>NW_028324147.1:9350817-9681635 GCF_054372755.1 Phalangium opilio | reverse complement strand
CCAACTGAGCTAATGGGCCACACACTTAACATGCTTTCCAAGATATCAAATATATTAAAATGAAGCCAAAACTTTACGGATTTCCAAAGAAAAAACAGTACCTATGGCCCATGGGGGGATCGAACCCACGACCTTCGCGTTATTAGCAGGGCGCTCTAACCAACTGAGCTAATGGGCCACACACTTAACATGCTTTCCAAGATATCAAATATATTAAAATGAAGCCAAAACTTTACGGATTTCCAAAGAAAAAACAGTACCTATGGCCCATGGGGGGATTGAACCCACCACCTTCGCGTTATTAGCACGACGCTCTAACCAACTGAGCTAATGGGCCACACACTTAACATGCTTTCCAAGATATCAAATATATTAAAATGAAGCCAAAACTTTACGGATTTCCAAAGAAAAAACAGTACCTATAGCCCATGGGGGGATCGAACCCACGACCTTCGCGTTATTAGCACGACGCTCTAACCAACTGAGCTAATAGGCCACACAGTTCATACGCTTTCCAAGATATCAAATATATTAAAATGAAGCCAAACTTTACGGATTTCCAAAGGAAAAACAGTACCTATGGCCCATGGGGGGATCAACCCACGACCTTCGCGTTATTAGCACGACGCTCTAACCAACTGAGCTAATGGGCCACACAGCTCATACGCTTTCCAAGATATCAAATATATTAAAATGAAGCCAAAACTTTACGGATTTCCAAAGGAAAAACAGTACCTATGGCCCATGGGGGGATCAACCCACGACCTTCGCGTTATTAGCACGACGCTCTAACCAACTGAGCTAATGGGCCATACAGTTCATACGCTTTCCAAGATATCAAATATATTAAAATGAAGCCAAAACTTTACGGATTTCGAAAGAAAAAACAGTACCTATGGCCCATGGGGGGTTCGAATCCACGATCTTCGCGTTATTAGCACGACGCTCTAGCCAACTGAGCTAATGGGCCACACTCTTAACACGCTTTCCAAGATATCAAATATATTTAAATGAAGCCAAAACAATACGGATTTCCAAAGAATAAACAGTACCTATGGCCCAAGGGGGGATCTAACCCACGACCTTCAAGTTATTAGCACGACGCTCTAACCAACTGAGCTAATGGGCCACACACTTAACATGCTTTCCAAGATATCAAATATATTAAAATGAAGCCAAAACTTTACGGATTTCCAAAGAAAAAACAATACCTATAGCCCATGGGGGGATCGAACCCACGACCTTCGCGTTATTAGCACGACGCTCTAACCAACTGAGCTAATGGGCCACACAGTTCATACGCTTTCCAAGATATCAAATATATTAAAATGAAGCCAAACTTTACGGATTTCCAAAGGAAAAACAGTACCTATGGCCCAAGGGGGGATCTAACCCACGACCTTCAAGTTATTAGCACGACGCTCTAACCAACTGAGCTAATGGGCCACACACTTAACATGCTTTCCAAGATATCAAATATATTAAAATGAAGCCAAAACTTTACGGATTTCCAAAGAAAAAACAATACCTATAGCCCATGGGGGGATCGAACCCACGACCTTCGCGTTATTAGCACGACGCTCTAACCAACTGAGCTAATGGGCCACACAGTTCATACGCTTTCCAAGATATCAAATATATTAAAATGAAGCCAAACTTTACGGATTTCCAAAGGAAAAACAGTACCTATGGCCCATGGGGGGATCGAACCCACGACCTTCGCGTTATTAGCACGACGCTCTAACCAACTGAGCTAATGGGCCACACAGCTCATACGCTTTCCAAGATATCAAATATATTAAAATGAAGCCAAAACTTTACGGATTTCCAAAGAAAAAACAGTACCTATGGCCCATGGGGGGATCAACCCACGACCTTCGCGTTATTAGCACGACGCTCTAACCAACTGAGCTAATGGGCCACACAGCTCATACGCTTTCCAAGATATCAAATATATTAAAATGAAGCAAAAATTTACGGATTTCCAAAGAAAAATCAGTACCTATGGCCCATGGGGGGATCGAACCCACAACCTTCGCGTTATTAGCACGACGCTCTAACCAACTAAGCTAATGGGCCATACAGTTCATACGCTTTCCAAGATATCAAATATATTAAAATGAAGCCAAACTTTATGGATTTCCAAAGAAAAAACAGTACCTATGGCCCATGGAGGGATCGAACCCACGACCTTCGCGTTATTAGCACGACGCTCTAACTAACTGAGCTAATGGGCCACACACTTAACATGCTTCCCAAGATATCATATATATTAAAATGAAGCCAAAACTTTACGGATTTCGAAAGAAAAAACAGTACCTATGGCCCATGGGGGGGATCGAATCCACGATCTTCGCGTTATTAGCACGACGCTCAAGCCAACTGAGCTAATGGGCCACACTCTTAACACGCTTTCCAAGATATCAAATATATTTAAATGAAGCCAAAACAATACGGATTTCCAAAGAATAAACAGTACCTATGGCCCAAGGGGGGATCTAACCCACGACCTTCAAGTTATTAGCACGACGCTCTAACCAACTGAGCTAATGGGCCACACACTTAACATGCTTTCCAAGATATCAAATATATTAATATGAAGCCAAAACTTTACGGATTTCCAAAGAAAAAACAGTACCTATGGCCCATGGGGGGATTGAACCCACCACCTTCGCGTTATTAGCACGACGCTCTAACCAACTGAGCTAATGGGCCACACACTTAACATGCTTTCCAAGATATCAAATATATTAAAATGAAGCCAAAACTTTACGGATTTCCAAAGAAAAAACAGTACCTATGGCACATGGGGGGGATCGAACCCACGACCTTCGCGTTATTAGCACGACGCTCTAACTAACTGAGCTAATGGGCCACACACTTAACATGCTTCCCAAGATATCATATATATTAAAATGAAGCCAAAACTTTACGGATTTCGAAAGAAAAAACAGTACCTATGGCCCATGGGGGGATCGAATCCACGATCTTCGCGTTATTAGCACGACGCTCAAGCCAACTGAGCTAATGGGCCACACTCTTAACACGCTTTCCAAGATATCAAATATATTAAAATGAAGCCAAAACAATACGGATTTCCAAAGAATAAACAGTACCTATGGCCCAAGGGGGGATCTAACCCACGACCTTCAAGTTATTAGCACGACGCTCTAACCAACTGAGCTAATGGGCCACACACTTAACATGCTTTCCAAGATATCAAATATATTAATATGAAGCCAAAACTTTACGGATTTCCAAAGAAAAAACAATACCTATAGCCCATGGGTGGATCGAACCCACGACCTTCGCGTTATTAGCACGACGCTCTAACCAACTGAGCTAATGAGCCACACAGTTCATACGCTTTCCAAGATATCAAATATATTAAAATGAAGCCAAACTTTACGGATTTCCAAAGGAAAAACAGTACCTATGGCCCATGGGGGGATCGAACCCACGACCTTCGCGTTATTAGCACGACGCTCTAACCAACTGAGCTAATGAGCCACACAGTTCATACGCTTTCCAAGATATCAAATATATTAAAATGAAGCCAAAACTTTACGGATTTCCAAAGAAAAAACAGTACCTATGGCCCATGGGGGGATCGAACCCACGACCTTCGCGTTATTAGCACGACGCTCTAACCAACTGAGCTAATGGGCCATACAGTTCATACGCTTTCCAAGATATCAAATATATTAAAATGAAGCCAAAACTATACGGATTTCCAAAGAAAAAACAGTACCTATGGCTCATGGGGGGAACGAACCCACGACCTTCGCGTTATTAGCACGACGCTCTCACCAACTGAGCTAATGGGCCACACAGTTCATACGCTTTCCAAGATATCAAATATATTAAAATCAAGCCAAAACTTTACGGATTTCCACAGAAAAAACAGTACCTATGGCCTATAGGGGGGATCGAATCCACGACCTTCGCGTTATTAGCACGACGCTCTAGCCAACTGAGCTAATGGGCCACACTCTTAACACGCTTTCCAAGATATCGAAAATATTAAAATGAAGCCAAAACTTTACGGATTTCCAAAGAAAAAACAGTACCTATGGCCCATGGGGGGATTGAACCCACGACCTTCGCGTTTTTAGCACGACGCTCTAACCAACTGAGCTTACGGGCCACACACTTAACATGCTTTCCAAGATATCAAATATATTAAAATGAAGCCAAAACTTTACGGATTTCCAAAGAAAAAACAGTACATATGGCCCATGGGGGGATCGAACCCACGACCTTCGCGTTATTAGCACGACGCTCTAACCAACTGAGCTAATGGGCCACACACTTAACATGCTTTCCAAGATATCAAATATATTAAAATGAACCCAAAACTTTACGGATTTCCAAAGAAAAAACAGTACCTATGGCCCATGGGAGGATTGAAACCACCACCTTCGCGTTATTAGCACGACGCTCTAACCAACTGAGCTAATGGGCCACACACTTAACATGCTTTCCAAGATATCAAATATATTAAAATGAAGCCAAAACTTTACGGATTTCCAAAGAAAAAACAGTACCTATGGCCCATGGGGGGATCGAACCCACGACCTTCGCGTTATTAGCACGACGCTCTAACTAACTGAGCTAATGGGCCACACACTTAACAAGCTTCCCAAGATATCATATATATTAAAATGAAGCCAAAACTTTACGGATTTCGAAAGAAAAAACAGTACCTATGGCCCATGGGGGGACCGAATCCACGATCTTCGCGTTATTAGCACGACGCTCTAGCCAACTGAGCTAATGGGCCACACTCTTAACACGCTTTCCAAGATATCAAATATATTTAAATGAAGCCAAAACAATACGGATTTCCAAAGAATAAACAGTACCTATGGCCCAAGGGGGGATCTAACCCACGACCATCAAGTTATTAGCACGACGCTCTAACCAACTGAGCTAATGGGCCACACACTTAACATTCTTTCCAAGATATCAAATATATTAAAATGAAGCCAAAACTTTACGGATTTCCAAAGAAAAAACAATACCTATAGCCCATGGGGGGATCGAACCCACGACCTTCGCGTTATTAGCACGACGCTCTAACCAACTGAGCTAATGGGCCACACAGTTCATACGCTTTCCAAGATATCAAATATATTAAAATGAAGCCAAACTTTACGGATTTCCAAAGGAAAAACAGTACCTATGGTCCAAGGGGGGATCGAACCCACGACCTTCGCGTTATTAGCACGACGCTCTAATCAATTGAGCTAATGGGCCACACAGCTCGTACGCTTTCCAAGATATCAAATATATTAAAATGAAGCCAAAACTTTACGGATTTCCAAAGAAAAAACAGTACCTATGGCCCATGGGGGGATTGAACCCACGACCTTCGCGTTATTAGCACGACGCTCTAACCAACTGAGCTAATGGGCCACACACTTAACATGCTTTCCAAGATATCAAATATATTAAAATGAAGCCAAAACTTTACGGATTTCCAAAGAAAAATCAGTACCTATAGCCCATTGGGGGATCGAACCCACGACCTTCGCGTTATTAGCACGACGCTCTAACCAACTGAGCTAATGGGCCACACAGTTCATACGCTTTCCAAGATATCAAATATATTAAAATGAAGCCAAACTTTATGGATTTCCAAAGGAAAAACAGTACCTATGGCCCATGGGGGGATCGAACCTACGACCTTCGCGTTATTAGCACGACGCTCTAACCAACTGAGCTAATGGGCCACACAGCTCATACGCTTTCCAAGATATCAAATATATTAAAATGAAGCCAAAACTTTACGGATTTCCAAAGAAAAAACAGTACCTATGGCCCATGAGGGGATCGAACCCACGACCTTCGCGTTATTAGCACGACGCTCTAACTAACTGAGCTAATGGGCCACACACTTAACATGCTTCCCAAGATATCATATATATTAAAATGAAGCCAAAACTTTACGGATTTCGAAAGAAAAAACAGTACCTATGGCCCATGGGGGGATCGAATCCACGATCTTCGCCTTATTAGCACGACGCTCTAGCCAACTGAGCTAATGGGCCACACTCTTAACACGCTTTCCAAGATATCAAATATATTTAAATGAAGCCAAAACAATACGGATTTCCAAAGAATAAACAGTACCTATGGCCCAAGGGGGGATCTAACCCACGACCATCAAGTTATTAGCACGACGCTCTAACCAACTGAGCTAATGGGCCACACACTTAACATGCTTTCCAAGATATCAAATATATTAAAATGAAGCCAAAACTTTACGGATTTCCAAAGAAAAAACAATACCTATAGCCCATGGGGGGATCGAACCCACGACCTTCGTGTTATTAGCACGACGCTCTAACCAACTGAGCTAATGGGCCACACAGTTCATACGCTTTCCAAGATATCAAATATATTAAAATGAAGCCAAACTTTACGGATTTCCAAAGGAAAAACAGTACCTATGGTCCATGGGGGGATCGAACCCACGACCTTCGCGTTATTAGCACGACGCTCTAACCAACTGAGCTAATGGGCCACACAGCTCATACGCTTTCCAAGATATCAAATATATTAAAATGAAGCCAAAACTTTACGGATTTCCAAAGGAAAAACAGTACCTATGGTCCAAGGGGGGATTGAACCCACGACCTTCGCGTTATTAGCACGACGCTCTAACCAACTGAGCTAATGGGCCACACAGCTCATACGCTTTCCAAGATATCAAATATATTAAAATGAAGCCAAACTTTACGGATTTCCAAAGGAAAAACAGTACCTATGGTCCAAGGGGGGATCGAACCCACGACCTTCGCGTTATTAGCACGACGCTCTAATCAATTGAGCTAATGGGCCACACAGCTCGTACGCTTTCCAAGATATCAAATATATTAAAATGAAGCCAAAACTTTACGGATTTCCAAAGAAAAAACAGTACCTATGGCCCATGGGGGGATTGAACCCACGACCTTCGCGTTATTAGCACGACGCTCTAACCAACTGAGCTAATGGGCCACACACTTAACATGCTTTCCAAGATATCAAATATATTAAAATGAAGCCAAAACTTTACGGATTTCCAAAGAAAAATCAGTACCTATAGCCCATTGGGGGATCGAACCCACGACCTTCGCGTTATTAGCACGACGCTCTAACCAACTGAGCTAATGGGCCACACAGTTCACACGCTTTCCAAGATATCAAATATATTAAAATGAAGCCAAACTTTACGGATTTCCAAAGAAAAAACAGTACCTATGGCCCATGGGGGGATCGAACCTACGACCTTCGCGTTATTAGCACGACGCTCTAACCAACTGAGCTAATGGGCCACACACTTAATATGCTTTCCAAGATATCAAATATATTAAAATGAAGCCAAAACTTTACGGATTTCCAAAGAAAAAACAGTACCTATGGCCCATGGGGGGATTGAACCCACCACCTTCGCGTTATTAGCACGACGCTCTAACCAACTGAGCTAATAGGCCACACACCTAAAATGCTTTCCAAGATATCAAATATATTAAAATGAAGCCAAAACTTTACGGATTTCCAAAGAAAAAACAGTACCTATGGCCCATGGGGGGATCGAACCCACGACCTTCGCGTTATTAGCACGGCGCTCTAACCAACTGAGCTAATGGGCCACACACTTAACATGCTTTCCAAGATATCAAATATATTAAAATGAAGCCAAAACTTTACGGATTTCCAAAGAAAATCAGTACCTATAGCCCATGGGGGGATCGAACCCACGACCTTCGCGTTATTAGCACGACGCTCTAACCAACTGAGCTAATGGGCCACACAGTTCATACGCTTTCCAAGATATCAAATATATTAAAATGAAGCCAAACTTTACGGATTTCCAAAGGAAAAACAGTACCTATGGCCCATGGGGGGATCGAACCCACGACCTTCGCGTTATTAGAACGACGCTCTAACCAACTGAGCTAATGGGCCGCACAGCTCATACGCTTTCCAAGATATCAAATATATTAAAATGAAGCCAAAACTTTACGGATTTCCAAAGAAAAAACAGTACCTATGGCCCATGGGGGGATTGAACCCACCACCTTCGCGTTATTAGCACGACGCTCTAACCAACTGAGCTAATGGGCCACACACTTAACATGCTTTCCAAGATATCAAATATATTAAAATGAAGCCAAAACTTTACGGATTTCCAAAGAAAATCAGTACCTATAGCCCATGGGGGGATCGAACCCACGACCTTCGCGTTATTAGCACGACGCTCTAACCAACTGAGCTAATGGGCCACACAGTTCATACGCTTTCCAAGATATCAAATATATTAAAATGAAGCCAAACTTTACGGATTTCCAAAGGAAAAACAGTACCTATGGCCCATGGGGGGATCGAACCCACGACCTTCGCGTTATTAGAACGACGCTCTAACCAACTGAGCTAATGGGCCACACAGCTCATACGCTTTCCAAGATATCAAATATATTAAAATGAAGCCAAAACTTTACGGATTAACAAAGAAAAAACAGTACCTATGGCCCATGGGGGGATCGAACCCACGACCTTCGCGTTATTAGCACGACGCTCTAACCAACTGAGCTAATGGGCCACACAGTTCATACGCTTTCCAAGATATCAAATATATTAAAATGAAGCCAAACTTTACGGATTTCCAAAGGAAAAACAGTACCTATGGCCCATGGGGGGATCGAACCCACGACCTTCGCGTTATTAGAACGACGCTCTAACCAACTGAGCTAATGGGCCGCACAGCTCATACGCTTTCCAAGATATCAAATATATTAAAATGAAGCCAAAACTTTACGGATTTCCAAAGAAAAAACAGTACCTATGGCCCATGGGGGGATCGAACCCACGACCTTCGCGTTATTAGCACGACGCTCTAACTAACTGAGCTAATGGGCCACACACTTAACATGCTTCCCAAGATATCATATATATTAAAATGAAGCCAAAACTTTACGGATTTCGAAAGAAAAAACAGTACCTATGGCCCATGGGGGGATCGAATCCACGATCTTCGCCTTATTAGCACGACGCTCTAGCCAACTGAGCTAATGGGCCACACTCTTAACACGCTTTCCAAGATATCAAATATATTTAAATGAAGCCAAAACAATACGGATTTCCAAAGAATAAACAGTACCTATGGCCCAAGGGGGGATCTAACCCACGACCATCAAGTTATTAGCACGACGCTCTAACCAACTGAGCTAATGGGCCACACACTTAACATGCTTTCCAAGATATCAAATATATTAAAATGAAGCCAAAACTTTACGGATTTCCAAAGAAAAAACAATACCTATAGCCCATGGGGGGATCGAACCCACGACCTTCGTGTTATTAGCACGACGCTCTAACCAACTGAGCTAATGGGCCACACAGTTCATACGCTTTCCAAGATATCAAATATATTAAAATGAAGCCAAACTTTACGGATTTCCAAAGGAAAAACAGTACCTATGGTCCATGGGGGGATCGAACCCACGACCTTCGCGTTATTAGCACGACGCTCTAACCAACTGAGCTAATGGGCCACACAGCTCATACGCTTTCCAAGATATCAAATATATTAAAATGAAGCCAAAACTTTACGGATTTCCAAAGAAAAAACAGTACCTATGGCCCATGGGGGGATTGAACCCACGACCTTCGCGTTATTAGCACGACGCTCTAACCAACTGAGCTAATGGGCCACACACTTAACATGCTTTCCAAGATATCAAATATATTAAAATGAAGCCAAAACTTTACGAATTTCCAAAGAAAAAACAGTACCTATGGCCCATGGGGGGATCGAACCCACGACCTTCGCGTTATTAGCACGACGCTCTAACCAACTGAGCTAATGGGCAACACAGTTCATACGCTTTCCAAGATATCAAATATATTAAAATGAAGCCAAAACTTTACGGATTTCCAAAGAAAAAACAGTACCTATGGCCCATGGGGGGATCGAATCCACGACCTTCGCGTTATTAGCACGACGCTCTAACCAACTGAGCTAATGGGCCATACACTTCATACGCTTTCCAAGATATCAAATATATTAAAATGAAGCCAAAACTTTACGGATTTCCAAAGAAAAAACAGTACCTATGGCCCATGGGGGGATCGAACCCACGACCTTCGCGTTATTAGCACGACGCTCTAACTAACTGAGCTAATGGGCCACACACTTAACATGCTTCCCAAGATATCATATATATTAAAATGAAGCCAAAACTTTACGGATTTCGAAAGAAAAACAGTACCTATGGCCCATGGGGGGATCGAATCCACGATCTTCGCCTTATTAGCACGACGCTCTAGCCAACTGAGCTAATGGGCCACACTCTTAACACGCTTTCCAAGATATCAAATATATTTAAATGAAGCCAAAACAATACGGATTTCCAAAGAATAAACAGTACCTATGGCCCAAGGGGGGATCTAACCCACGACCATCAAGTTATTAGCACGACGCTCTAACCAACTGAGCTAATGGGCCACACACTTAATATGCTTTCCAAGATATCAAATATATTAAAATGAAGCCAAAACTTTACGGATTTCCAAAGAAAAAACAATACCTATAGCCCATGGGGGGATCGAACCCACGACCTTCGTGTTATTAGCACGACGCTCTAACCAACTGAGCTAATGGGCCACACAGTTCATACGCTTTCCAAGATATCAAATATATTAAAATGAAGCCAAACTTTACGGATTTCCAAAGGAAAAACAGTACCTATGGTCCATGGGGGGATCGAACCCACGACCTTCGCGTTATTAGCACGACGCTCTAACCAACTGAGCTAATGGGCCACACAGCTCATACGCTTTCCAAGATATCAAATATATTAAAATGAAGCCAAAACTTTACGGATTTCCAAAGAAAAAACAGTACCTATGGCCCATGGGAGGATTGAACCCACGACCTTCGCGTTATTAGCACGACGCTCTAACCAACTGAGCTAATGGGCCACAGACTTAACATGCTTTCCAAGATATCAAATATATTAAAATGAAGCCAAAACTTTACGAATTTCCAAAGAAAAAACAGTACCTATGGCCCATGGGGGGATCGAACCCACGACCTTCGCGTTATTAGCACGACGCTCTAACCAACTGAGCTAATGGGCAACACAGTTCATACGCTTTCCAAGATATCAAATATATTAAAATGAAGCCAAAACTTTACGGATTTCCAAAGAAAAAACAGTACCTATGGCCCATGGGGGGATCGAATCCACGACCTTCGCGTTATTAGCACGACGCTCTAGCCAACTGAGCTAATGGGCCACACTCTTAACACGCTTTACAAGATATCGAAAATATTAAAATGAAGCCAAAACTTTACGGATTTCCAAAGAAAAAACAGTACCTATGGCCCATGGGGGGATTGAACCCACGACCTTCGCGTTTTTAGCACGACGCTCTAACCAACTGAGCTTACGGGCCACACACTTAACATGCTTTCCAAGATATCAAATATATTAAAATGAAGCCAAAACTTTACGGATTTCCAAAGAAAAAACAGTACATATGGCCCGTGGGGGGATCGAACCCACGACCTTCGCGTTATTAGCACGACGCTCTAACCAACTGAGCTAATGGGCCACACACTTAACATGCTTTCCAAGATATCAAATATATTAAAATGAAGCCAAAACTTTACGGATTTCCAAAGAAAAAACAGTACCTATGGCCCATGGGGGGATTGAACCCACCACCTTCGCGTTATTAGCACGACGCTCTAACCAACTGAGCTAATAGGCCACACACCTAAAATGCTTTCCAAGATATCAAATATATTAAAATGAAGCCAAAACTTTACGGATTTCCAAAGAAAAAACAGTACCTATGGCCCATGGGGGGATCGAACCCACGACCTTCGCGTTATTAGCACGGCGCTCTAACCAACTGAGCTAATGGGCCACACACTTAACATGCTTTCCAAGATATCAAATATATTAAAATGAAGCCAAAACTTTACGGATTTCCAAAGAAAATCAGTACCTATAGCCCATGGGGGGATCGAACCCACGACCTTCGCGTTATTAGCACGACGCTCTAACCAACTGAGCTAATGGGCCACACAGTTCATACGCTTTCCAAGATATCAAATATATTAAAATGAAGCCAAACTTTACGGATTTCCAAAGGAAAAACAGTACCTATGGCCCATGGGGGGATCGAACCCACGACCTTCGCGTTATTAGAACGACGCTCTAACCAACTGAGCTAATGGGCCGCACAGCTCATACGCTTTCCAAGATATCAAATATATTAAAATGAAGCCAAAACTTTACGGATTTCCAAAGAAAAAACAGTACCTATGGCCCATGGGGGGATTGAACCCACCACCTTCGCGTTATTAGCACGACGCTCTAACCAACTGAGCTAATGGGCCACACACTTAACATGCTTTCCAAGATATCAAATATATTAAAATGAAGCCAAAACTTTACGGATTTCCAAAGAAAATCAGTACCTATAGCCCATGGGGGGATCGAACCCACGACCTTCGCGTTATTAGCACGACGCTCTAACCAACTGAGCTAATGGGCCACACAGTTCATACGCTTTCCAAGATATCAAATATATTAAAATGAAGCCAAACTTTACGGATTTCCAAAGGAAAAACAGTACCTATGGCCCATGGGGGGATCGAACCCACGACCTTCGCGTTATTAGAACGACGCTCTAACCAACTGAGCTAATGGGCCACACAGCTCATACGCTTTCCAAGATATCAAATATATTAAAATGAAGCCAAAACTTTACGGATTAACAAAGAAAAAACAGTACCTATGGCCCATGGGGGGATCGAACCCACGACCTTCGCGTTATTAGCACGACGCTCTAACCAACTGAGCTAATGGGCCACACAGTTCATACGCTTTCCAAGATATCAAATATATTAAAATGAAGCCAAACTTTACGGATTTCCAAAGGAAAAACAGTACCTATGGCCCATGGGGGGATCGAACCCACGACCTTCGCGTTATTAGAACGACGCTCTAACCAACTGAGCTAATGGGCCGCACAGCTCATACGCTTTCCAAGATATCAAATATATTAAAATGAAGCCAAAACTTTACGGATTTCCAAAGAAAAAACAGTACCTATGGCCCATGGGGGGATTGAACCCACCACCTTCGCGTTATTAGCACGACGCTCTAACCAACTGAGCTAATGGGCCACACACTTAACATGCTTTCCAAGATATCAAATATATTAAAATGAAGCCAAAACTTTACGGATTTCCAAAGAAAATCAGTACCTATGGCCCATGGGGGGATTGAACCCACCACCTTCGCGTTATTAGCACGACGCTCTAACCAACTGAGCTAATGGGCTACACAGTTCATACGCTTTCCAAGATATCAAATATATTAAAATGAAGCCAAACTTTACGGATTTCCAAAGGAAAAACAGTACCTATGGCCCATGGGGGGATCGAACCCACGACCTTCGCGTTATTAGAACGACGCTCTAACCAACTGAGCTAATGGGCCACACAGATCATACGCTTTCCAAGATATCAAATATATTAAAATGAAGCCAAAACTTTACGGATTAACAAAGAAAAAACAGTACCTATGGCCCATGGGGGGATCGAACCCACGACCTTCGCGTTATTAGCACGACGCTCTAACCAACTGAGCTAATGGGCCATACACTTAACATGCTTCCCAAGATATCATATATATTAAAATGAAGCCAAAACTTTACGGATTTCCAAAGAAAAAACAGTACCTATGGCCCATGGGGGGATTGAACCCACCACCTTCGCGTTATTAGCACGACGCTCTAACCAACTGAGCTAATGGGCCACACACTTAACATGCTTTCCAAGATATCAAATATATTAAAATGAAGCCAAAACTTTACGGATTTCCAAAGAAAAAACAGTACCTATGGCCCATGGGGGGATTGAACCCACGACCTTCGCGTTTTTAGCACGACGCTCTAACCAACTGAGCTTACGGGCCACACACTTAACATGCTTTCCAAGATATCAAATATATTAAAATGAAGCCAAAACTTTACGGATTTCCAAAGAAAAAACAGTACCTATGCCCCATGGGGGGATCGAACCCACGACCTTCGCGTTATTAGCACGACGCTCTAGCCAACTGAGCTAATGGGCCACACAGTTCATACGCTTTCCAAGATATCAAATATATTAAAATGAAGCCAAAACTTTACGGATTTCCAAAGAAAAAACAGTATCTATGGCCCATGGGTGGATCGAACCCACGACCTTCGCGTTATTAGCACGACGCTCTAACCAACTGAGCTAATGGGCCACACAATTGATACGCTTTCCAAGATATCAAATATATTTAAATGAAGCCAAAACAAAACGGATTTCCAAAGAATAAACAGTACCTATGGCCCAAGGGGGGATCTAACCCACGACCTTCAAGTTATTAGCACGACGCTCTAACCTACTGAGCTAATGGGCCACACTTTTAGTACGGTTTCCCAGATATCAAATATATTAAAATGAAGCCAAAACTTTACGGATTTTCAAAGAAAAAACAGCACCTATGGCCCAAGTGGGGATCGAACCCACGACCCTCGCGTTATTAGCACGACGCTCTAACCAACTGAGCTAATGGGTAACACAGTTCATATGCTTTCCAAGATATCAAAAATATTAAAATGAAGCCAAAACTTTACGGATTTCCAAAGAAAAAACAGTACCTATAGCCCATAGGGGGATCGAACCCACGACCTTCGCGTTATAAGCACGACACTCTAACCAACTGAGCTAATGGGCCACACAGTTCATACGCTTTCCAAGATATCGAACATATTAAAATGAAGCCAAAACGTTACGGATTTCCAAAGAATAAACAGTACCTATGGCCCAAGGGGGGATCTAACCCACGACCTTCAAGTTATTAGCACGACGCTCTAACCTACTGAGCTAATGGGCCACACTTTTAGTACGGTTTCCCAGATATCAAATATATTAAAATGAAGCCAAAACTTTACGGATTTTCAAAGAAAAAACAGCACCTATGGCCCAAGTGGGGATCGAACCCACGACCCTCGCGTTATTAGCACGACGCTCTAACCAACTGAGCTAATGGGTAACACAGTTCATATGCTTTCCAAGATATCAAAAATATTAAAATGAAGCCAAAACTTTACGGATTTCCAAAGAAAAAACAGTACCTATAGCCCATAGGGGGATCGAACCCACGACCTTCGCGTTATAAGCACGACACTCTAACCAACTGAGCTAATGGGCCACACAGTTCATACGCTTTCCAAGATATCGAACATATTAAAATGAAGCCAAAACGTTACGGATTTCCAAAGAAAAAACAGTACCTATGGCCCATGGGGGGATCGAATCCACGACCTTCGCGTTATTAGCACGACGCTCTAACCAACTGAGCTAATGGGCCACACAGTTCATACGCTTTCCAAGATATCAAATATATCAAATATATTAAAATGAAGCCAAAACTTTACGGATTTCCAAAGAAAAAACAGTACCTATGGCCCATGGGGGGATTGAACCCACGACCTTCGCGTTAATAGCACGACGCTCTAACCAACTGAGCTAATGGGCCACACACATAACATGCTTTCCAAGATATCAAATATATTAAAATGAAGCCAAAACGTTACAGATTTCGAAGAAAGAACTGTACCTATGGCCCATGGAGGGATCGAACCCACGACCTTCGCGTTATTAGCACGACGCTCTAACCAACTGAGCTAATGGGCCACACACTTAACATGCTTTCCAAGATATCAAATATATTAAAATGAAGCCAAAACTTTACGGATTTCCAAAGAAAAAACAGTACCTATGGCCCATGGGTGGATCGAACCCACGACCTTCGCGTTATTAGCACGACGCTCTAACCAACAGAGCTAATGGGCCACACAATTGATACGCTTTCCAAGATATCAAATATATTTAAATGAAGCTAGAACAATACGGATTTCCAAAGAATAAACAGTTTCAATGGCCCATGGGGGGATCTAACCCACGACTTTCAAGTTATTAGCACGACGCTCTAACCTACTGAGCTAATGGGCCACACTTTTAGTACGCTTTCCCAGATATCAGATATATTAAAATGAACCCAAAACTTTACGGATTTTCAAAGAAAAAACAGCACCTATGGCCCAAGTGGGGACCGAACCCACGACCATCGCGTTATTAGCACGACGCTCTAACCAACTGAGCTAATGGGCCACACAGTTCATATGCTTTCCAAGATAACAGAAATATTAAAATGAAGCCAAAACTTTACGGATTTCCAAAGAAAAAACAGTACCTATGGCCCATGGGGGGATCGAACCCACGACCTTCGCGTTATTAGCACGACGCTCTAGCCAACTGAGCTAATGGGCCACACTCTTAACACGCTTTCCAAGATATCGAAAATATTAAAATGAAGCCAAAACTTTACGGATTTCCAAAGAAAAAACAGTACCTATGGCCCATGGGGGGATCGAATCCACGACCTTCGCGTTATTAGCACGACGCTCTAGCCAACTGAGCTAATGGGCCACACTCTTAACACGCTTTCCAAGATATCGAAAATATTAAAATGAAGCCAAAACTTTACGGATTTCCAAAGAAAAAACAGTACCTATGGCCCATGGGGGGATTGAACCCACGACCTTCGCGTTTTTAGCACGACGCTCTAACCAACTGAGCTTACGGGCCACACACTTAACATGCTTTCCAAGATATCAAATATATTAAAATGAAGCCAAAACTTTACGGATTTCCAAAGAAAAAACAGTACCTATGCCCCATGGGGGGATCGAACCCACGACCTTCGCGTTATTAGCACGACGCTCTCACCAACTGAGCAAATGGCCACACTCTTCACACGCTTTCCAAGATATCGAAAATATTAAAATGAAGCCAAAACTTTACGGATTTCCAAAGAAAAAACAGTACCTATGGCCCATGGGGGGATTGAACCCACCACCTTCGCGTTTTTAGCACGACGCTCTAACCAACTGAGCTTACGGGCCACACACTTAACATGCTTTCCAAGATATCAAATATATTTAAATGAAGCCAAAACAAAACGGATTTCCAAAGAATAAACAGTACCTATGGCCCAAGGGGGGATCTAACCCACGACCTTCAAGTTATTAGCACGACGCTCTAACCTACTGAGCTAATGGGCCACACTTTTAGTACGGTTTCCCAGATATCAAATATATTAAAATGAAGCCAAAACTTTACGGATTTTCAAAGAAAAAACAGCACCTATGACCCAAGTGGGGATCGAACCCACGACCCTCGCGTTATTAGCACGACGCTCTAACCAACTGAGCTAATGGGTAACACAGTTCATATGCTTTCCAAGATATCAAAAATATTAAAATGAAGCCAAAACTTTACGGATTTCCAAAGAAAAAACAGTACCTATAGCCCATAGGGGGATCGAACCCACGACCTTCGCGTTATAAGCACGACACTCTAACCAACTGAGCTAATGGGCCACACAGTTCATACGCTTTCCAAGATATCGAACATATTAAAATGAAGCCAAAACGTTACGGATTTCCAAAGAAAAAACAGTACCTATGGCCCATGGGGGGATCGAATCCACGACCTTCGCGTTATTAGCACGACGCTCTAACCAACTGAGCTAATGGGCCACACAGTTCATACGCTTTCCAAGATATCAAATATATCAAATATATTAAAATGAAGCCAAAACTTTACGGATTTCCAAAGAAAAAACAGTACCTATGGCCCATGGGGGGATTGAACCCACGACCTTCGCGTTATTAGCACGACGCTCTAACCAACTGAGCTAATGGGCCACACACTTAACATGCTTTCCAAGATATCAAATATATTAAAATGAAGCCAAAACGTTACAGATTTCGAAGAAAGAACTGTACCTATGGCCCATGGAGGGATCGAACCCACGACCTTCGCGTTATTAGCACGACGCTCTAACCAACTGAGCTAATGGGCCACACACTTAACATGCTTTCCAAGATATCAAATATATTAAAATGAAGCCAAAACTTTACGGATTTCCAAAGAAAAAACAGTACCTATGGCCCATGGGTGGATCGTACCCACGACCTTCGCGTTATTAGCACGACGCTCTAACCAACAGAGCTAATGGGCCACACAATTGATACGCTTTCCAAGATATCAAATATATTTAAATGAAGCTAAAACAATACGGATTTCCAAAGAATAAACAGTTTCAATGGCCCATGGGGGGATCTAACCCACGACTTTCAAGTTATTAGCACGACGCTCTAACCTACTGAGCTAATGGGCCACACTTTTAGTACGCTTTCCCAGATATCAGATATATTAAAATGAACCCAAAACTTTACGGATTTTCAAAGAAAAAACAGCACCTATGGCCCAAGTGGGGACCGAACCCACGACCATCGCGTTATTAGCACGACGCTCTAACCAACTGAGCTAATGGGCCACACAGTTCATATGCTTTCCAAGATAACAAAAATATTAAAATGAAGCCAAAACTTTACGGATTTCCAAAGAAAAAACAGTACCTATGGCCCATGGGGGGATCGAACCCACGACCTTCGCGTTATTAGCACGACGCTCTAGCCAACTGAGCTAATGGGCCACACTCTTAACACGCTTTCCAAGATATCGAAAATATTAAAATGAAGCCAAAACTTTACGGATTTCCAAAGAAAAAACAGTACCTATGGCCCATGGGGGGATCGAATCCACGACCTTCGCGTTATTAGCACGACGCTCTAGCCAACTGAGCTAATGGGCCACACTCTTAACACGCTTTCCAAGATATCGAAAATATTAAAATGAAGCCAAAACTTTACGGATTTCCAAAGAAAAAACAGTACCTATGGCCCATGGGGGGATTGAACCCACGACCTTCGCGTTTTTAGCACGACGCTCTAACCAACTGAGCTTACGGGCCACACACTTAACATGCTTTCCAAGATATCAAATATATTAAAATGAAGCCAAAACTTTACGGATTTCCAAAGAAAAAACAGTACCTATGCCCCATGGGGGGATCGAACCCACGACCTTCGCGTTATTAGCACGACGCTCTCACCAACTGAGCAAATGGCCACACTCTTCACACGCTTTCCAAGATATCGAAAATATTAAAATGAAGCCAAAACTTTACGGATTTCCAAAGAAAAAACAGTACCTATGGCCCATGGGGGGATTGAACCCACCACCTTCGCGTTTTTAGCACGACGCTCTAACCAACTGAGCTTACGGGCCACACACTTAACATGCTTTCCAAGATATCAAATATATTAAAATGAAGCCAAAACTTTACGGATTTCCAAAGAAAAAACAGTACATATGGCCCATGGGGGGATCGAACCCACGACCTTCGCTTTATTAGCACGACGCTCTAACCAACTGAGCTAATGGGCCACACACTTAACATGCTTTCCAAGATATCAAATATATTAAAATGAAGCCAAAACTTTACGGATTTCCAAAGAAAAAACAGTACCTATGGCCCATGGGGGGATCGAACCCACGACCTTCGCGTTATTAGCACGACGCTCTAACTAACTGAGCTAATGGGCCACACACTTAACATGCTTCCCAAGATATCATATATATTAAAATGAAGCCAAAACTTTACGGATTTCGAAAGAAAAAACAGTACCTATGGCCCATGGGGGGTTCGAATCCACGACCTTCGCGTTATTAGCACGACGCTCTAACCAACTGAGCTAATGGGCCACACAGTTCATACGCTTTCCAAGATATCAAATATATTAAAATGAAGCCAAACTTTACGGATTTCCAAAGGAAAAACAGTACCTATGGCCCATGGGGGGATCGAACCCACGACCTTCGCGTTATTAGCACGACGCTCTAACCAACTGAGCTAATGGGCCACACAGCTCATACGCTTTCCAAGATATCAAATATATTAAAATGAAGCCAAAACTTTACGGATTTCCAAAGAAAAAACAGTACCTATGGCCCATGGGGGGATCGAACCCACGACCTTCGCGTTATTAGCACGACGCTCTAACTAACTGAGCTAATGGGCCACACACTTAACATGCTTCCCAAGATATCATATATATTAAAATGAAGCCAAAACTTTACGGATTTCGAAAGAAAAAACAGTACCTATGGCCCATGGGGGGTTCGAATCCACGATCTTCGCGTTATTAGCACGACGCTCTAGCCAACTGAGCTAATGGGCCACACTCTTAACACGCTTTCCAAGATATGAAATATATTTAAATGAAGCCAAAACAATACGGATTTCCAAAGAATAAACAGTACCTATGGCCCAAGGGGGGATCTAACCCACGACCTTCAAGTTATTAGCACGACGCTCTAACCAACTGAGCTAATGGGCCACACACTTAACATGCTTTCCAAGATATCAAATATATTAAAATGAAGCCAAAACTTTACGGATTTCCAAAGAAAAAACAATACCTATAGCCCATGGGGGGATCGAACCCACGACCTTCGCGTTATTAGCACGACGCTCTAACCAACTGAGCTAATGGGCCACACAGTTCATACGCTTTCCAAGATATCAAATATATTAAAATGAAGCCAAACTTTACGGATTTCCAAAGGAAAAACAGTACCTATGGCCCATGGGGGGATCGAACCCACGACCTTCGCGTTATTAGCACGACGCTCTAACCAACTGAGCTAATGGGCCACACAGCTCATACGCTTTCCAAGATATCAAATATATTAAAATGAAGCCAAAACTTTACGGATTTCCAAAGAAAAAACAGTACCTATGGCCCATGGGGGGATCGAACCCACGACCTTCGCGTTATTAGCACGACGCTCTAACAAACTGAGCTAATGGGCCATACAGTTCATACGCTTTCCAAGATATCAAATATATTAAAATGAAGCCAAAACTTTACGGATTTCCAAAGAAAAAACAGTACCTATGGCCCATGGGGGGATCGAACCCACGACCTTCGCGTTATTAGCACGACGCTCTCACCAACTGAGCTAATGGGCCACACAGTTCATACGCTTTCCAAGATATCAACTATATTAAAATGAAGCAAAAACTTTACGGATTTCCAAAGGAAAAACAGTACCTATGGCCCATGGGGGGATCGAACCCACGACCTTCGCGTTATTAGCACGACGCTCTAACCAACTTAGCTAATGGGCCACTCAGTTCATACGCTTTCCAAGATATCAAATATATTAAAATGAAGCCAAAACTTTACGGATTTCCAAAGAAAAAACAGTACCTATGGCCTATAGGGGGGATCGAATCCACGACCTTCGCATTATTAGCACGACGCTCTAGCCAACTGAGCTTATGGGCCACACTCTTAACACGCTTTCCAAGATATCGAAAATATTAAAATGAAGCCAAAACTTTACGGATTTCCAAAGAAAAAACCGTACCTATGGCCCATGGGGGGATTGAACCCACGACCTTCGCGTTATTAGCACGACGCTCTAACCAACTGAGCTAATGGGCCACACAGTTCATACGCTTTCCAAGATATCAAATATATTAAAATGAAGCCAAACTTTACGGATTTCCAAAGGAAAAACAGTACCTATGGCCCATGGGGGGATCGAACCCACGACCTTCGCGTTATTAGCACGACGCTCTAACCAACTGAGCTAATGGGCCACACAGTTCGTACGCTTTCCAAGATATTAAATATATTAAAATGAAGCCAAACTTTACGGATTTCCAAAGGAAAAACAGTACCTATGGCCCATGGGGGGATCGAACCCACGACCTTCGCGTTATTAGCACGACGCTCTAACCAACTGAGCTAATGGGCCACACAGCTCATACGCTTTCCAAGATATCAAATATATTAAAATGAAGCCAAAACTTTACGGATTTCCAAAGAAAAAACAGTACCTATGGCCCATGGGGGGATCGAACCCACGACCTTCGCGTTATTAGCACGACGCTCTAACAAACTGAGCTAATGGGCCATACAGTTCATACGCTTTCCAAGATATCAAATATATTAAAATGAAGCCAAAACTTTACGGATTTCCAAAGAAAAAACAGTACCTATGGCCCATGGGGGGATCGAACCCACGACCTTCGCGTTATTAGCACGACGCTCTCACCAACTGAGCTAATGGGCCACAAAGTTCATACGCTTTCCAAGATATCAACTATATTAAAATGAAGCAAAAACTTTACGGATTTCCAAAGGAAAAACAGTACCTATGGCCCATGGGGGGATCGAACCCACGACCTTCGCGTTATTAGCACGACGCTCTAACCAACTTAGCTAATGGGCCACTCAGTTCATACGCTTTCCAAGATATCAAATATATTAAAATGAAGCCAAAACTTTACGGATTTCCAAAGAAAAAACAGTACCTATGGCCTATAGGGGGGATCGAATCCACGACCTTCGCATTATTAGCACGACGCTCTAGCCAACTGAGCTAATGGGCCACACTCTTAACACGCTTTCCAAGATATCGAAAATATTAAAATGAAGCCAAAACTTTACGGATTTCCAAAGAAAAAACAGTACCTATGGCCCATGGAGGGATTGAACCCACGACCTTCGCGTTATTAGCACGACGCTCTAACCAACTGAGCTAATGGGCCACTCACTTAACATGCTTTCCAAGATATCAAATATATTAAAATGAAGCCAAAACTTTACGGATTTCCAAAGAAAAAACAGTACCTATGGCCCATGGGGGGATTGAACCCACCACCTACGCGTTATTAGCACGACGCTCTAACCAACTGAGCTAATGGGCCACACACTTAACATGCTTTCCAAGATATCAAATATATTAAAATGAAGCCAAAACTTTACGGATTTCCAAAGAAAAAACAGTACCTATGGCCCATGGGGGGATCGAACCCACGACCTTCGCGTTATTAGCACGACGCTCTAACTAACTGAGCTAATGGGCCACACACTTAACATGCTTCCCAAGATATCATATATATTAAACTGAAGCCAAAATTTTACGGATTTCGAAAGAAAAAACAGTACCTATGGCCCATGGGGGGATTGAACCCACGACCTTCGCGTTATTAGCACGACGCTCTAACCAACTGAGCTAATGGGCCACACACTTAACATGCTTTCCAAGATATCAAATATATTAAAATGAAGCCAAAACTTTACGGATTTCCAAAGAAAAAACAGTACCTATGGCCCATGCGGGGATCGAACCCACGACCTTCGCGTTATTAGCACGACGCTCTAACCAACTGAGCTAATGGGCCACACAGTTCATACGCTTTCCAAGATATCAAATATATTAAAATGAAGCCAAACTTTACGGATTTCCAAAGGAAAAACAGTACCTATGGCCCATGGGGGGATCGAACCCACGACCTTCGCGTTATTAGCACGACGCTCTAACCAACTGAGCTAATGGGCCACACAGTTCGTACGCTTTCCAAGATATCAAATATATTAAAATGAAGCCAAACTTTACGGATTTCCAAAGGAAAAACAGTACCTATGGCCCATGGGGGGATCGAACCCACGACCTTCGCGTTATTAGCACGACGCTCTAACCAACTGAGCTAATGGGCCACACAGCTCATACGCTTTCCAAGATATCAAATATATTAAAATGAAGCCAAAACTTTACGGATTTCCAAAGAAAAAACAGTACCTATGGCCCATGGGGGGATAGAACCCACGACCTTCGCGTTATTAGCACGACGCTCTAACAAACTGAGCTAATGGGCCATACAGTTCATACGCTTTCCAAGATATCAAATATATTAAAATGAAGCCAAAACTTTACGGATTTCCAAAGAAAAAACAGTACCTATGTCCCATGGGGGGATCGAACCCACGACCTTCGCGTTATTAGCACGACGCTCTCACCAACTGAGCTAATGGGCCACAAAGTTCATACGCTTTCCAAGATATCAACTATATTAAAATGAAGCAAAAACTTTACGGATTTCCAAAGGAAAAACAGTACCTATGGCCCATGGGGGGATCGAACCCACGACCTTCGCGTTATTAGCACGACGCTCTAACCAACTTAGCTAATGGGCCACTCAGTTCATACGCTTTCCAAGATATCAAATATATTAAAATGAAGCCAAAACTTTACGGATTTCCAAAGAAAAAACAGTACCTATGGCCTATAGGGGGGATCGAATCCACGACCTTCGCATTATTAGCACGACGCTCTAGCCAACTGAGCTAATGGGCCACACTCTTAACACGCTTTCCAAGATATCGAAAATATTAAAATGAAGCCAAAACTTTACGGATTTCCAAAGAAAAAACAGTACCTATGGCCCATGGAGGGATTGAACCCACGACCTTCGCGTTATTAGCACGACGCTCTAACCAACTGAGCTAATGGGCCACTCACTTAACATGCTTTCCAAGATATCAAATATATTAAAATGAAGCCAAAACTTTACGGATTTCCAAAGAAAAAACAGTACCTATGGCCCATGGGGGGATTGAACCCACCACCTACGCGTTATTAGCACGACGCTCTAACCAACTGAGCTAATGGGCCACACACTTAACATGCTTTCCAAGATATCAAATATATTAAAATGAAGCCAAAACTTTACGGATTTCCAAAGAAAAAACAGTACCTATGGCCCATGGGGGGATCGAACCCACGACCTTCGCGTTATTAGCACGACGCTCTAACTAACTGAGCTAATGGGCCACACACTTAACATGCTTCCCAAGATATCATATATATTAAACTGAAGCCAAAATTTTACGGATTTCGAAAGAAAAAACAGTACCTATGGCCCATGGGGGGATTGAACCCACGACCTTCGCGTTATTAGCACGTCGCTCTAACCAACTGAGCTAATGGGCCACACACTTAACATGCTTTCCAAGATATCAAATATATTAAAATGAAGCCAAAACTTTACGGATTTCCAAAGAAAAAACAGTACCTATGGCCCATGGGGGGATCGAACCCACGACCTTCGCGTTATTAGCACGACGCTCTAACCAACTGAGCTAATGGGCCATACAGTTCATACGCTTTCCAAGATATCAAATATATTAAAATGAAGCCAAAACTTTACGGATTTCCAAAGAAAAAACAGTACCTATGGCCCATGGGGGGATCGAACCCACGACCTTCGCGTTATTAGCACGACGCTCTCACCAACTGAGCTAATGGGCCACACAGTTCATACGCTTTCCAAGATATCAACTATATTAAAATGAAGCAAAAACTTTACGGATTTCCAAAGAAAAAACAATACCTATAGCCCATGGGGGGATCGAACCCACGACCTTCGCGTTATTAGCACGACGCTCTAACCAACTGAGCTAATGGGCCACACAGTTCATACGCTTTCCAAGATATCAAATATATTAAAATGAAGCCAAAACTTTACGGATTTCCAAAGAAAAAACAGTACCTATGGCCCAAGGGGGGATCTAACCCACGACCTTCAAGTTATTAGCACGACGCTCTAACCAACTGAGCTAATGGGCCACACACTTAACATGCTTTCCAAGATATCAAATATATTAAAATGAAGCCAAAACTTTACGGATTTCCAAAGAAAAAACAATACCTATAGCCCATGGGGGGATCGAACCCACGACCTTCGCGTTATTAGCACGACGCTCTAACCAACTGAGCTAATGGGCCACACAGTTCATACGCTTTCCAAGATATCCAATATATTAAAATGAAGCCAAACTTTACGGATTTCCAAAGGAAAAACAGTACCTATGGCCCATGGGGGGATCGAACCCACGACCTTCGCGTTATAAGCACGACGCTCTAACCAACTGAGCTAATGGGCCATACAGCTCATACGCTTTCCAAGATATCAAATATATTAAAATGAAGCCAAAACTTTACGGATTTCCAAAGAAAAAACAGTACCTATGGCCCATGGGGGGATCGAACCCACGACCTTCGCGTTATTAGCACGACGCTCTAACAAACTGAGCTAATGGGCCATACAGTTCATACGCTTTCCAAGATATCAAATATATTAAAATGAAGCCAAAACTTTACGGATTTCCAAAGAAAAAACAGTACCTATGGCCTATAGGGGGGATCGAATCCACGACCTTCGCATTATTAGCACGACGCTCTAGCCAACTGAGCTTATGGGCCATACTCTTAACACGCTTTCCAAGATATCGAAAATATTAAAATGAAGCCAAAACTTTACGGATTTCCAAAGAAAAAACAGTACCTATGGCCCATGGGGGGATTGAACCCACGACCTTCGCGTTATTAGCACGACGCTCTAACCAACTGAGCTAATGGGCCACACAGTTCATACGCTTTCCAAGATATCAAATATATTAAAATGAAGCCAAACTTTACGGATTTCCAAAGGAAAAACAGTACCTATGGCCCATGGGGGGATCGAACCCACGACCTTCGCGTTATTAGCACGACGCTCTAACCTACTGAGCTAATGGGCCACACAGCTCATACGCTTTCCAAGATATCAAATATATTAAAATGAAGCCAAAACTTTACGGATTTCCAAAGAAAAAACAGTACCTATGGCCCATGGGGGGATCGAACCCACGACCTTCGCGTTATTAGCACGACGCTCTAACAAACTGAGCTAATGGGCCATACAGTTCATACGCTTTCCAAGATATCAAATATATTAAAATGAAGCCAAAACTTTACGGATTTCCAAAGGAAAAACAGTACCTATGGCCCATGGGGGGATCGAACCCACGACCTTCGCGTTATTAGCACGACGCTCTAACCAACTTAGCTAATGGGCCACTCAGTTCATACGCTTTCCAAGATATCAAATATATTAAAATGAAGCCAAAACTTTACGGATTTCCAAAGAAAAAACAGTACCTATGGCCTATAGGGGGGATCGAATCCACGACCTTCGCATTATTAGCACGACGCTCTAGCCAACTGAGCTAATGGGCCACACTCTTAACACGCTTTCCAAGATATCGAAAATATTAAAATGAAGCCAAAACTTTACGGATTTCCAAAGAAAAAACAGTACCTATGGCCCATGGAGGGATTGAACCCACGACCTTCGCGTTATTAGCACGACGCTCTAACCAACTGAGCTAATGGGCCACTCACTTAACATGCTTTCCAAGATATCAAATATATTAAATTGAAGCCAAAACTTTACGGATTTCCAAAGAAAAAACAGTACCTATGGCCCATGGGGGGATTGAACCCACCACCTACGCGTTATTAGCACGACGCTCTAACCAACTGGGCTAATGGGCCACACACTTAACATGCTTTCCAAGATATCAAATATATTAAAATGAAGCCAAAACTTTACGGATTTCCAAAGAAAAAACAGTACCTATGGCCCATGGGGGGATCGAACCCACGACCTTCGCGTTATTAGCACGACGCTCTAACTAACTGAGCTAATGGGCCACACACTTAACATGCTTCCCAAGATATCATATATATTAAACTGAAGCCAAAATTTTACGGATTTCGAAAGAAAAAACAGTACCTATGGCCCATGGGGGGATTGAACCCACGACCTTCGCGTTATTAGCACGACGCTCTAACCAACTGAGCTAATGGGCCACACACTTAACATGCTTTCCAAGATATCAAATATATTAAAATGAAGCCAAAACTTTACGGATTTCCAAAGAAAAAACAGTACCTATGGCCCATGGGGGGATCGAACCCACGACCTTCGCGTTATTAGCACGACGCTCTAACCAACTGAGCTAATGGGCCATACAGTTCATACGCTTTCCAAGATATCAAATATATTAAAATGAAGCCAAAACTTTACGGATTTCCAAAGAAAAAACAGTACCTATGGCCCATGGGGGGATCGAACCCACGACCTTCGCGTTATTAGCACGACGCTCTCACCAACTGAGCTAATGGGCCACACAGTTCATACGCTTTCCAAGATATCAACTATATTAAAATGAAGCAAAAACTTTACGGATTTCCATAGGAAAAACAGTACCTATGGCCCATGGGGGGATCGAACCCACGACCTTCGCGTTATTCGCACGACGCTCTAACCAACTTAGCTAATGGGCCACTCAGTTCATACGCTTTCCAAGATATCAAATATATTAAAATGAAGCCAAAACTTTACGGATTTCCAAAGAAAAAACAGTACCTATGGCCTATAGGGGGGATCGAATCCACGACCTTCGCATTATTAGCACGACGCTCTAGCCAACTGAGCTAATGGGCCACACTCTTAACACGCTTTCCAAGATATCAAATATATTAAAATGAAGCCAAAACTTTACGGATTTCCAAAGAAAAAACAGTACCTATGGCCCATGGGGGGATTGAACCCACCACCTTCGCGTTAGTAGCACGACGCTCTAACCAACTTAGCTAATGGGCCACTCAGTTCATACGCTTTCCAAGATATCAAATATATTAAAATGAAGCCAAAACTTTACGGATTTCCAAAGAAAAAACAGTACCTATGGCCTATAGGGGGGATCGAATCCACGACCTTCGCATTATTAGCACGACGCTCTAGCCAACTGAGCTAATGGGCCACACTCTTAACACGCTTTCCAAGATATCAAATATATTAAAATGAAGCCAAAACTTTACGGATTTCCAAAGAAAAAACAGTACCTATGGCCCATGGGGGGATTGAACCCACCACCCTCGCGTTAGTAGCACGACGCTCTAACCAACTTAGCTAATGGGCCACTCAGTTCATACGCTTTCCAAGATATCAAATATATTAAAATGAAGCCAAAACTTTACGGATTTCCAAAGAAAAAACAGTACCTATGGCCTATAGGGGGGATCGAATCCACGAACTTCGCATTATTAGCACGACGCTCTAGCCAACTGAGCTAATGGGCCACACTCTTAACACGCTTTCCAAGATATCAAATATATTAAAATGAAGCCAAAACTTTACGGATTTCGAAAGAAAAAACAGTACCTATGGCCCATGGGGGGTTCGAATCCACGATCTTCGCGTTATTAGCACGACGCTCTAGCCAACTGAGCTAATGGGCCACACTCTTAACACGCTTTCCAAGATATCAAATATATTTAAATGAAGCCAAAACAATACGGATTTCCAAAGAATAAACAGTACCTATGGCCCAAGGGGGGATCTAACTCACGACCTTCAAGTTATTAGCACGACGCTCTAACCAACTGAGCTAATGGGCCACACACTTAACATGCTTTCCAAGATATCAAATATATTAAAATGAAGCCAAAACTTTACGGATTTCCAAAGAAAAAACAATACCTATAGCCCATGGGGGGATCGAACCCACGACCTTCGCGTTATTAGCACGACGCTCTAACCAACTGAGCTAATGGGCCACACAGTTCATACGCTTTCCAAGATATCAAATATATTAAAATGAAGCCAAACTTTACGGATTTCCAAAGGAAAAACAGTACCTATGGCCCATGGGGGGATCGAACCCACGACCTTCGCGTTATTAGCACGACGCTCTCACCAACTGAGCTAATGGGACACACAGTTCATACGCTTTCCAAGATATCAAATATATTAAAATGAAGCCAAAACTTTACGGATTTCCAAAGAAAAAACAGTACCTATGGCCCATGGGGGGATCGAACCCACGACCTTCGCGTTATTAGCACGACGCTCTAACCAACTGAGCTAATGGGCCACACAGCTCATACGCTTTCCAAGATATCAAATATATTAAAATGAAGCCAAAACTTTACGGATTTCCAAAGAAAAAACAGTACCTATGGCCCATGGGGGGATCGAACCCACGACCTTCGCGTTATTAGCACGACGCTCTAACCAACTGAGCTAATGGGCCACACAGTTCATACGCTTTCCAAGATATCAAATATATTAAATTGAAGCCAAACTTTACGGATTTCCAAAGGAAAAACAGTACCTATGGCCTATAGGGGGGATCGAATCCACGACCTTCGCATTATTAGCACGACGCTCTAACCAACTGAGCTAATGGGCCACACAGTTCATACGCTTTCCAAGATATCAAATATATTAAAATGAAGCCAAACTTTACGGATTTCCAAAGGAAAAACAGTACCTATGGCCCATGGGGGGATCGAACCCACGACCTTCGCGTTATTAGCACGACGCTCTAACCAACTGAGCTAATGGGCCACACAGCTCATACGCTTTCCAAGATATCAAATATATTAAAATGAAGCCAAAACTTTACGGATTTCCAAAGAAAAAACAGTACCTATGGCCCATGGGGGGATCGAACCCACGACCTTCGCGTTATTAGCACGACGCTCTCACCAACTGAGCTAATGGGCCACAAAGTTCATACGCTTTCCAAGATATCAACTATATTAAAATGAAGCAAAAACTTTACGGATTTCCAAAGGAAAAACAGTACCTATGGCCCATGGGGGGATCGAACCCACGACCTTCGCGTTATTAGCACGACGCTCTAACCAACTTAGCTAATGGGCCACTCAGTTCATACGCTTTCCAAGATATCAAATATATTAAAATGAAGCCAAAACTTTACGGATTTCCAAAGAAAAAACAGTACCTATGGCCTATAGGGGGGATCGAATCCACGACCTTCGCATTATTAGCACGACGCTCTAGCCAACTGAGCTAATGGGCCACACTCTTAACACGCTTTCCAAGATATCAAATATATTAAAATGAAGCCAAAACTTTACGGATTTCCAAAGAAAAAACAGTACCTATGGCCCATGGGGGGATTGAACCCACCACCTTCGCGTTAGTAGCACGACGCTCTAACCAACTTAGCTAATGGGCCACTCAGTTCATACGCTTTCCAAGATATCAAATATATTAAAATGAAGCCAAAACTTTACGGATTTCCAAAGAAAAAACAGTACCTATGGCCTATAGGGGGGATCGAATCCACGACCTTCGCATTATTAGCACGAGGCTCTAGCCAACTGAGCTAATGGGCCACACTCTTAACACGCTTTCCAAGATATCAAATATATTAAAATGAAGCCAAAACTTTACGGATTTCGAAAGAAAAAACAGTACCTATGGCCCATGGGGGGTTCGAATCCACGATCTTCGCGTTATTAGCACGACGCTCTAGCCAACTGAGCTAATGGGCCACACTCTTAACACGCTTTCCAAGATATCAAATATATTTAAATGAAGCCAAAACAATACGGATTTCCAAAGAATAAACAGTACCTATGGCCCAAGGGGGGATCTAACCCACGACCTTCAAGTTATTAGCACGACGCTCTAACCAACTGAGCTAATGGGCCACACACTTAACATGCTTTCCAAGATATCAAATATATTAAAATGAAGCCAAAACTTTACGGATTTCCAAAGAAAAAACAATACCTATAGCCCATGGGGGGATCGAACCCACGACCTTCGCGTTATTAGCACGACGCTCTAACCAACTGAGCTAATGGGCCACACAGTTCATACGCTTTCCAAGATATCAAATATATTAAAATGAAGCCAAACTTTACGGATTTCCAAAGGAAAAACAGTACCTATGGCCCATGGGGGGATCGAACCCACGACCTTCGCGTTATTAGCACGACGCTCTAACCAACTGAGCTAATGGGCCACACAGCTCATACGCTTTCCAAGATATCAAATATATTAAAATGAAGCCAAAACTTTACGGATTTCCAAAGAAAAAACAGTACCTATGGCCCATGGGGGGATCGAACCCACGACCTTCGCGTTATTAGCACGACGCTCTAAAAACTGAGCTAATGGGCCATACAGTTCATACGCTTTCCAAGATATCAAATATATTAAAATGAAGCCAAAACTTTACGGATTTCCAAAGAAAAAACAGTACCTATGGCCTATAGGGGGGATCGAATCCACGACCTTCGCATTATTAGCACGACGCTCTAGCCAACTGAGCTAATGGGCCACACTCTTAACACGCTTTCCAAGATATCAAATATATTAAAATGAAGCCAAAACTTTACGGATTTCCAAAGAAAAAACAGTACCTATGGCCCATGGGGGGATTGAACCCACCACCCTCGCGTTAGTAGCACGACGCTCTAACCAACTTAGCTAATGGGCCACTCAGTTCATACGCTTTCCAAGATATCAAATATATTAAAATGAAGCCAAAACTTTACGGATTTCCAAAGAAAAAACAGTACCTATGGCCTATAGGGGGGATCGAATCCACGAACTTCGCATTATTAGCACGACGCTCTAGCCAACTGAGCTAATGGGCCACACTCTTAACACGCTTTCCAAGATATCAAATATATTAAAATGAAGCCAAAACTTTACGGATTTCGAAAGAAAAAACAGTACCTATGGCCCATGGGGGGTTCGAATCCACGATCTTCGCGTTATTAGCACGACGCTCTAGCCAACTGAGCTAATGGGCCACACTCTTAACACGCTTTCCAAGATATCAAATATATTTAAATGAAGCCAAAACAATACGGATTTCCAAAGAATAAACAGTACCTATGGCCCAAGGGGGGATCTAACTCACGACCTTCAAGTTATTAGCACGACGCTCTAACCAACTGAGCTAATGGGCCACACACTTAACATGCTTTCCAAGATATCAAATATATTAAAATGAAGCCAAAACTTTACGGATTTCCAAAGAAAAAACAATACCTATAGCCCATGGGGGGATCGAACCCACGACCTTCGCGTTATTAGCACGACGCTCTAACCAACTGAGCTAATGGGCCACACAGTTCATACGCTTTCCAAGATATCAAATATATTAAAATGAAGCCAAACTTTACGGATTTCCAAAGGAAAAACAGTACCTATGGCCCATGGGGGGATCGAACCCACGACCTTCGCGTTATTAGCACGACGCTCTAACCAACTGAGCTAATGGGACACACAGTTCATACGCTTTCCAAGATATCAAATATATTAAAATGAAGCCAAAACTTTACGGATTTCCAAAGAAAAAACAGTACCTATGGCCCATGGGGGGATCGAACCCACGACCTTCGCGTTATTAGCACGACGCTCTAACAAACTGAGCTAATGGGCCATACAGTTCATACGCTTTCCAAGATATCAAATATATTAAAATGAAGCCAAAACTTTACGGATTTCCAAAGAAAAAACAGTACCTATGGCCCATGGGGGGATCGAACCCACGACCTTCGCGTTATTAGCACGACGCTCTCACCAACTGAGCTAATGGGCCACACAGTTCATACGCTTTCCAAGATATCAAATATATTAAATTGAAGCCAAACTTTACGGATTTCCAAAGGAAAAACAGTACCTATGGCCCATGGGGGGATCGAACCCACGACCTTCGCGTTATTAGCACGACGCTCTAACCAACTGAGCTAATGGGCCACACAGCTCATACGCTTTCCAAGATATCAAATATATTAAAATGAAGCCAAAACTTTACGGATTTCCAAAGAAAAAACAGTACCTATGGCCCATGGGGGGATCGAACCCACGACCTTCGCGTTATTAGCACGACGCTCTCACCAACTGAGCTAATGGGCCACAAAGTTCATACGCTTTCCAAGATATCAAATATATTAAAATGAAGCCAAAACTTTACGGATTTCCAAAGAAAAAACAGTACCTATGGCCTATAGGGGGGATCGAATCCACGACCTTCGCATTATTAGCACGACGCTCTAACCAACTGAGCTAATGGGCCACACAGTTCATACGCTTTCCAAGATATCAAATATATTAAAATGAAGCCAAACTTTACGGATTTCCAAAGGAAAAACAGTACCTATGGCCCATGGGGGGATCGAACCCACGACCTTCGCGTTATTAGCACGACGCTCTAACCAACTGAGCTAATGGGCCACACAGCTCATACGCTTTCCAAGATATCAAATATATTAAAATGAAGCCAAAACTTTACGGATTTCCAAAGAAAAAACAGTACCTATGGCCCATGGGGGGATCGAACCCACGACCTTCGCGTTAGTAGCACGACGCTCTAACCAACTTAGCTAATGGGCCACTCAGTTCATACGCTTTCCAAGATATCAAATATATTAAAATGAAGCCAAAACTTTACGGATTTCCAAAGAAAAAACAGTACCTATGGCCTATAGGGGGGATCGAATCCACGACCTTCGCATTATTAGCACGACGCTCTAGCCAACTGAGCTAATGGGCCACACTCTTAACACGCTTTCCAAGATATCAAATATATTAAAATGAAGCCAAAACTTTACGGATTTCGAAAGAAAAAACAGTACCTATGGCCCATGGGGGGTTCGAATCCACGATCTTCGCGTTATTAGCACGACGCTCTAGCCAACTGAGCTAATGGGCCACACTCTTAACACGCTTTCCAAGATATCAAATATATTTAAATGAAGCCAAAACAATACGGATTTCCAAAGAATAAACAGTACCTATGGCCCAAGGGGGGATCTAACTCACGACCTTCAAGTTATTAGCACGACGCTCTAACCAACTGAGCTAATGGGCCACACACTTAACATGCTTTCCAAGATATCAAATATATTAAAATGAAGCCAAAACTTTACGGATTTCCAAAGAAAAAACAATACCTATAGCCCATGGGGGGATCGAACCCACGACCTTCGCGTTATTAGCACGACGCTCTAACCAACTGAGCTAATGGGCCACACAGTTCATACGCTTTCCAAGATATCAAATATATTAAAATGAAGCCAAACTTTACGGATTTCCAAAGGAAAAACAGTACCTATGGCCCATGGGGGGATCGAACCCACGACCTTCGCGTTATTAGCACGACGCTCTAACCAACTGAGCTAATGGGCCACACAGCTCATACGCTTTCCAAGATATCAAATATATTAAAATGAAGCCAAAACTTTACGGATTTCCAAAGAAAAAACAGTACCTATGGCCCATGGGGGGATCGAACCCACGACCTTCGCGTTATTAGCACGACGCTCTAAAAACTGAGCTAATGGGCCATACAGTTCATACGCTTTCCAAGATATCAAATATATTAAAATGAAGCCAAAACTTTACGGATTTCCAAAGAAAAAACAGTACCTATGGCCCATGGGGGGATCGAACCCACGACCTTCGCGTTATTAGCACGACGCTCTCACCAACTGAGCTAATGGGCCACACAGTTCATACGCTTTCCAAGATATCAACTATATTAAAATGAAGCAAAAACTTTACGGATTTCCAAAGGAAAAACAGTACCTATGGCCCATGGGGGGATCGAACCCACGACCTTCGCGTTATTAGCACGACGCTCTAACCAACTTAGCTAATGGGCCACTCAGTTCATACGCTTTCCAAGATATCAAATATATTAAAATGAAGCCAAAACTTTACGGATTTCCAAAGAAAAAACAGTACCTATGGCCTATAGGGGGGATCGAATCCACGACCTTCGCATTATTAGCACGACGCTCTAGCCAACTGAGCTAATGGGCCACACTCTTAACACGCTTTCCAAGATATCGAAAATATTAAAATGAAGCCAAAACTTTACGGATTTCCAAAGAAAAAACAGTACCTATGGCCCATGGGGGGATTGAACCCAGGACCTTCGCGTTATTAGCACGACGCTCTAACCAACTGAGCTAATGGGCCACACAGTTAATACGCTTTCCAAGATATCAAATATATTAAAATGAAGCCAAACTTTACGGATTTCCAAAGGAAAAACAGTACCTATGGCCCATGTGGGGATCGAACCCACGACCTTCGCGTTATTAGCACGACGCTCTAACCAACTGAGCTAATGGGCCATACAGTTCATACGCTTTCCAAGATATCAAATATATTAAAATGAAGCCAAAACTTTACGGATTTCCAAAGAAAAAACAGTACCTATGGCCCATGGGGGGATCGAACCCACGACCTTCGCGTTATTAGCACGACGCTCTAACAAACTGAGCTAATGGGCCATACAGTTCATACGCTTTCCAAGATATCAAATATATTAAAATGAAGCCAAAACTTTACGGATTTCCAAAGAAAAAACAGTACCTATGGCCCATGGGGGGATCGAACCCACGACCTTCGTGTTATTAGCACGACGCTCTCACCAACTGAGCTAATGGGCCACACAGTTCATACGCTTTCCAAGATATCAACTATATTAAAATGAAGCAAAAACTTTACGGATTTCCAAAGGAAAAACAGTACCTATGGCCCATGGGGGGATCGAACCCACGACCTTCGCGTTATTAGCACGACGCTCTAACCAACTTAGCTAATGGGCCACTCAGTTCATACGCTTTCCAAGATATCAAATATATTAAAATGAAGCCAAAACTTTACGGATTTCCAAAGAAAAAACAGTACCTATGGCCTATAGGGGGGATCAAATCCACGACCTTCGCATTATTAGCACGACGCTCTAGCCAACTGAGCTAATGGGCCACACTCTTAACACGCTTTCCAAGATATCGAAAATATTAAAATGAAGCCAAAACTTTACGGATTTCCAAAGAAAAAACAGTACCTATGGCCCATGGGGGGTTTGAACCCACGACCTTCGCGTTATTAGCACGACGCTCTAACCAACTGAGCTAATGGGCCACACAGTTCATACGCTTTCCAAGATATCAAATATATTAAAATGAAGCCAAACTTTACGGATTTCCAAAGGAAAAACAGTACCTATGGCCCATGGGGGGATCGAACCCACGACCTTCGCGTTATTAGCACGACGCTCTAACCAACTGAGCTAATGGGCCACACAGTTCATACGCTTTCCAAGATATCAAATATATTAAAATGAAGCCAAACTTTACGGATTTCCAAAGGAAAAACAGTACCTATGGCCCATGGGGGGATCGAACCCACGACCTTCGCGTTATTAGCACGACGCTCTAACAAACTGAGCTAATGGGCCATACAGTTCATACGCTTTCCAAGATATCAAATATATTAAAATGAAGCCAAAACTTTACGGATTTCCAAAGGAAAAACAGTACCTATGGCCCATGGGGGGATCGAACCCACGACCTTCGCGTTATTAGCATGACTCTCTCACCAACTGAGCTAATGGGCCACACAGTTCATACGCTTTCCAAGATATCAACTATATTAAAATGAAGCAAAAACTTTACGGATTTCCAAAGAAAAAACAGTACCTATGGCCCATGGGGGGATCGAACCCACGACCTTCGCGTTATTAGCACGACGCTCTAACAAACTGAGCTAATGGGCCATACAGTTCATACGCTTTCCAAGATATCAAATATATTAAAATGAAGCCAAAACTTTACGGATTTCCAAAGAAAAAACAGTACCTATGGCCCATGGGGGGATCGAACCCACGACCTTCGCGTTATTAGCACGACGCTCTCACCAACTGAGCTAATGGCCCACACAGTTCATACGCTTTCCAAGATATCAACTATATTAAAATGAAGCAAAAACTTTACGGATTTCCAAAGGAAAAACAGTACCTATGGCCCATGGGGGGATCGAACCCACGACCTTCGCGTTATTAGCACGACGCTCTAACCAACTTAGCTAATGGGCCACTCAGTTCATACGCTTTCCAAGATATCAAATATATTAAAATGAAGCCAAAACTTTACGGATTTCCAAAGAAACAAGTTGGGAAAACCAAAATATTACCTCTCCGTGTCAAGAAGATTATATAAACTTAAAGTATCCAATGAAAACGTTATTATGTTTCTGAGTTGGGGTTTCCCATTTTTGTTGTTGTTTTGAAAAATATATCGCAATGCACGGGCCTTGATAGATATAGGAGGCAATGAATGAAATATATCACAATGCACGGGCCTTGATAGATATAAGAGGCAATGAAGGAAATATATCGCATGCACGGGCCTTGGTAGATATAGGAGGCAATGATAATCTCTCTCTTTGCACCAGAGGTTTATCTTTAATATTTAAATAAATATAATTATTTTTAATTATTTTAATCTTCAATAATTAACATTAATAATAGTTAAATCGTTTAAAATAAAGTTATACCTATTATCTTCTCAAACTTTGCTAATATTGACGTTTAAAGTTAAGGGTACCCCTCTTGCCCGCTTTTTTCAAATTTGGGGTATATATACGATTCGTTTCCATTATAATAGTAAGGAAAAAGTGCAATTGCGAAAACCTTTGGTGGCGATCCCACCTTAGGGAGGCTAGACGTTTCTCGTAACCCTAGCTGATCGCCGCGTATATCCTAAAACCAAACGATGATAATGGAGTAGAAGCCAATGATACAGATTGGTGTCTATGTGGAATAGACGGAAGACCAGTGGATGGTGGTGTTAGAAGCCAGTGTAAGTGCAGACTGGTGTCAATGTGGGATTGACAAAGAGCAGAAGATGGTGGTGATTAGAAGCCAGTAAGAACAGACTGGTGTCCGTGTGGGATGGACAAAGACCAGAAGATGGTGGTGTGAGAACTCAAGTAGAGGAGCCATTTCCGTGACTGTGAAAGCAGTTCGGAAATGGCGAACACGTTTGCTCCGATACGCAAACTGCGAACGCGGTCACGTGGGTGTAACAACGGACAGACAGACAGACACACAGACAGACACACACACAGACAGACACACACACAGACACGGCCGTTACAGAACCTCTCCTGGACTACGTCACACGGAGAGGTAAAAACAGTACCTATGGCCTATAGGGGGGATCGAATCCACGACCTTCGCATTATTAGCACGACGCTCTAGCCAACTGAGCTAATGGTACACTCTTAACACGCTTTCCAAGATATCGAAAATATTAAAATGAAGCCAAAACTTTACGGATTTCCAAAGAAAAAACAGTACCTATGGCCCATGGGGGGATTGAACCCACGACCTTCGCGTTATTAGCACGACGCTCTAACCAACTGAGCTAATGGGCCACTCATTTAACATGCTTTCCAAGATATCAAATATATTAAAATGAAGCCAAAACTTTACGGATTTCCAAAGAAAAAACAGTACCTATGGCCCATGGGGGGATTGAACCCACCACCTTCGCGTTATTAGCACGACGCTCTAACCAACTGAGCTAATGGGCCACACACTTAACATGCTTCCCAAGATATCATATATATTAAACTGAAGCCAAAATTTTACGGATTTCGAAAGAAAAAACAGTACCTATGGCCCATGGGGGGATTGAACCCACGACCTTCGCGTTATTAGCACGACGCTCTAACCAACTGAGCTAATGGGCCACAACACTTAACATGCTTTCCAAGATATCAAATATATTAAAATGAAGCCAAAACTTTACGGATTTCCAAAGAAAAAACAGTACCTATGGCCCATGGGGGGATCGAACCCACGACCTTCGCGTTATTAGCACGACGCTCTAACCAACTGAGCTAATGGGCCATACAGTTCATACGCTTTCCAAGATATCAAATATATTAAAATGAAGCCAAAACTTTACGGATTTCCAAAGAAAAAACAGTACCTATGGCCCATGGGGGGGATCGAATCCACGACCTTCGCATTATTAGCACGACGCTCTAGCCAACTGAGCTAATGGGCCACACTCTTAACACGCTTTCCAAGATATCAAATATATTAAAATGAAGCCAAAACTTTACGGATTTCCAAAGGAAAAACAGTACCTATGGCCCATGGGGGGATCGAACCCACGACCTTCGCGTTATTAGCACGACGCTCTAACCAACTGAGCTAATGGGCCACACAGCTCATACGCTTTCCAAGATATCAAATATATTAAAATGAAGCCAAAACTTTACGGATTTCCAAAGAAAAAACAGTACCTATGGCCCATGGGGGGATCGAACCCACGACCTTCGCGTTATTAGCACGACGCTCTAACAAACTGAGCTAATGGGCCATACAGTTCATACGCTTTCCAAGATATCAAATATATTAAAATGAAGCCAAAACTTTACGGATTTCCAAAGAAAAAACAGTACCTATGGCCCATGGGGGGATCGAACCCACGACCTTCGCGTTATTAGCACGACGCTCTCACCAACTGAGCTAATGGGCCACACAGTTCATACGCTTTCCAAGATATCAACTATATTAAAATGAAGCAAAAACTTTACGGATTTCCAAAGGAAAAACAGTACCTATGGCCCATGGGGGGATCGAACCCACGACCTTCGCGTTATTAGCACGACGCTCTAACCAACTTAGCTAATGGGCCACTCAGTTCATACGCTTTCCAAGATATCAAATATATTAAAATGAAGCCAAAACTTTACGGATTTCCAAAGAAAAAACAGTACCTATGGCCTATAGGGGGGATCGAATCCACGACCTTCGCATTATTAGCACGACGCTCTAGCCAACTGAGCTAATGGGCCACACTCTTAACACGCTTTCCAAGATATCGAAAATATTAAAATGAAGCCAAAACTTTACGGATTTCCAAAGAAAAAACAGTACCTATGGCCCATGGGGGGATTGAACCCACGACCTTCGCGTTATTAGCACGACGCTCTAACCAACTGAGCTAATGGGCCACACAGTTCATACGCTTTCCAAGATATCAAATATATTAAAATGAAGCCAAACTTTACGGATTTCCAAAGGAAAAACAGTACCTATGGCCCATGGGGGGATCGAACCCACGACCTTCGCGTTATTAGCACGACGCTCTAACCAACTGAGCTAATGGGCCACACAGTTCATACGCTTTCCAAGATATCAAATATATTAAAATGAAGCCAAACTTTACGGATTTCCAAAGGAAAAACAGTACCTATGGCCCATGGGGGGATCGAACCCACGACCTTCGCGTTATTAGCACGACGCTCTAACCAACTGAGCTAATGGGCCACACAGCTCATACGCTTTCCAAGATATCAAATATATTAAAATGAAGCCAAAACTTTACGGATTTCCAAAGAAAAAACAGTACCTATGGCCCATGGGGGGATCGAACCCACGACCTTCGCGTTATTAGCACGACGCTCTAACAAACTGAGCTAATGGGCCATACAGTTCATACGCTTTCCAAGATATCAAATATATTAAAATGAAGCCAAAACTTTACGGATTTCCAAAGGAAAAACAGTACCTATGGCCCATGGGGGGATCGAACCCACGACCTTCGCGTTATTAGCACGACGCTCTCACCAACTGAGCTAATGGGCCACACAGTTCATACGCTTTCCAAGATATCAACTATATTAAAATGAAGCAAAAACTTTACGGATTTCCAAAGGAAAAACAGTACCTATGGCCCATGGGGGGATCGAACCCACGACCTTCGCGTTATTAGCACGACGCTCTAACCAACTTAGCTAATGGGCCACTCAGTTTATACGCTTTCCAAGATATCAAATATATTAAAATGAAGCCAAAACTTTACGGATTTCCAAAGAAAAAACAGTACCTATGGCCTATAGGGGGGATCGAATCCACGACCTTCGCATTATTAGCACGACGCTCTAGCCAACTGAGCTAATGGGCCACACTCTTAACACGCTTTCCAAGATATCGAAAATATTAAAATGAAGCCAAAACTTTACGGATTTCCAAAGAAAAAACAGTACCTATGGCCCATGGGGGGATTGAACCCACGACCTTCGCGTTATTAGCACGACGCTCTAACCAACTGAGCTAATGGGCCACACAGTTCATACGCTTTCCAAGATATCAAATATATTAAAATGAAGCCAAACTTTACGGATTTCCAAAGGAAAAACAGTACCTATGGCCCATGGGGGATCGAACCCACGACCTTCGCGTTATTAGCACGACGCTCTAACCAACTGAGCTAATGGGCCACACAGTTCATACGCTTTCCAAGATATCAAATATATTAAAATGAAGCCAAACTTTACGGATTTCCAAAGGAAAAACAGTACCTATGGCCCATGGGGGGATCGAACCCACGACCTTCGCGTTATTAGCACGACGCTCTAACCAACTGAGCTAATGGGCCACACAGCTCATACGCTTTCCAAGATATCAAATATATTAAAATGAAGCCAAAACTTTACGGATTTCCAAAGAAAAAACAGTACCTATGGCCCATGGGGGGATCGAACCCACGACCTTCGCGTTATTAGCACGACGCTCTAACAAACTGAGCTAATGGGCCATACAGTTCATACGCTTTCCAAGATATCAAATATATTAAAATGAAGCCAAAACTTTACGGATTTCCAAAGGAAAAACAGTACCTATGGCCCATGGGGGGATCGAACCCACGACCTTCGCGTTATTAGCACGACGCTCTCACCAACTGAGCTAATGGGCCACACAGTTCATACGCTTTCCAAGATATCAACTATATTAAAATGAAGCAAAAACTTTACGGATTTCCAAAGGAAAAACAGTACCTATGGCCCATGGGGGGATCGAACCCACGACCTTCGCGTTATTAGCACGACGCTCTAACCAACTTAGCTAATGGGCCACTCAGTTCATACGCTTTCCAAGATATCAAATATATTAAAATGAAGCCAAAACTTTACGGATTTCCAAAGAAAAAACAGTACCTATGGCCTATAGGGGGGATCGAATCCACGACCTTCGCATTATTAGCACGACGCTCTAGCCAACTGAGCTAATGGTACACTCTTAACACTCTTTCCAAGATATCGAAAATATTAAAATGAAGCCAAAACTTTACGGATTTAAAAAGAAAAAGCAGTACCTATGGCCCATGGGGGGATTGAACCCACGACCTTCGCGTTATTAGCACGACGCTCTAACCAACTGAGCTAATGGGCCACTCACTTAACATGCTTTCCAAGATATCAAATATATTAAAATGAAGCCAAACTTTACGGATTTCCAAAGAAAAAACAGTACCTATGGCCCATGGGGGGATTGAACCCACCACCTTCGCGTTATTAGCACGACGCTCTAACCAACTGAGCTAATGGGCCACACACTTAACATGCTTTCCAAGATATCAAATATATTAAAATGAAGCCAAAACTTTACGGATTTCCAAAGAAAAAACAGTACCTATGGCCCATGGGGGGATCGAACCCACGACCTTCGCGTTATTAGCACGACGCTCTAACTAACTGAGCTAATGGGCCACACACTTAACATGCTTCCCAAGATATCATATATATTAAACTGAAGCCAAAATTTTACGGATTTCGAAAGAAAAAACAGTACCTATGGCCCATGGGGGGATTGAACCCACGACCTTCGCGTTATTAGCACGACGCTCTAACCAACTGAGCTAATGGGCCACACACTTAACATGCTTTCCAAGATATCAAATATATTAAAATGAAGCCAAAACTTTACGGATTTCCAAAGAAAAAACAGTACCTATGGCCCATGGGGGGATCGAACCCACGACCTTCGCGTTATTAGCACGACGCTCTAACCAACTGAGCTAATGGGCCATACAGTTCATACGCTTTCCAAGATATCAAATATATTAAAATGAAGCCAAAACTTTACGGATTTCCAAAGAAAAAACAGTACCTATGGCCCACGACCTTCGCGTTATTAGCACGACGCTCTCACCAACTGAGCTAATGGGCCACACAGTTCATACGCTTTCCAAGATATCAACTATATTAAAATGAAGCAAAAACTTTACGGATTTCCAAAGGAAAAACAGTACCTATGGCCCATGGGGGGATCGAACCCACGACCTTCGCGTTATTCGCACGACGCTCTAACCAACTTAGCTAATGGGCCACTCAGTTCATACGCTTTCCAAGATATCAAATATATTAAAATGAAGCCAAAACTTTACGGATTTCCAAAGAAAAAACAGTACCTATGGCCCATGGGGGGATCGAACCCACGACCTTCGCGTTATTAGCACGACGCTCTCACCAACTGAGCTAATGGGCCACACAGTTCATACGCTTTCCAAGATATCAACTATATTAAAATGAAGCAAAAACTTTACGGATTTCCAAAGGAAAAACAGTACCTATGGCCCATGGGGGGATCGAACCCACGACCTTCGCGTTATTCGCACGACGCTCTAACCAACTTAGCTAATGGGCCACTCAGTTCATACGCTTTCCAAGATATCAAATATATTAAAATGAAGCCAAAACTTTACGGATTTCCAAAGAAAAAACAGTACCTATGGCCTATGGGGGGGATCGAATCCACGACCTTCGCATTATTAGCACGACGCTCTAGCCAATTGAGCTAATGGGCCACACTCTTAACACGCTTTCCAAGATATCAAATATATTAAAATGAAGCCAAAACTTTACGGATTTCCAAAGAAAAAACAGTACCTATGGCCCATGGGGGGATTGAACCCACCACCTTCGCGTTAGTAGCACGACGCTCTAACCAACTTAGCTAATGGGCCACTCAGTTCATACGCTTTCCAAGATATCAAATATATTAAAATGAAGCCAAAACTTTACGGATTTCCAAAGAAAAAACAGTACCTATGGCCTATAGGGGGGATCGAATCCACGACCTTCGCATTATTAGCACGACGCTCTAGCCAACTGAGCTAATGGGCCACACTCTTAACACGCTTTCCAAGATATCAAATATATTAAAATGAAGCCAAAACTTTACGGATTTCCAAAGAAAAAACAGTACCTATGGCCCATGGGGGGATCGAACCCACGACCTTCGCGTTATTCGCACGACGCTCTAACCAACTTAGCTAATGGGCCACTCAGTTCATACGCTTTCCAAGATATCAAATATATTAAAATGAAGCCAAAACTTTACGGATTTCCAAAGAAAAAACAGTACCTATGGCCCATGGGGGGATTGAACCCACGACCTTCGCGTTATTAGCACGACGCTCTAACCAACTGAGCTAATGGGCCACTCACTTAACATGCTTTCCAAGATATCAAATATATTAAAATGAAGCCAAACCTTTACGGATTTCCAAAGAAAAAACAGTACCTATGGTCCATGGGGGGATTGAACCCACCACCTTCGCGTTAGTAGCACGACGCTCTAACCAACTGAGCTAATGGGCCACACACTTAACATGCTTTCCAAGATATCAAATATATTAAAATGAAGCCAAAACTTTACGGATTTCCAAAGAAAAAACAGTACCTATGGCCCATGGGGGGATCGAACCCACGACCTTCGCGTTATTAGCACGACGCTCTAACCAACTGAGCTAATGGGCCACACACTTAACATGCTTCCCAAGATATCATATATATTAAAATGAAGCCAAAACTTTACGGATTTCCAAAGAAAAAACAGTACCTATGGCCCATGGGGGGATCGAATCCACGATCTTCGCGTTATTAGCACGACGCTCTAGCCAACTGAGCTAATGGGCCACACTCTTAACACGCTTTCCAAGATATCAAATATATTTAAATGAAGCCAAAACAATACGGATTTCCAAAGAATAAACAGTACCTATGGCCCAAGGGGGGATCTAACCCACGACCTTCAAGTTATTAGCACGACGCTCTAACCAACTGAGCTAATGGGCCACACAGTTCATACGCTTTCCAAGATATCAAATATATTAAAATCAAGCCAAAACTTTACGGATTTCCACAGAAAAAACAGTACCTATGGCCTATAGGGGGGATCGAATCCACGACCTTCGCGTTATTAGCACGACGCTCTAGCCAACTGAGCTAATGGGCCACACACTTAACATGCTTTCCAAGATATCAAATATATTAAAATGAAGCCAAAACTTTACGAATTTCCAAAGAAAAAACAGTACCTATGGCCCATGGGGGGATCGAACCCACGACCTTCGCGTTATTAGCACGACGCTCTAACCAACTGAGCTAATGGGCAACACAGTTCATACGCTTTCCAAGATATCAAATATATTAAAATGAAGCCAAAACTTTACGGATTTCCAAAGAAAAAACAGTACCTATGGCCCATGGGGGGATCGAATCCACGACCTTCGCGTTATTAGCACGACGCTCTAACCAACTTAGCTAATGGGCCACTCAGTTCATACGCTTTCCAAGATATCAAATATATTAAAATGAAGCCAAAACTTTACGGATTTCCAAAGAAAAAACAGTACCTATGGCCCATGGGGGGATCGAACCCACGACCTTCGCGTTATTAGCACGACGCTCTCACCAACTGAGCTAATGGGCCACACAGTTCATACGCTTTCCAAGATATCAACTATATTAAAATGAAGCAAAAACTTTACGGATTTCCAAAGGAAAAACAGTACCTATGGCCCATGGGGGGATCGAACCCACGACCTTCGCGTTATTCGCACGACGCTCTAACCAACTTAGCTAATGGGCCACTCAGTTCATACGCTTTCCAAGATATCAAATATATTAAAATGAAGCCAAAACTTTACGGATTTCCAAAGAAAAAACAGTACCTATGGCCTATGGGGGGGATCGAATCCACGACCTTCGCATTATTAGCACGACGCTCTAGCCAATTGAGCTAATGGGCCACACTCTTAACACGCTTTCCAAGATATCAAATATATTAAAATGAAGCCAAAACTTTACGGATTTCCAAAGAAAAAACAGTACCTATGGCCCATGGGGGGATTGAACCCACCACCTTCGCGTTAGTAGCACGACGCTCTAACCAACTTAGCTAATGGGCCACTCAGTTCATACGCTTTCCAAGATATCAAATATATTAAAATGAAGCCAAAACTTTACGGATTTCCAAAGAAAAAACAGTACCTATGGCCTATAGGGGGGATCGAATCCACGACCTTCGCATTATTAGCACGACGCTCTAGCCAACTGAGCTAATGGGCCACACTCTTAACACGCTTTCCAAGATATCAAATATATTAAAATGAAGCCAAAACTTTACGGATTTCCAAAGAAAAAACAGTACCTATGGCCCATGGGGGGATCGAACCCACGACCTTCGCGTTATTCGCACGACGCTCTAACCAACTTAGCTAATGGGCCACTCAGTTCATACGCTTTCCAAGATATCAAATATATTAAAATGAAGCCAAAACTTTACGGATTTCCAAAGAAAAAACAGTACCTATGGCCCATGGGGGGATTGAACCCACGACCTTCGCGTTATTAGCACGACGCTCTAACCAACTGAGCTAATGGGCCACTCACTTAACATGCTTTCCAAGATATCAAATATATTAAAATGAAGCCAAACCTTTACGGATTTCCAAAGAAAAAACAGTACCTATGGTCCATGGGGGGATTGAACCCACCACCTTCGCGTTAGTAGCACGACGCTCTAACCAACTGAGCTAATGGGCCACACACTTAACATGCTTTCCAAGATATCAAATATATTAAAATGAAGCCAAAACTTTACGGATTTCCAAAGAAAAAACAGTACCTATGGCCCATGGGGGGATCGAACCCACGACCTTCGCGTTATTAGCACGACGCTCTAACCAACTGAGCTAATGGGCCACACACTTAACATGCTTCCCAAGATATCATATATATTAAAATGAAGCCAAAACTTTACGGATTTCCAAAGAAAAAACAGTACCTATGGCCCATGGGGGGATCGAATCCACGATCTTCGCGTTATTAGCACGACGCTCTAGCCAACTGAGCTAATGGGCCACACTCTTAACACGCTTTCCAAGATATCAAATATATTTAAATGAAGCCAAAACAATACGGATTTCCAAAGAATAAACAGTACCTATGGCCCAAGGGGGGATCTAACCCACGACCTTCAAGTTATTAGCACGACGCTCTAACCAACTGAGCTAATGGGCCACACAGTTCATACGCTTTCCAAGATATCAAATATATTAAAATCAAGCCAAAACTTTACGGATTTCCACAGAAAAAACAGTACCTATGGCCTATAGGGGGGATCGAATCCACGACCTTCGCGTTATTAGCACGACGCTCTAGCCAACTGAGCTAATGGGCCACACACTTAACATGCTTTCCAAGATATCAAATATATTAAAATGAAGCCAAAACTTTACGAATTTCCAAAGAAAAAACAGTACCTATGGCCCATGGGGGGATCGAACCCACGACCTTCGCGTTATTAGCACGACGCTCTAACCAACTGAGCTAATGGGCAACACAGTTCATACGCTTTCCAAGATATCAAATATATTAAAATGAAGCCAAAACTTTACGGATTTCCAAAGAAAAAACAGTACCTATGGCCCATGGGGGGATCGAATCCACGACCTTCGCGTTATTAGCACGACGCTCTAGCCAACTGAGCTAATGGGCCACACACTTAACATGCTTTCCAAGATATCAAATATATTAAAATGAAGCCAAAACTTTACGGATTTCCAAAGAAAAAACAATACCTATAGCCCATGGGGGGATCGAACCCACGACCTTCGCGTTATTAGCACGACGCTCTAACCAACTGAGCTTACGGGCCACACACTTAAAATGCTTTCCAAGATATCAAATATATTAAAATGAAGCCAAAACTTTACGGATTTCCAAAGAAAAAGCAGTACATATGGCCCATGGGGGGATCGAACCCACGACCTTCGCGTTATTAGCACGACGCTCTAACCAACTGAACTAATGGGCCACACACTTAACATGCTTTCCAAGATATCAAATATATTAAAATGAACCCAAAACTTTACGGATTTCCAAAGAAAAAACAGTACCTATGGCCCATGGGGGGATTGAACCCACCACCTTCGCGTTATTAGCACGACGCTCTAACCAACTGAGCTAATGGGCCACACACTTAACATGCTTTCCAAGATATCAAATATATTAAAATGAAGCCAAAACTTTACGGATTTCCAAAGAAAAAACAGTACCTATGGTCCATGGGGGGATCGAACCCACGACCTTCGCGTTATTAGCACGGCGCTCTAACCAACTGAGCTAATGGGCCACACACTTAACATGCTTTCCAAGATATCAAATATATTAAAATGAAGCCAAAACTTTACGGATTTCCAAAGAAAAATCAGTACCTATAGCCCATGGGGGGATCGAACCCACGACCTTCGCGTTATTAGCACGACGCTCTAACCAACTGAGCTAATGGGCCACACAGTTCATACGCTTTCCAAGATATCAAATATATTAAAATGAAGCCAAACTTTATGGATTTCCAAAGGAAAAACAGTACATATGGCCCATGGGGGGATCGAACCCACGACCTTCGCGTTATTAGCACGACGCTCTAACCAACTGAGCTAATGGGCCACACAGCTCATACGCTTTCCAAGATATCAAATATATTAAAATGAAGCCAAAACTTTACGGATTTCCAAAGAAAAAACAGTACCTATGGCCCATGGGGGGATCGAACCCACGACCTTCGCGTTATTAGCACGACGCTCTAACCAACTGAGCTAATGGGCCATACACTTGATACGCTTTCCAAGATATCAAATATATTAAAATGAAGCCAAAACTTTACGGATTTCCAAAGAAAAAACAGTACCTATGGCCCATGGGGGGATCGAACCCACGACCTTCGCGTTATTAGCACGACGCTCTTACTAACTGAGCTAATGGCCCACACACTTAACATGCTTCCCAAGATATCATATATATTAAAATGAAGCCAAAACTTTACGGATTTCGAAAGAAAAAACAGTACCTATGGCCCATGGGGGGATCGAATCCACGATCTTCGCGTTATTAGCACGACGCTCTAGCCAACTGAGCTAATGGGCCACACTCTTAACACGCTTTCCAAGATATCAAATATATTTAAATGAAGCCAAAACAATACGGATTTCCAAAGAATAAACAGTACCTATGGCCCAAGGGGGGATCTAACCCACGACCATCAAGTTATTAGCACGACGCTCTAACCAACTGAGCTAATGGGCCACACACTTAACATGCTTTCCAAGATATCAAATATATTAAAATGAAGCCAAAACTTTACGGATTTCCAAAGAAAAAACAATACCTATAGCCCATGGGGGGATCGAACCCACGACCTTCGCGTTATTAGCACGGCGCTCTAACCAACTGAGCTAATGGGCCACACACTTAACATGCTTTCCAAGATATCAAATATATTAAAATGAAGCCAAAACTTTACGGATTTCCAAAGAAAAATCAGTACCTATAGCCCATGGGGGGATCGAACCCACGACCTTCGCGTTATTAGCACGACGCTCTAACCAACTGAGCTAATGGGCCACACAGTTCGTACGCTTTCCAAGATATCAAATATATTAAAATGAAGCCAAACTTTATGGATTTCCAAAGGAAAAACAGTACATATGGCCCATGGGGGGATCGAACCCACGACCTTCGCGTTATTAGCACGACGCTCTAACCAACTGAGCTAATGGGCCACACAGCTCATACGCTTTCCAAGATATCAAATATATTAAAATGAAGCCAAAACTTTACGGATTTCCAAAGAAAAAACAGTACCTATGGCCCATGGGGGGATCGAACCCACGACCTTCGCGTTATTAGCACGACGCTCTTACTAACTGAGCTAATGGCCCACACACTTAACATGCTTCCCAAGATATCATATATATTAAAATGAAGCCAAAACTTTACGGATTTCGAAAGAAAAAACAGTACCTATGGCCCATGGGGGGATCGAATCCACGATCTTCGCGTTATTAGCACGACGCTCTAGCCAACTGAGCTAATGGGCCACACTCTTAACACGCTTTCCAAGATATCAAATATATTTAAATGAAGCCAAAACAATACGGATTTCCAAAGAATAAACAGTACCTATGGCCCAAGGGGGGATCGAACCCACGACCTTCGCGTTATTAGCACGACGCTCTAACCAACTGAGCTAATGGGCCATACACTTCATACGCTTTCCAAGATATCAAATATATTAAAATGAAGCCAAAACTTTACGGATTTCCAAAGAAAAAACAGTACCTATGGCCCATGGGGGGATCGAACCCACGACCTTCGCGTTATTAGCACGACGCTCTTACTAACTGAGCTAATGGCCCACACACTTAACATGCTTCCCAAGATATCATATATATTAAAATGAAGCCAAAACTTTACGGATTTCGAAAGAAAAAACAATACCTATGGCTCATGGGGGGATCGAATCCACGATCTTCGCGTTATTAGCACGACGCTCTAGCCAACTGAGCTAATGGGCCACACTCTTAACACGCTTTCCAAGATATCAAATATATTTTAATGAAGCCAAAACAATACGGATTTCCAAAGAATAAACAGTACCTATGGCCCAAGGGGGGATCTAACCCACGACCATCAAGTTATTAGCACGACGCTCTAACCAACTGAGCTAATGGGCCACACACTTAACATGCTTTCCAAGATATCAAATATATTAAAATGAAGCCAAAACTTTACGGATTTCCAAAGAAAAAACAATACCTATAGCCCATGGGGGGATCGAACCCACGACCTTCGCGTTATTAGCACGACGCTCCAACCAACTGAGCTAATGGGCCACACAGTTCATACGCTTTCCAAGATATCAAATATATTAAAATGAAGCCAAACTTTACGGATTTCCAAAGGAAAAACAGTACCTATGGTCCACGGGGGGATCGAACCCACGACCTTCGCGTTATTAGCACGACGCTCTAACCAACTGAGCTAATGGGCCACACAGCTCATACGCTTTCCAAGATATCAAATATATTAAAATGAAGCCAAAACTTTACGGATTTCCAAAGAAAAAACAGTACCTATGGCCCATGGGGGGATTGAACCCACGACCTTCGCGTTATTAGCACGACGCTCTAACCAACTGAGCTAATGAGCCACACACTTAACATGCTTTCCAAGATATCAAATATATTAAAATGAAGCCAAAACTTTACGGATTTCCAAAGAAAAATCAGTACCTATAGCCCATGGGGGGATCGAACCCACGACCTTCGCGTTATTAGCACGACGCTCTAACTAACTGAGCTAATGGGCCACACACTTAACATGCTTCCCAAGATATCATATATATTAAAATGAAGCCAAAACTTTACGGATTTCGAAAGAAAAAACAGTACCTATGGCCCATGGGGGGATCGAATCCACGATCTTCGCGTTATTAGCACGACGCTCTAGCCAACTGAGCTAATGGGCCACACTCTTAACACGCTTTCCAAGATATCAAATATATTTAAATGAGGCCAAAACAATACGGATTTCCAAAGAATAAACAGTACCTATGGCCCAAGGGGGGATCTAACCCTCGACCATCAAGTTATTAGCACGACGCTCTAACCAACTGAGCTAATGGGCCACACACTTAACATGCTTTCCAAGATATCAAATATATTAAAATGAAGCCAAAACTTTACGGATTTCCAAAGAAAAAACAATACCTATAGCCCATGGGGGATCGAACCCACGACCTTCGCGTTATTAGCACGACGCTCTAACCAACTGAGCTAATGGGCCACACAGTTCATACGCTTTCCAAGATATCAAATATATTAAAATGAAGCCAAACTTTACGGATTTTTAAAGGAAAAACAGTACCTATGGTCCATGGGGGGATCGAACCCACGACCTTCGCGTTATTAGCACGACGCTCTAACCAACTGAGCTAATGGGCCACACAGCTCATACGCTTTCCAAGATATCAAATATATTAAAATGAAGCCAAAACTTTACGGATTTCCAAAGAAAAAACAGTACCTATGGCCCATGGGGGGATTGAACCCACGACCTTCGCGTTATTAGAACGACGCTCTAGCCAACTGAGCTAATGGGCCACACTCTTAACACGCTTTACAAGATATCGAAAATATTAAAATGAAGCCAAAACTTTACGGATTTCCAAAGAAAAAACAGTACCTATGGCCCATGGGGGGATTGAACCCACGACCTTCGCGTTTTTAGCACGACGCTCTAACCAACTGAGCTAATGGGCCACACACTTAACATGCTTTCCAAGATATCAAATATATTAAAATGAAGCCAAAACTTTACGAATTTCCAAAGAAAAAACAGTACCTATGGCCCATGGGGGGATCGAACCCACGACCTTCGCGTTATTAGCACGACGCTCTAACCAACTGAGCTAATGGGCAACACAGTTCATACGCTTTCCAAGATATCAAATATATTAAAATGAAGCCAAAACTTTACGGATTTCCAAAGAAAAAACAATACCTATAGCCCATGGGGGGATCGAACCCACGACCTTCGCGTTATTAGCACGACGCTCCAACCAACTGAGCTAATGGGCCACACAGTTCATACGCTTTCCAAGATATCAAATATATTAAAATGAAGCCAAACTTTACGGATTTCCAAAGGAAAAACAGTACCTATGGTCCACGGGGGGATCGAACCCACGACCTTCGCGTTATTAGCACGACGCTCTAACCAACTGAGCTAATGGGCCACACAGCTCATACGCTTTCCAAGATATCAAATATATTAAAATGAAGCCAAAACTTTACGGATTTCCAAAGAAAAAACAGTACCTATGGCCCATGGGGGGATTGAACCCACGACCTTCGCGTTATTAGCACGACGCTCTAACCAACTGAGCTAATGAGCCACACACTTAAAATGCTTTCCAAGATATCAAATATATTAAAATGAAGCCAAAACTTTACGGATTTCCAAAGAAAAATCAGTACCTATAGCCCATGGGGGGATCGAACCCACGACCTTCGCGTTATTAGCACGACGCTCTAACTAACTGAGCTAATGGGCCACACACTTAACATGCTTCCCAAGATATCATATATATTAAAATGAAGCCAAAACTTTACGGATTTCGAAAGAAAAAACAGTACCTATGGCCCATGGGGGGATCGAATCCACGATCTTCGCGTTATTAGCACGACGCTCTAGCCAACTGAGCTAATGGGCCACACTCTTAACACGCTTTCCAAGATATCAAATATATTTAAATGAGGCCAAAACAATACGGATTTCCAAAGAATAAACAGTACCTATGGCCCAAGGGGGGATCTAACCCTCGACCATCAAGTTATTAGCACGACGCTCTAACCAACTGAGCTAATGGGCCACACACTTAACATGCTTTCCAAGATATCAAATATATTAAAATGAAGCCAAAACTTTACGGATTTCCAAAGAAAAAACAATACCTATAGCCCATGGGGGATCGAACCCACGACCTTCGCGTTATTAGCACGACGCTCTAACCAACTGAGCTAATGGGCCACACAGTTCATACGCTTTCCAAGATATCAAATATATTAAAATGAAGCCAAACTTTACGGATTTTTAAAGGAAAAACAGTACCTATGGTCCATGGGGGGATCGAACCCACGACCTTCGCGTTATTAGCACGACGCTCTAACCAACTGAGCTAATGGGCCACACAGCTCATACGCTTTCCAAGATATCAAATATATTAAAATGAAGCCAAAACTTTACGGATTTCCAAAGAAAAAACAGTACCTATGGCCCATGGGGGGATTGAACCCACGACCTTCGCGTTATTAGAACGACGCTCTAGCCAACTGAGCTAATGGGCCACACTCTTAACACGCTTTACAAGATATCGAAAATATTAAAATGAAGCCAAAACTTTACGGATTTCCAAAGAAAAAACAGTACCTATGGCCCATGGGGGGATTGAACCCACGACCTTCGCGTTTTTAGCACGACGCTCTAACCAACTGAGCTAATGGGCCACACACTTAACATGCTTTCCAAGATATCAAATATATTAAAATGAAGCCAAAACTTTACGAATTTCCAAAGAAAAAACAGTACCTATGGCCCATGGGGGGATCGAACCCACGACCTTCGCGTTATTAGCACGACGCTCTAACCAACTGAGCTAATGGGCAACACAGTTCATACGCTTTCCAAGATATCAAATATATTAAAATGAAGCCAAAACTTTACGGATTTCCAAAGAAAAAACAGTACCTATGGCCCATGGGGGGATCGAATCCACGACCTTCGCGTTATTAGCACGACGCTCTAGCCAACTGAGCTAATGGGCCACACTCTTAACACGCTTTACAAGATATCGAAAATATTAAAATGAAGCCAAAACTTTACGGATTTCCAAAGAAAAAACAGTACCTATGGCCAATGGGGGGATTGAACCCACGACCTTCGCGTTTTTAGCACGACGCTCTAACCAACTGAGCTTACGGGCCACACACTTAACATGCTTTCCAAGATATGAAATATATTAAAATGAAGCCAAAACTTTACGGATTTCCAAAGAAAAAACAGTACATATGGCCCATGGGGGGATCGAACCCACGACCTTCGCGTTATTAGCACGACGCTCTAACCAACTGAGCTAATGGGCCACACACTTAACATGCTTTCCAAGATATCAAATATATTAAAATGAAGCCAAAACTTTACGGATTTCCAAAGAAAAAACAGTACCTATGGGCCATGGGGGGATTGAACCCACCACCTTCGCGTTATTAGCACGACGCTCTAACCAACTGAGCTAATGGGCCACACACTAAACATGCTTTCCAAGATATCAAATATATTAAAATGAAGCCAAAACTTTACGGATTTCCAAAGAAAAAACAGTACCTATGGCCCATGGGGGGATCGAACCCACGACCTTCGCGTTATTAGCACGGCGCTCTAACCAACTGAGCTAATGGGCCACACACTTAACATGCTTTCCAAGATATCAAATATATTAAAATGAAGCCAAAACTTTACGGATTTCCAAAGAAAATCAGTACCTATAGCCCATGGGGGGATCGAACCCACGACCTTCGCGTTATTAGCAAGACGCTCTAACCAACTGAGCTAATGGGCCACACAGTTCATACGCTTTCCAAGATATCAAATATATTAAAATGAAGCCAAACTTTACGGATTTCCAAAGGAAAAACAGTACCTATGGCCCATGGGGGGATCGAACCCACGACCTTCGCGTTATTAGCACGACGCTCTAACCAACTGAGCTAATGGGCCACACAGCTCATACGCTTTCCAAGATATCAAATATATTAAAATGAAGCCAAAACTTTACGGATTTCCAAAGAAAAAACAGTACCTATGGCCCATGGGGGGATCGAACCCACGACCTTCGCGTTATTAGCACGGCGCTCTAACCAACTGAGCTAATGGGCCACACACTTAACATGCTTTCCAAGATATCAAATATATTAAAATGAAGCCAAAACTTTACGGATTTCCAAAGAAAATCAGTACCTATAGCCCATGGGGGGATCAAACCCACGACCTTCGCGTTATTAGCAAGACGCTCTAACCAACTGAGCTAATGGGCCACACAGTTCATACGCTTTCCAAGATATCAAATATATTAAAATGAAGCCAAACTTTACGGATTTCCAAAGGAAAAACAGTACCTATGGCCCATGGGGGGATCGAACCCACGACCTTCGCGTTATTAGCACGACGCTCTAACCAACTGAGCTAATGGGCCACACAGCTCATACGCTTTCCAAGATATCAAATATATTAAAATGAAGCCAAAACTTTACGGATTTCCAAAGAAAAAACAGTACCTATGGCCCATGTGGGGATCGAACCCACGACCTTCGCGTTATTAGCACGACGCTCTAACCAACTGAGCTAATGGGCCATACACTTCATAAGCTTTCCAAGATATCAAATATATTAAAATGAAGCCAAAACTTTACGGATTTCCAAAGAAAAAACAGTACCGATGGCCCATGGAGGGATCGAACCCACGACCTTCGCGTTATTAGCACGACGCTCTAACTAACTGAGCTAATGGGCCACACACTTAACATGCTTCCCAAGATATCATATATATTAAAATGAAGCCAAAACTTTACGGATTTCGAAAGAAAAAACAGTACCTATGGCCCATGGGGGGATCGAATCCACGATCTTCGCGTTATTAGCACGACGCTCTAGCCAACTGAGCTAATGGGCCAAACTCTTAACACGCTTTCCAAGATATCAAATATATTTAAATGAAGCCAAAACAATACGGATTTCCAAAGAATAAACAGTACCTATGGCCCAAGGGGGGATCTAACCCACGACCATCAAGTTATTAGCACGACGCTCTAACCAACTGAGCTAATGGGCCACACACTTAACATGCTTTCCAAGATATCAAATATATTAAAATGAAGCCAAAACTTTACGGATTTCCAAAGAAAAAACAATACCTATAGCCCATGGGGGGATCGAACCCACGACCTTCGCGTTATTAGCACGACGCTCTAACCAACTGAGCTAATGGGCCACACAGTTCATACGCTTTCCAAGATATTAAATATATTAAAATGAAGCCAAACTTTACGGATTTCCAAAGGAAAAACAGTACCTATGGCCCATGGGGGGATCGAACCCACGACCTTCGCGTTATTAGCACGACGCTCTAACCAACTGAGCTAATGGGCCACACAGCTCATACGCTTTCCAAGATATCAAATATATTAAAATGAAGCCAAAACTTTACGGATTTCCAAATAAAAAACAGCACCTATGGCCCATGGGGGGATCGAACCCACGACCTTCGCGTTATTAGCACGACGCTCTAACCAACTGAGCTAATGGGCCATACAGTTCATACGCTTTCCAAGATATCAAATATATTAAAATGAAGCCAAAACTTTACGGATTTCCAAAGAAAAAACAGTACCTATGGCCCATGGGGGGATCGAACCCACGACCTCTGCGTTATTAGCACGACGCTCTAACCAACTGAGCTAATGGGCCACACACTTAACATGCTTCCCAAGATATCATATATATTAAAATGAAGCCAAAACTTTACGGATTTCCAAAGAAAAAACAGTACCTATGGCCCATGGGGGGATCGAATCCACGATCTTCGCGTTATTAGCACGACGCTCTAGCCAACTGAGCTAATGGGCCACACTCTTAACACGCTTTCCAAGATATCAAATATATTTAAATGAAGCCAAAACAATACGGATTTCCAAAGAATAAACAGTACCTATGGCCCAAGGGGGGATCTAACCCACGACCTTCAAGTTATTAGCACGACGCTCTAACCAACTGAGCTAATGGGCCACACTCTTCACACGCTTTCCAAGATATCGAAAATATTAAAATGAAGCCAAAACTTTACGGATTTCCAAAGAAAAAACAGTACCTATGGCCCATGGGGGGATTGAACCCACGACCTTCGCGTTATTAGCACGACGCTCTAACCAACTGAGCTAATGGACCACACAGTTCATACGCTTTCCAAGATATCAAATATATTAAAATGAAGCCAAAACTTTACGGATTTCCAAAGAAAAAACAGTACCTATGGCCCATGGGGGGATTGAACCCACGACCTTCGCGTTATTAGCACGACGCTCTAACCAACTGAGCTAATGGGCCACACACTTAACATGCTTTCCAAGATATCAAATATATTAAAATGAAGCCAAAACTTTACGAATTTCCAAAGAAAAAACAGTACCTATGGCCCATGGGGGGATCGAACCCACGACCTTCGCGTTATTAGCACGACGCTCTAACCAACTGAGCTAATGGGCAACACAGTTCATACGCTTTCCAAGATATCAAATATATTAAAATGAAGCCAAAACTTTACGGATTTCCAAAGAAAAAACAGTACCTATGGCCCATGGGGGGATCGAATCCACGACCTTCGCGTTATTAGCACGACGCTCTAGCCAACTGAGCTAATGGGCCACACTCTTAACACGCTTTACAAGATATCGAAAATATTAAAATGAAGCCAAAACTTTACGGATTTCCAAAGAAAAAACAGTACCTATGGCCCATGGGGGGATTGAACCCACGACCTTCGCGTTTTTAGCACGACGCTCTAACCAACTGAGCTTACGGGCCACACACTTAACATGCTTTCCAAGATATCAAATATATTAAAATGAAGCCAAAACTTTACGGATTTCCAAAGAAAAAACAGTACATATGGCCCATGGGGGGATCGAACCCACGACCTTCGCGTTATTAGCACGACGCTCTAACCAACTGAGCTAATGGGCCACACACTTAACATGCTTTCCAAGATATCAAATATATTAAAATGAAGCCAAAACTTTACGGATTTCCAAAGAAAAAACAGTACCTATGGCCCATGGGGGGATTGAACCCACCACCTTCGCGTTATTAGCACGACGCTCTAACCAACTGAGCTAATGGGCCACACACTTAAAATGCTTTCCAAGATATCAAATATATTAAAATGAAGCCAAAACTTTACGGATTTCCAAAGAAAAAACAGTACCTATGGCCCATGGGGGGATCGAGCCCACGACCTTCGCGTTATTAGCAGGGCGCTCTAACTAACTGAGCTAATGGGCCACACACTTAACACGCTTTCCAAGATATCAAATATATTAAAATGAAGCCAAAACTTTACGGATTTCCAAAGAAAATCAGTACCTATAGCCCATGGGGGGATCGAACCCACGACCTTCGCGTTATTAGCAAGACGCTCTAACCAGCTGAGCTAATGGGCCACACAGTTCATACGCTTTCCAAGATATCAAATATATTAAAATGAAGCCAAACTTTACGGATTTCCAAAGGAAAAACAGTACCTATGGCCCATGGGGGGATCGAACCCACGACCTTCGCGTTATTAGCACGACGCTCTAGCCAACTGAGCTAATGGGCCACACTCTTAACACGCTTTCCAAGATATCAAATATATTTAAATGAAGCCAAAACAATACGGATTTCCAAAGAATAAACAGTACCTATGGCCCAAGGGGGGATCGAACCCACGACCTTCGCGTTATTAGCACGACGCTCTAGCCAACTGAGTTAATGGACCACACTCTTAACACGCTTTCCAAGATATCAAATATATTAAAATGAAGCCAAAACTTTACGGATTTCCAAAGAAAAAACAGTACCTATGGCCCATGGGGGGATCGAATCCACGACCTTCGCGTTATTAGCACGACGCTCTAGCCAACTGAGCTAATGGGCCACACAGTTCATACGCTTTCCAAGATATCAAATATATTAAAATGAAGCCAAACTTTACGGATTTCCAAAGGAAAAACAGTACCTATGGCCCATGGGGGGATCGAACCCACGACCTTCGCGTTATTAGCACGACGCTCTAACCAACTGAGCTAATGGGCCACACAGCTCATACGCTTTCCAAGATATCAAATATATTAAAATGAAGCCAAAACTTTACGGATTTCCAAATAAAAAACTGCACCTATGGCCCATGGGGGGATCGAACCCACGACCTTCGCGTTATTAGCACGACGCTCTAACCAACTGAGCTAATGGGCCATACAGTTCATACGCTTTCCAAGATATCAAATATATTAAAATGAAGCCAAAACTTTACGGATTTCCAAAGAAAAAACAGTACCTATGGCCCATGGGGGGATCGAACCCACGACCTCTGCGTTATTAGCACGACGCTCTAACCAACTGAGCTAATGGGCCACACACTTAACATGCTTCCCAAGATATCATATATATTAAAATGAAGCCAAAACTTTACGGATTTCCAAAGAAAAAACAGTACCTATGGCCCATGGGGGGATCGAATCCACGATCTTCGCGTTATTAGCACGACGCTCTAGCCAACTGAGCTAATGGGCCACACTCTTAACACGCTTTCCAAGATATCAAATATATTTAAATGAAGCCAAAACAATACGGATTTCCAAAGAATAAACAGTACCTATGGCCCAAGGGGGGATCTAACCCACGACCTTCAAGTTATTAGCACGACGCTCTAACCAACTGAGCTAATGGGCCACACTCTTCACACGCTTTCCAAGATATCGAAAATATTAAAATGAAGCCAAAACTTTACGGATTTCCAAAGAAAAAACAGTACCTATGGCCCATGGGGGGATTGAACCCACGACCTTCGCGTTATTAGCACGACGCTCTAACCAACTGAGCTAATGGACCACACAGTTCATACGCTTTCCAAGATATCAAATATATTAAAATGAAGCCAAAACTTTACGAATTTCCAAAGAAAAAACAGTACCTATGGCCCATGGGGGGATCGAACCCACGACCTTCGCGTTATTAGCACGACGCTCTAACCAACTGAGCTAATGGGCAACACAGTTCATACGCTTTCCAAGATATCAAATATATTAAAATGAAGCCAAAACTTTACGGATTTCCAAAGAAAAAACAGTACCTATGGCCCATGGGGGGATCGAATCCACGACCTTCGCGTTATTAGCACGACGCTCTAGCCAACTGAGCTAATGGGCCACACTCTTAACACGCTTTACAAGATATCGAAAATATTAAAATGAAGCCAAAACTTTACGGATTTCCAAAGAAAAAACAGTACCTATGGCCCATGGGGGGATTGAACCCACGACCTTCGCGTTTTTAGCACGACGCTCTAACCAACTGAGCTTACGGGCCACACACTTAACATGCTTTCCAAGATATCAAATATATTAAAATGAAGCCAAAACTTTACGGATTTCCAAAGAAAAAACAGTACATATGGCCCATGGGGGGATCGAACCCACGACCTTCGCGTTATTAGCACGACGCTCTAACCAACTGAGCTAATGGGCCACACACTTAACATGCTTTCCAAGATATCAAATATATTAAAATGAAGCCAAAACTTTACGGATTTCCAAAGAAAAAACAGTACCTATGGCCCATGGGGGGATTGAACCCACCACCTTCGCGTTATTAGCACGACGCTCTAACCAACTGAGCTAATGGGCCACACACTTAAAATGCTTTCCAAGATATCAAATATATTAAAATGAAGCCAAAACTTTACGGATTTCCAAAGAAAAAACAGTACCTATGGCCCATGGGGGGATCGAGCCCACGACCTTCGCGTTATTAGCAGGGCGCTCTAACTAACTGAGCTAATGGGCCACACACTTAACACGCTTTCCAAGATATCAAATATATTAAAATGAAGCCAAAACTTTACGGATTTCCAAAGAAAATCAGTACCTATAGCCCATGGGGGGATCGAACCCACGACCTTCGCGTTATTAGCAAGACGCTCTAACCAACTGAGCTAATGGGCCATACAGTTCATACTCTTTCCAAGATATCAAATATATTAAAATGAAGCCAAAACTTTACGGATTTCCAAAGAAAAAACAGTACCTATGGCCCATGGGGGGATCGAACCCACGACCTCTGCGTTATTAGCACGACGCTCTAACCAACTGAGCTAATGGGCCACACACTTAACATGCTTCCCAAGATATCATATATATTAAAATGAAGCCAAAACTTTACGGATTTCCAAAGAAAAAACAGTACCTATGGCCCATGGGGGGATCGAATCCACGATCTTCGCGTTATTAGCACGACGCTCTAGCCAACTGAGCTAATGGGCCACACTCTTAACACGCTTTCCAAGATATCAAATATATTTAAATGAAGCCAAAACAATACGGATTTCCAAAGAATAAACAGTACCTATGGCCCAAGGGGGGATCTAACCCACGACCTTCAAGTTATTAGCACGACGCTCTAACCAACTGAGCTAATGGGCCACACTCTTCACACGCTTTCCAAGATATCGAAAATATTAAAATGAAGCCAAAACTTTACGGATTTCCAAAGAAAAAACAGTACCTATGGCCCATGGGGGGATTGAACCCACGACCTTCGCGTTATTAGCACGACGCTCTAACCAACTGAGCTAATGGACCACACAGTTCATACGCTTTCCAAGATATCAAATATATTAAAATGAAGCCAAAACTTTACTGATTTCCAAAGAAAAAACAGTACCTATGGCCCATGGGGGGATTGAACCCACGACCTTCGCGTTATTAGCACGACGCTCTAACCAACTGAGCTAATGGGCCACACACTTAACATGCTTTCCAAGATATCAAATATATTAAAATGAAGCCAAAACTTTACGAATTTCCAAAGAAAAAACAGTACCTATGGCCCATGGGGGGATCGAACCCACGACCTTCGCGTTATTAGCACGACGCTCTAACCAACTGAGCTAATGGGCAACACAGTTCATACGCTTTCCAAGATATCAAATATATTAAAATGAAGCCAAAACTTTACGGATTTCCAAAGAAAAAACAGTACCTATGGCCCATGGGGGGATCGAATCCACGACCTTCGCATTATTAGCACGACGCTCTAGCCAACTGAGCTTATGGGCCACACTCTTAACACGCTTTCCAAGATATCGAAAATATTAAAATGAAGCCAAAACTTTACGGATTTCCAAAGAAAAAACAGTACCTATGGCCCATGGGGGGATCGAATCCACGACCTTCGCGTTATTAGCACGACGCTCTAGCCAACTGAGCTAATGGGCCACACTCTTAACACGCTTTACAAGATATCGAAAATATTAAAATGAAGCCAAAACTTTACGGATTTCCAAAGAAAAAACAGTACCTATGGCCCATGGGGGGATTGAACCCACGACCTTCGCGTTTTTAGCACGACGCTCTAGCCAACTGAGCTAATGGGCCACACTCTTAACACGCTTTACAAGATATCGAAAATATTAAAATGAAGCCAAAACTTTACGGATTTCCAAAGAAAAAACAGTACCTATGGCCCATGGGGGGATTGAACCCACGACCTTCGCGTTTTTAGCACGACGCTCTAACCAACTGAGCTTACGGGCCACACACTTAACATGCTTTCCAAGATATCAAATATATTAAAATGAAGCCAAAACTTTACGGATTTCCAAAGAAAAAACAGTACCTATGGCCCATGGGGGGATTGAACCCACCACCTTCGCGTTATTAGCACGACGCTCTAACCAACTGAGCTAATGGGCCACACACTTAACATGCTTTCCAAGATATCAAATATATTAAAATGAAGCCAAAACTTTACGGATTTCCAAAGAAAAAACAGTACCTATGGCCCATGGGGGGATCGAACCCACGACCTTCGCGTTATTAGCAGGGCGCTCTAACCAACTGAGCTAATGGGCCACACACTTAACACGCTTTCCAAGATATCAAATATATTAAAATGAAGCCAAAACTTTACGGATTTCCAAAGAAAATCAGTACCTATAGCCAATGGGGGGATCGAACCCACGACCTTCGCGTTATTAGCAAGACGCTCTAACCAGCTGAGCTAATGGGCCACACAGTTCATACGCTTTCCAAGATATCAAATATATTAAAATGAAGCCAAACTTTACGGATTTCCAAAGGAAAAACAGTACCTATGGCCCATGGGGGGATCGAACCCACGACCTTCGCGTTATTAGCACGACGCTCTAGCCAACTGAGCTAATGGGCCACACTCTTAACACGCTTTCCAAGATATCAAATATATTAAAATGAAGCCAAACTTTACGGATTTCCAAAGGAAAAACAGTACCTATGGCCCATGGGGGGATCGAACCCACGACCTTCGCGTTATTAGCACGACGCTCTAGCCAACTGAGCTAATGGGCCACACTCTTAACACGCTTTCCAAGATATCAAATATATTTAAATGAAGCCAAAACAATACGGATTTCCAAAGAATAAACAGTACCTATGGCCCAAGGGGGGATCGAACCCACGACCTTCGCGTTATTAGCACGACGCTCTAGCCAACTGAGCTAATGGACCACACTCTTAACACGCTTTCCAAGATATCAAATATATTAAAATGAAGCCAAAACTTTACGGATTTCCAAAGAAAAAACAGTACCTATGGCCCATGGGGGGATCGAATCCACGACCTTCGCGTTATTAGCACGACGCTCTAGCCAACTGAGCTAATGGGCCACACTCTTCACACGCTTTACAAGATATCGAAAATATTAAAATGAAGCCAAAACTTTACGGATTTCCAAAGAAAAAACAGTACCTATGGCCCATGGGGGGATTGAACCCACGACCTTCGCGTTTTTAGCACGACGCTCTAACCAACTGAGCTTACGGGCCACACACTTAACATGCTTTCCAAGATATCAAATATATTAAAATGAAGCCAAAACTTTACGGATTTCCAAAGAAAAAACAGTACATATGGCCCATGGGGGGATCGAACCCACCCCCTTCGCGTTATTAGCACGACGCTCTAACCAACTGAGCTAATGGGCCACACACTTCACATGCTTTCCAAGATATCAAATATATTAAAATGAAGCCAAAACTTTACGGATTTCCAAAGAAAAAACAGTACCTATGGCCCATGGGGGGATCGAACCCACGACCTTCGCGTTATTAGCACGACGCTCTAACCAACTGAGCTAATGGGCCACACAGCTCATACGCTTTCCAAGATATCAAATATATTAAAATGAAGCCAAAACTTTACGGATTTCCAAAGAAAAAACAGTACCTATGGCCCATGGGGGGATTGAACCCACGACCTTCGCGTTATTAGCACGACGCTCTAACCAACTGAGCTAATGGACCACACAGTTCATACGCTTTCCAAGATATCAAATATATTAAAATGAAGCCAAAACTTTACGGATTTCCAAAGAAAAAACAGTACCTATGGCCCATGGGGGGATTGAACCCACGACCTTCGCGTTATTAGCACGACGCTCTAACCAACTGAGCTAATGGGCCACACACTTAACATGCTTTCCAAGATATCAAATATATTAAAATGAAGCCAAAACTCTACGAATTTCCAAAGAAAAAACAGTACCTATGGCCCATGGGGGGATCGAACCCACGACCTTCGCGTTATTAGCACGACGCTCTAACCAACTGAGCTAATGGGCAACACAGTTCATACGCTTTCCAAGATATCAAATATATTAAAATGAAGCCAAAACTTTACGGATTTCCAAAGAAAAAACAGTACCTATGGCCCATGGGGGGATCGAATCCACGACCTTCGCGTTATTAGCACGACGCTCTAGCCAACTGAGCTAATGGGCCACACTCTTAACACGCTTTACAAGATATCGAAAATATTAAAATGAAGCCAAAACTTTACGGATTTCCAAAGAAAAAACAGTACCTATGGCCCATGGGGGGATTGAACCCACGACCTTCGCGTTTTTAGCACGACGCTCTAACCAACTGAGCTTACGGGCCACACACTTAACATGCTTTCCAAGATATCAAATATATTAAAATGAAGCCAAAACTTTACGGATTTCCAAAGAAAAAACAGTACATATGGCCCATGGGGGGATCGAACCCACGACCTTCGCGTTATTAGCACGACGCTCTAACCAACTGAGCTAATGGGCCACACACTTAACATGCTTTCCAAGATATCAAATATATTAAAATGAAGCCAAAACTTTACGGATTTCCAAAGAAAAAACAGTACCTATGGCCCATGGGGGGATTGAACCCACCACCTTCGCGTTATTAGCACGACGCTCTAACCAACTGAGCTAATGGGCCACACACTTAACATGCTTTCCAAGATATCAAATATATTAAAATGAAGCCAAAACTTTACGGATTTCCAAAGAAAAAACAGTACCTATGGCCCATGGGGGGATCGAACCCACGACCTTCGCGTTATTAGCAGGGCGCTCTAACCAACTGAGCTAATGGGCCACACACTTAACATGCTTTCCAAGATATCAAATATATTAAAATGAAGCCAAAACTTTACGGATTTCCAAAGAAAAAACAGTACCTATGGCCCATGGGGGGATTGAACCCACCACCTTCGCGTTATTAGCACGACGCTCTAACCAACTGAGCTAATGGGCCACACACTTAACATGCTTTCCAAGATATCAAATATATTAAAATGAAGCCAAAACTTTACGGATTTCCAAAGAAAAAACAGTACCTATGGCCCATGGGGGGATCGAACCCACGACCTTCGCGTTATTAGCAGGGCGCTCTAACCAACTGAGCTAATGGGCCACACACTTAACACGCTTTCCAAGATATCAAATATATTAAAATGAAGCCAAAACTTTACGGATTTCCAAAGGAAAAACAGTACCTATGGCCCATGGGGGGATCGAACCCACGACCTTCGCGTTATTAGCACGACGCTCTAGCCAACTGAGCTAATGGGCCACACTCTTAACACGCTTTCCAAGATATCAAATATATTTAAATGAAGCCAAAACAATACGGATTTCCAAAGAATAAACAGTACCTATGGCCCAAGGGGGGATCGAACCCACGACCTTCGCGTTATTAGCACGACGCTCTAGCCAACTGAGCTAATGGACCACACTCTTAACACGCTTTCCAAGATATCAAATATATTAAAATGAAGCCAAAACTTTACGGATTTCCAAAGAAAAAACAGTACCTATGGCCCATGGGGGGATCGAATCCACGACCTTCGCGTTATTAGCACGACGCTCTAGCCAACTGAGCTAATGGGCCACACTCTTCACACGCTTTACAAGATATCGAAAATATTAAAATGAAGCCAAAACTTTACGGATTTCCAAAGAAAAAACAGTACCTATTGCCCATGGGGGGATTGAACCCACGACCTTCGCGTTTTTAGCACGACGCTCTAACCAACTGAGCTTACGGGCCACACACTTAACATGCTTTCCAAGATATCAAATATATTAAAATGAAGCCAAAACTTTACGGATTTCCAAAGAAAAAACAGTACATATGGCCCATGGGGGGATCGAACCCACCCCCTTCGCGTTATTAGCACGACGCTCTAACCAACTGAGCTAATGGGCCACACACTTCACATGCTTTCCAAGATATCAAATATATTAAAATGAAGCCAAAACTTTACGGATTTCCAAAGAAAAAACAGTACCTATGGCCCATGGGGGGATCGAACCCACGACCTTCGCGTTATTAGCACGACGCTCTAACCAACTGAGCTAATGGGCCACACAGCTCATACGCTTTCCAAGATATCAAATATATTAAAATGAAGCCAAAACTTTACGGATTTCCAAAGAAAAAACAGTACCTATGGCCCATGGGGGGATTGAACCCACGACCTTCGCGTTATTAGCACGACGCTCTAACCAACTGAGCTAATGGACCACACAGTTCATACGCTTTCCAAGATATCAAATATATTAAAATGAAGCCAAAACTTTACGGATTTCCAAAGAAAAAACAGTACCTATGGCCCATGGGGGGATTGAACCCACGACCTTCGCGTTATTAGCACGACGCTCTAACCAACTGAGCTAATGGGCCACACACTTAACATGCTTTCCAAGATATCAAATATATTAAAATGAAGCCAAAACTCTACGAATTTCCAAAGAAAAAACAGTACCTATGGCCCATGGGGGGATCGAACCCACGACCTTCGCGTTATTAGCACGACGCTCTAACCAACTGAGCTAATGGGCAACACAGTTCATACGCTTTCCAAGATATCAAATATATTAAAATGAAGCCAAAACTTTACGGATTTCCAAAGAAAAAACAGTACCTATGGCCCATGGGGGGATCGAATCCACGACCTTCGCGTTATTAGCACGACGCTCTAGCCAACTGAGCTAATGGGCCACACTCTTAACACGCTTTACAAGATATCGAAAATATTAAAATGAAGCCAAAACTTTACGGATTTCCAAAGAAAAAACAGTACCTATGGCCCATGGGGGGATTGAACCCACGACCTTCGCGTTTTTAGCACGACGCTCTAACCAACTGAGCTTACGGGCCACACACTTAACATGCTTTCCAAGATATCAAATATATTAAAATGAAGCCAAAACTTTACGGATTTCCAAAGAAAAAACAGTACATATGGCCCATGGGGGGATCGAACCCACGACCTTCGCGTTATTAGCACGACGCTCTAACCAACTGAGCTAATGGGCCACACACTTAACATGCTTTCCAAGATATCAAATATATTAAAATGAAGCCAAAACTTTACGGATTTCCAAAGAAAAAACAGTACCTATGGCCCATGGGGGGATTGAACCCACCACCTTCGCGTTATTAGCACGACGCTCTAACCAACTGAGCTAATGGGCCACACACTTAACATGCTTTCCAAGATATCAAATATATTAAAATGAAGCCAAAACTTTACGGATTTCCAAAGAAAAAACAGTACCTATGGCCCATGGGGGGATCGAACCCACGACCTTCGCGTTATTAGCAGGGCGCTCTAACCAACTGAGCTAATGGGCCACACACTTAACATGCTTTCCAAGATATCAAATATATTAAAATGAAGCCAAAACTTTACGGATTTCCAAAGAAAAAACAGTACCTATGGCCCATGGGGGGATTGAACCCACCACCTTCGCGTTATTAGCACGACGCTCTAACCAACTGAGCTAATGGGCCACACACTTAACATGCTTTCCAAGATATCAAATATATTAAAATGAAGCCAAAACTTTACGGATTTCCAAAGAAAAAACAGTACCTATGGCCCATGGGGGGATCGAACCCACGACCTTCGCGTTATTAGCAGGGCGCTCTAACCAACTGAGCTAATGGGCCACACACTTAACACGCTTTCCAAGATATCAAATATATTAAAATGAAGCCAAAACTTTACGGATTTCCAAAGAAAATCAGTACCTATAGCCCATGGGGGGATCGAACCCACGACCTTCGCGTTATTAGCAAGACGCTCTAACCAGCTGAGCTAATGGGCCACACAGTTCATACGCTTTCCAAGATATCAAATATATTAAAATGAAGCCAAACTTTACGGATTTCCAAAGGAAAAACAGTACCTATGGCCCATGGGGGGATCGAACCCACGACCTTCGCGTTATTAGCACGACGCTCTAGCCAACTGAGCTAATGGGCCACACTCTTAACACGCTTTCCAAGATATCAAATATATTTAAATGAAGCCAAAACAATACGGATTTCCAAAGAAAAAACAGTACCTATGGCCCAAGGGGGGATCGAACCCACGACCTTCGCGTTATTAGCACGACGCTCTAGCCAACTGAGCTAATGGACCACACTCTTAACACGCTTTCCAAGATATCAAATATATTAAAATGAAGCCAAACTTTACGGATTTCCAAAGGAAAAACAGTACCTATGGCCCATGGGGGGATCGAACCCACGACCTTCGCGTTATTAGCACGACGCTCTAGCCAACTGAGCTAATGGGCCACACTCTTAACACGCTTTCCAAGATATCAAATATATTTAAATGAAGCAAAAGCAATACGGATTTCCAAAGAATAAACAGTACCTATGGCCCAAGGGGGGATCGAACCCACGACCTTCGCGTTATTAGCACGACGCTCTAGCCAACTGAGCTAATGGACCACACTCTTAACACGCTTTCCAAGATATCAAATATATTAAAATGAAGCCAAAACTTTACGGATTTCCAAAGAGAAAACAGTACCTATGGCCCATGGGGGGATCGAATCCACGACCTTCGCGTTATTAGCACGACGCTCTAGCCAACTGAGCTAATGGGCCACACTCTTCACACGCTTTACAAGATATCGAAAATATTAAAATGAAGCCAAAACTTTACGGATTTCCAAAGAAAAAACAGTACCTATGGCCCATGGGGGGATTGAACCCACGACCTTCGCGTTTTTAGCACGACGCTCTAACCAACTGAGCTTACGGGCCACACACTTAACATGCTTTCCAAGATATCAAATATATTAAAATGAAGCCAAAACTTTACGGATTTCCAAAGAAAAAACAGTACATATGGCCCATGGGGGGATCGAACCCACCCCCTTCGCGTTATTAGCACGACGCTCTAACCAACTGAGCTAATGGGCCACACACTTAACATGCTTTCCAAGATATCAAATATATTAAAATGAAGCCAAAACTTTACGGATTTCCAAAGAAAAAACAGTACCTATGGCCCATGGGGGGATCGAACCCACGACCTTCGCGTTATTAGCACGACGCTCTAACCAACTGAGCTAATGGGCCACACAGCTCATACGCTTTCCAAGATATCAAATATATTAAAATGAAGCCAAAACTTTACGGATTTCCAAAGAAAAAACAGTACCTATGGCCCATGGGGGGATTGAACCCACGACCTTCGCGTTATTAGCACGACGCTCTAACCAACTGAGCTAATGGACCACACAGTTCATACGCTTTCCAAGATATCAAATATATTAAAATGAAGCCAAAACTTTACGGATTTCCAAAGAAAAAACAGTACCTATGGCCCATGGGGGGATTGAACCCACGACCTTCGCGTTATTAGCACGACGCTCTAACCAACTGAGCTAATGGGCCACACACTTAACATGCTTTCCAAGATATCAAATATATTAAAATGAAGCCAAAACTTTACGAATTTCCAAAGAAAAAACAGTACCTATGGCCCATGGGGGGATCGAACCCACGACCTTCGCGTTATTAGCACGACGCTCTAACCAACTGAGCTAATGGGCAACACAGTTCATACGCTTTCCAAGATATCAAATATATTAAAATGAAGCCAAAACTTTACGGATTTCCAAAGAAAAAACAGTACCTATGGCCCATGGGGGGATCGAATCCACGACCTTCGCGTTATTAGCACGACGCTCTAGCCAACTGAGCTAATGGGCCACACTCTTAACACGCTTTACAAGATATCGAAAATATTAAAATGAAGCCAAAACTTTACGGATTTCCAAAGAAAAAACAGTACCTATGGCCCATGGGGGGATTGAACCCACGACCTTCGCGTTTTTAGCACGACGCTCTAACCAACTGAGCTTACGGGCCACACACTTAACATGCTTTCCAAGATATCAAATATATTAAAATGAAGCCAAAACTTTACGGATTTCCAAAGAAAAAACAGTACATATGGCCCATGGGAGGATCGAACCCACGACCTTCGCGTTATTAGCACGACGCTCTAACCAACTGAGTTAATGGGCCACACACTTAACATGCTTTCCAAGATATCAAATATATTAAAATGAAGCCAAAACTTTACGGATTTCCAAAGAAAAAACAGTACCTATGGCCCATGGGGGGATTGAACCCACCACCTTCGCGTTATTAGCACGACGCTCTAACCAACTGAGCTAATAGGCCACACACTTAACATGCTTTCCAAGATATCAAATATATTAAAATGAAGCCAAAACTTTACGGATTTCCAAAGAAAAACCAGTACCTATGGCCCATGGGGGGATCGAACCCACGACCTTCGCGTTATTAGCAGGGCGCTCTAACCAACTGAGCTAATGGGCCACACACTTAACACGCTTTCCAAGATATCAAATATATTAAAATGAAGCCAAAACTTTACGGATTTCCAAAGAAAATCAGTACCTATAGCCCATGGGGGGATCGAACCCACGACCTTCGCGTTATTAGCAAGACGCTCTAACCAGCTGAGCTAATGGGCCACACAGTTCATACGCTTTCCAAGATATCAAATATATTAAAATGAAGCCAAAACTTTACGGATTTCCAAAGAAAAAACAGTACCTATGGCCCATGGGGGGATCGAATCCACGACCTTCGCGTTATTAGCACGACGCTCTAGCCAACTGAGCTAATGGGCCACACTCTTCACACGCTTTACAAGATATCGAAAATATTAAAATGAAGCCAAAACTTTACGGATTTCCAAAGAAAAAACAGTACCTATGGCCCATGGGGGGATTGAACCCACGACCTTCGCGTTTTTAGCACGACGCTCTAACCAACTGAGCTTACGGGCCACACACTTAACATGCTTTCCAAGATATCAAATATATTAAAATGAAGCCAAAACTTTACGGATTTCCAAAGAAAAAACAGTACATATGGCCCATGGGGGGATCGAACCCACCCCCTTCGCGTTATTAGCACGACGCTCTAACCAACTGAGCTAATGGGCCACACACTTAACATGCTTTCCAAGATATCAAATATATTAAAATGAAGCCAAAACTTTACGGATTTCCAAAGAAAAAACAGTACCTATGGCCCATGGGGGGATCGAACCCACGACCTTCGCGTTATTAGCACGACGCTCTAACCAACTGAGCTAATGGGCCACACAGCTCATACGCTTTCCAAGATATCAAATATATTAAAATGAAGCCAAAACTTTACGGATTTCCAAAGAAAAAACAGTACCTATGGCCCATGGGGGGATTGAACCCACGACCTTCGCGTTATTAGCACGACGCTCTAACCAACTGAGCTAATGGACCACACAGTTCATACGCTTTCCAAGATATCAAATATATTAAAATGAAGCCAAAACTTTACGGATTTCCAAAGAAAAAACAGTACCTATGGCCCATGGGGGGATTGAACCCACGACCTTCGCGTTATTAGCACGACGCTCTAACCAACTGAGCTAATGGGCCACACACTTAACATGCTTTCCAAGATATCAAATATATTAAAATGAAGCCAAAACTTTACGAATTTCCAAAGAAAAAACAGTACCTATGGCCAATGGGGGGATCGAACCCACGACCTTCGCGTTATTAGCACGACGCTCTAACCAACTGAGCTAATGGGCAACACAGTTCATACGCTTTCCAAGATATCAAATATATTAAAATGAAGCCAAAACTTTACGGATTTCCAAAGAAAAAACAGTACCTATGGCCCATGGGGGGATCGAATCCACGACCTTCGCGTTATTAGCACGACGCTCTAGCCAACTGAGCTAATGGGCCACACTCTTAACACGCTTTACAAGATATCGAAAATATTAAAATGAAGCCAAAACTTTACGGATTTCCAAAGAAAAAACAGTACCTATGGCCCATGGGGGGATTTAACCCACGACCTTCGCGTTTTTAGCACGACGCTCTAACCAACTGAGCTTACGGGCCACACACTTAACATGCTTTCCAAGATATCAAATATATTAAAATGAAGCCAAAACTTTACGGATTTCCAAAGAAAAAACAGTACATATGGCCCATGGGGGGATCGAACCCACCCCCTTCGCGTTATTAGCACGACGCTCTAACCAACTGAGCTAATGGGCCACACACTTAACATGCTTTCCAAGATATCAAATATATTAAAATGAAGCCAAAACTTTACGGATTTCCAAAGAAAAAACAGTACCTATGGCCCATGGGGGGATCGAACCCACGACCTTCGCGTTATTAGCACGACGCTCTAACCAACTGAGCTAATGGGCCACACAGCTCATACGCTTTCCAAGATATCAAATATATTAAAATGAAGCCAAAACTTTACGGATTTCCAAAGAAAAAACAGTACCTATGGCCCATGGGGGGATTGAACCCACGACCTTCGCGTTATTAGCACGACGCTCTAACCAACTGAGCTAATGGACCACACAGTTCATACGCTTTCCAAGATATCAAATATATTAAAATGAAGCCAAAACTTTACGGATTTCCAAAGAAAAAACAGTACCTATGGCCCATGGGGGGATTGAACCCACGACCTTCGCGTTATTAGCACGACGCTCTAACCAACTGAGCTAATGGGCCACACACTTAACATGCTTTCCAAGATATCAAATATATTAAAATGAAGCCAAAACTTTACGAATTTCCAAAGAAAAAACAGTACCTATGGCCAATGGGGGGATCGAACCCACGACCTTCGCGTTATTAGCACGACGCTCTAACCAACTGAGCTAATGGGCAACACAGTTCATACGCTTTAAAAGATATCAAATATATTAAAATGAAGCCAAAACTTTACGGATTTCCAAAGAAAAAACAGTACCTATGGCCCATGGGGGGATCGAATCCACGACCTTCGCGTTATTAGCACGACGCTCTAGCCAACTGAGCTAATGGGCCACACTCTTAACACGCTTTACAAGATATCGAAAATATTAAAATGAAGCCAAAACTTTACGGATTTCCAAAGAAAAAACAGTACCTATGGCCCATGGGGGGATTGAACCCACGACCTTCGCGTTTTTAGCACGACGCTCTAACCAACTGAGCTTACGGGCCACACACTTAACATGCTTTCCAAGATATCAAATATATTAAAATGAAGCCAAAACTTTACGGATTTCCAAAGAAAAAACAGTACATATGGCCCATGGGGGGATCGAACCCACGACCTTCGCGTTATTAGCACGACGCTCTAACCAACTGAGCTAATGGGCCACACACTTAACATGCTTTCCAAGATATCAAATATATTAAAATGAAGCCAAAACTTTACGGATTTCCAAAGAAAAAACAGTACCTATGGCCCATGGGGGGATTGAACCCACCACCTTCGCGTTATTAGCACGACGCTCTAACCAACTGAGCTAATGGGCCACACACTTAACATGCTTTCCAAGATATCAAATATATTAAAATGAAGCCAAAACTTTACGGATTTCCAAAGAAAAAACAGTACCTATGGCCCATGGGGGGATCGAACCCACGACCTTCGCGTTATTAGCAGGGCGCTCTAACCAACTGAGCTAATGGGCCACACACTTAACACGCTTTCCAAGATATCAAATATATTAAAATGAAGCCAAAACTTTACGGATTTCCAAAGAAAATCAGTACCTATAGCCCATGGGGGGATCGAACCCACGACCTTCGCGTTATTAGCAAGACGCTCTAACCAGCTGAGCTAATGGGCCACACAGTTCATACGCTTTCCAAGATATCAAATATATTAAAATGAAGCCAAACTTTACGGATTTCCAAAGGAAAAACAGTACCTATGGCCCATGGGGGGATCGAACCCACGACCTTCGCGTTATTAGCACGACGCTCTAGCCAACTGAGCTAATGGGCCACACTCTTAACACGCTTTCCAAGATATCAAATATATTTAAATGAAGCCAAAACAATACGGATTTCCAAAGAATAAACAGTACCTATGGCCCAAGGGGGGATCGAACCCACGACCTTCGCGTTATTAGCACGACGCTCTAGCCAACTGAGCTAATGGACCACACTCTTAACACGCTTTCCAAGATATCAAATATATTAAAATGAAGCCAAACTTTACGGATTTCCAAAGGAAAAACAGTACCTATGGCCCATGGGGGGATCGAACCCACGACCTTCGCGTTATTAGCACGACGCTCTAGCCAACTGAGCTAATGGGCCACACTCTTAACACGCTTTCCAAGATATCAAATATATTTAAATGAAGCAAAAGCAATACGGATTTCCAAAGAATAAACAGTACCTATGGCCCAAGGGGGGATCGAACCCACGACCTTCGCGTTATTAGCACGACGCTCTAGCCAACTGAGCTAATGGACCACACTCTTAACACGCTTTCCAAGATATCAAATATATTAAAATGAAGCCAAAACTTTACGGATTTCCAAAGAGAAAACAGTACCTATGGCCCATGGGGGGATCGAATCCACGACCTTCGCGTTATTAGCACGACGCTCTAGCCAACTGAGCTAATGGGCCACACTCTTCACACGCTTTACAAGATATCGAAAATATTAAAATGAAGCCAAAACTTTACGGATTTCCAAAGAAAAAACAGTACCTATGGCCCATGGGGGGATTGAACCCACGACCTTCGCGTTTTTAGCACGACGCTCTAACCAACTGAGCTTACGGGCCACACACTTAACATGCTTTCCAAGATATCAAATATATTAAAATGAAGCCAAAACTTTACGGATTTCCAAAGAAAAAACAGTACATATGGCCCATGGGGGGATCGAACCCACCCCCTTCGCGTTATTAGCACGACGCTCTAACCAACTGAGCTAATGGGCCACACACTTAACATGCTTTCCAAGATATCAAATATATTAAAATGAAGCCAAAACTTTACGGATTTCCAAAGAAAAAACAGTACCTATGGCCCATGGGGGGATCGAACCCACGACCTTCGCGTTATTAGCACGACGCTCTAACCAACTGAGCTAATGGGCCACACAGCTCATACGCTTTCCAAGATATCAAATATATTAAAATGAAGCCAAAACTTTACGGATTTCCAAAGAAAAAACAGTACCTATGGCCCATGGGGGGATTGAACCCACGACCTTCGCGTTATTAGCACGACGCTCTAACCAACTGAGCTAATGGACCACACAGTTCATACGCTTTCCAAGATATCAAATATATTAAAATGAAGCCAAAACTTTACGGATTTCCAAAGAAAAAACAGTACCTATGGCCCATGGGGGGATTGAACCCACGACCTTCGCGTTATTAGCACGACGCTCTAACCAACTGAGCTAATGGGCCACACACTTAACATGCTTTCCAAGATATCAAATATATTAAAATGAAGCCAAAACTTTACGAATTTCCAAAGAAAAAACAGTACCTATGGCCCATGGGGGGATCGAACCCACGACCTTCGCGTTATTAGCACGACGCTCTAACCAACTGAGCTAATGGGCAACACAGTTCATACGCTTTCCAAGATATCAAATATATTAAAATGAAGCCAAAACTTTACGGATTTCCAAAGAAAAAACAGTACCTATGGCCCATGGGGGGATCGAATCCACGACCTTCGCGTTATTAGCACGACGCTCTAGCCAACTGAGCTAATGGGCCACACTCTTAACACGCTTTACAAGATATCGAAAATATTAAAATGAAGCCAAAACTTTACGGATTTCCAAAGAAAAAACAGTACCTATGGCCCATGGGGGGATTGAACCCACGACCTTCGCGTTTTTAGCACGACGCTCTAACCAACTGAGCTTACGGGCCACACACTTAACATGCTTTCCAAGATATCAAATATATTAAAATGAAGCCAAAACTTTACGGATTTCCAAAGAAAAAACAGTACATATGGCCCATGGGAGGATCGAACCCACGACCTTCGCGTTATTAGCACGACGCTCTAACCAACTGAGCTAATGGGCCACACACTTAACATGCTTTCCAAGATATCAAATATATTAAAATGAAGCCAAAACTTTACGGATTTCCAAAGAAAAAACAGTACCTATGGCCCATGGGGGGATTGAACCCACCACCTTCGCGTTATTAGCACGACGCTCTAACCAACTGAGCTAATAGGCCACACACTTAACATGCTTTCCAAGATATCAAATATATTAAAATGAAGCCAAAACTTTACGGATTTCCAAAGAAAAACCAGTACCTATGGCCCATGGGGGGATCGAACCCACGACCTTCGCGTTATTAGCAGGGCGCTCTAACCAACTGAGCTAATGGGCCACACACTTAACACGCTTTCCAAGATATCAAATATATTAAAATGAAGCCAAAACTTTACGGATTTCCAAAGAAAATCAGTACCTATAGCCCATGGGGGGATCGAACCCACGACCTTCGCGTTATTAGCAAGACGCTCTAACCAGCTGAGCTAATGGGCCACACAGTTCATACGCTTTCCAAGATATCAAATATATTAAAATGAAGCCAAAACTTTACGGATTTCCAAAGAAAAAACAGTACCTATGGCCCATGGGGGGATCGAATCCACGACCTTCGCGTTATTAGCACGACGCTCTAGCCAACTGAGCTAATGGGCCACACTCTTCACACGCTTTACAAGATATCGAAAATATTAAAATGAAGCCAAAACTTTACGGATTTCCAAAGAAAAAACAGTACCTATGGCCCATGGGGGGATTGAACCCACGACCTTCGCGTTTTTAGCACGACGCTCTAACCAACTGAGCTTACGGGCCACACACTTAACATGCTTTCCAAGATATCAAATATATTAAAATGAAGCCAAAACTTTACGGATTTCCAAAGAAAAAACAGTACATATGGCCCATGGGGGGATCGAACCCACCCCCTTCGCGTTATTAGCACGACGCTCTAACCAACTGAGCTAATGGGCCACACACTTAACATGCTTTCCAAGATATCAAATATATTAAAATGAAGCCAAAACTTTACGGATTTCCAAAGAAAAAACAGTACCTATGGCCCATGGGGGGATCGAACCCACGACCTTCGCGTTATTAGCACGACGCTCTAACCAACTGAGCTAATGGGCCACACAGCTCATACGCTTTCCAAGATATCAAATATATTAAAATGAAGCCAAAACTTTACGGATTTCCAAAGAAAAAACAGTACCTATGGCCCATGGGGGGATTGAACCCACGACCTTCGCGTTATTAGCACGACGCTCTAACCAACTGAGCTAATGGACCACACAGTTCATACGCTTTCCAAGATATCAAATATATTAAAATGAAGCCAAAACTTTACGGATTTCCAAAGAAAAAACAGTACCTATGGCCCATGGGGGGATTGAACCCACGACCTTCGCGTTATTAGCACGACGCTCTAACCAACTGAGCTAATGGGCCACACACTTAACATGCTTTCCAAGATATCAAATATATTAAAATGAAGCCAAAACTTTACGAATTTCCAAAGAAAAAACAGTACCTATGGCCAATGGGGGGATCGAACCCACGACCTTCGCGTTATTAGCACGACGCTCTAACCAACTGAGCTAATGGGCAACACAGTTCATACGCTTTCCAAGATATCAAATATATTAAAATGAAGCCAAAACTTTACGGATTTCCAAAGAAAAAACAGTACCTATGGCCCATGGGGGGATCGAATCCACGACCTTCGCGTTATTAGCACGACGCTCTAGCCAACTGAGCTAATGGGCCACACTCTTAACACGCTTTACAAGATATCGAAAATATTAAAATGAAGCCAAAACTTTACGGATTTCCAAAGAAAAAACAGTACCTATGGCCCATGGGGGGATTTAACCCACGACCTTCGCGTTTTTAGCACGACGCTCTAACCAACTGAGCTTACGGGCCACACACTTAACATGCTTTCCAAGATATCAAATATATTAAAATGAAGCCAAAACTTTACGGATTTCCAAAGAAAAAACAGTACATATGGCCCATGGGGGGATCGAACCCACCCCCTTCGCGTTATTAGCACGACGCTCTAACCAACTGAGCTAATGGGCCACACACTTAACATGCTTTCCAAGATATCAAATATATTAAAATGAAGCCAAAACTTTACGGATTTCCAAAGAAAAAACAGTACCTATGGCCCATGGGGGGATCGAACCCACGACCTTCGCGTTATTAGCACGACGCTCTAACCAACTGAGCTAATGGGCCACACAGCTCATACGCTTTCCAAGATATCAAATATATTAAAATGAAGCCAAAACTTTACGGATTTCCAAAGAAAAAACAGTACCTATGGCCCATGGGGGGATTGAACCCACGACCTTCGCGTTATTAGCACGACGCTCTAACCAACTGAGCTAATGGACCACACAGTTCATACGCTTTCCAAGATATCAAATATATTAAAATGAAGCCAAAACTTTACGGATTTCCAAAGAAAAAACAGTACCTATGGCCCATGGGGGGATTGAACCCACGACCTTCGCGTTATTAGCACGACGCTCTAACCAACTGAGCTAATGGGCCACACACTTAACATGCTTTCCAAGATATCAAATATATTAAAATGAAGCCAAAACTTTACGAATTTCCAAAGAAAAAACAGTACCTATGGCCAATGGGGGGATCGAACCCACGACCTTCGCGTTATTAGCACGACGCTCTAACCAACTGAGCTAATGGGCAACACAGTTCATACGCTTTCCAAGATATCAAATATATTAAAATGAAGCCAAAACTTTACGGATTTCCAAAGAAAAAACAGTACCTATGGCCCATGGGGGGATCGAATCCACGACCTTCGCGTTATTAGCACGACGCTCTAGCCAACTGAGCTAATGGGCCACACTCTTAACACGCTTTACAAGATATCGAAAATATTAAAATGAAGCCAAAACTTTACGGATTTCCAAAGAAAAAACAGTACCTATGGCCCATGGGGGGATTGAACCCACGACCTTCGCGTTTTTAGCACGACGCTCTAACCAACTGAGCTTACGGGCCACACACTTAACATGCTTTCCAAGATATCAAATATATTAAAATGAAGCCAAAACTTTACGGATTTCCAAAGAAAAAACAGTACATATGGCCCATGGGGGGATCGAACCCACGACCTTCGCGTTATTAGCACGACGCTCTAACCAACTGAGCTAATGGGCCACACACTTAACATGCTTTCCAAGATATCAAATATATTAAAATGAAGCCAAAACTTTACGGATTTCCAAAGAAAAAACAGTACCTATGGCCCATGGGGGGATTGAACCCACCACCTTCGCGTTATTAGCACGACGCTCTAACCAACTGAGCTAATGGGCCACACACTTAACATGCTTTCCAAGATATCAAATATATTAAAATGAAGCCAAAACTTTACGGATTTCCAAAGAAAAAACAGTACCTATGGCCCATGGGGGGATCGAACCCACGACCTTCGCGTTATTAGCAGGGCGCTCTAACCAACTGAGCTAATGGGCCACACACTTAACACGCTTTCCAAGATATCAAATATATTAAAATGAAGCCAAAACTTTACGGATTTCCAAAGAAAATCAGTACCTATAGCCCATGGGGGGATCGAACCCACGACCTTCGCGTTATTAGCAAGACGCTCTAACCAGCTGAGCTAATGGGCCACACAGTTCATACGCTTTCCAAGATATCAAATATATTAAAATGAAGCCAAACTTTACGGATTTCCAAAGGAAAAACAGTACCTATGGCCCATGGGGGGATCGAACCCACGACCTTCGCGTTATTAGCACGACGCTCTAGCCAACTGAGCTAATGGGCCACACTCTTAACACGCTTTCCAAGATATCAAATATATTTAAATGAAGCCAAAACAATACGGATTTCCAAAGAATAAACAGTACCTATGGCCCAAGGGGGGATCGAACCCACGACCTTCGCGTTATTAGCACGACGCTCTAGCCAACTGAGCTAATGGACCACACTCTTAACACGCTTTCCAAGAAATCAAATATATTAAAATGAAGCTAAAACTTTACGGATTTCCAAAGAAAAAACAGTACCTATGGCCCATGGGGGGATCGAATCCACGACCTTCGCGTTATTAGCACGACGCTCTAGCCAACTGAGCTAATGGGCCACACTCTTCACACGCTTTACAAGATATCGAAAATATTAAAATGAAGCCAAAACTTTACGGATTTCCAAAGAAAAAACAGTACCTATGGCCCATGGGGGGATTGAACCCACGACCTTCGCGTTTTTAGCACGACGCTCTAACCAACTGAGCTTACGGGCCACACACTTAACATGCTTTCCAAGATATCAAATATATTAAAATGAAGCCAAAACTTTACGGATTTCCAAAGAAAAAACAGTACATATGGCCCATGGGGGGATCGAACCCACCCCCTTCGCGTTATTAGCACGACGCTCTAACCAACTGAGCTAATGGGCCACACACTTAACATGCTTTCCAAGATATCAAATATATTAAAATGAAGCCAAAACTTTACGGATTTCCATAGAAAAAACAGTACCTATGGCCCATGGGGGGATCGAACCCACGACCTTCGCGTTATTAGCACGACGCTCTAACCAACTGAGCTAATGGGCCACACAGCTCATACGCTTTCCAAGATATCAAATATATTAAAATGAAGCCAAAACTTTACGGATTTCCAAAGAAAAAACAGTACCTATGGCCCATGGGGGGATTGAACCCACGACCTTCGCGTTATTAGCACGACGCTCTAACCAACTGAGCTAATGGACCACACAGTTCATACGCTTTCCAAGATATCAAATATATTAAAATGAAGCCAAAACTTTACGGATTTCCAAAGAAAAAACAGTACCTATGGCCCATGGGGGGATTGAACCCACGACCTTCGCGTTATTAGCACGACGCTCTAACCAACTGAGCTAATGGGCCACACACTTAACATGCTTTCCAAGATATCAAATATATTAAAATGAAGCCAAAACTTTACGAATTTCCAAAGAAAAAACAGTACCTATGGCCAATGGGGGGATCGAACCCACGACCTTCGCGTTATTAGCACGACGCTCTAACCAACTGAGCTAATGGGCAACACAGTTCATACGCTTTCCAAGATATCAAATATATTAAAATGAAGCCAAAACTTTACGGATTTCCAAAGAAAAAACAGTACCTATGGCCCATGGGGGGATCGAATCCACGACCTTCGCGTTATTAGCACGACGCTCTAGCCAACTGAGCTAATGGGCCACACTCTTAACACGCTTTACAAGATATCGAAAATATTAAAATGAAGCCAAAACTTTACGGATTTCCAAAGAAAAAACAGTACCTATGGCCCATGGGGGGATTGAACCCACGACCTTCGCGTTTTTAGCACGACGCTCTAACCAACTGAGCTTACGGGCCACACACTTAACATGCTTTCCAAGATATCAAATATATTAAAATGAAGCCAAAACTTTACGGATTTCCAAAGAAAAAACAGTACATATGGCCCATGGGGGGATCGAACCCACGACCTTCGCGTTATTAGCACGACGCTCTAACCAACTGAGCTAATGGGCCACACACTTAACATGCTTTCCAAGATATCAAATATATTAAAATGAAGCCAAAACTTTACGGATTTCCAAAGAAAAAACAGTACCTATGGCCCATGGGGGGATTGAACCCACCACCTTCGCGTTATTAGCACGACGCTCTAACCAACTGAGCTAATGGGCCACACACTTAACATGCTTTCCAAGATATCAAATATATTAAAATGAAGCCAAAACTTTACGGATTTCCAAAGAAAAAACAGTACCTATGGCCCATGGGGGGATCGAACCCACGACCTTCGCGTTATTAGCAGGGCGCTCTAACCAACTGAGCTAATGGGCCACACACTTAACACGCTTTCCAAGATATCAAATATATTAAAATGAAGCCAAAACTTTACGGATTTCCAAAGAAAATCAGTACCTATAGCCCATGGGGGGATCGAACCCACGACCTTCGCGTTATTAGCAAGACGCTCTAACCAGCTGAGCTAATGGGCCACACAGTTCATACGCTTTCCAAGATATCAAATATATTAAAATGAAGCCAAACTTTACGGATTTCCAAAGGAAAAACAGTACCTATGGCCCATGGGGGGATCGAACCCACGACCTTCGCGTTATTAGCACGACGCTCTAGCCAACTGAGCTAATGGGCCACACTCTTAACACGCTTTCCAAGATATCAAATATATTTAAATGAAGCCAAAACAATACGGATTTCCAAAGAATAAACAGTACCTATGGCCCAAGGGGGGATCGAACCCACGACCTTCGCGTTATTAGCACGACGCTCTAGCCAACTGAGCTAATGGACCACACTCTTAACACGCTTTCCAAGAAATCAAATATATTAAAATGAAGCTAAAACTTTACGGATTTCCAAAGAAAAAACAGTACCTATGGCCCATGGGGGGATCGAATCCACGACCTTCGCGTTATTAGCACGACGCTCTAGCCAACTGAGCTAATGGGCCACACTCTTCACACGCTTTACAAGATATCGAAATAAAATTAAAATGAAGCCAAAACTTTACGGATTTCCAAAGAAAAAACAGTACCTATGGCCCATGGGGGGATTGAACCCACGACCTTCGCGTTTTTAGCACGACGCTCTAACCAACTGAGCTTACGGGCCACACACTTAACATGCTTTCCAAGATATCAAATATATTAAAATGAAGCCAAAACTTTACGGATTTCCAAAGAAAAAACAGTACATATGGCCCATGGGGGGATCGAACCCACCCCCTTCGCGTTATTAGCACGACGCTCTAACCAACTGAGCTAATGGGCCACACACTTAACATGCTTTCCAAGATATCAAATATATTAAAATGAAGCCAAAACTTTACGGATTTCCTAAGAAAAAACAGTACCTATGGCCCATGGGGGGATCGAACCCACGACCTTCGCGTTATTAGCACGACGCTCTAACCAACTGAGCTAATGGGCCACACAGCTCATACGCTTTCCAAGATATCAAATATATTAAAATGAAGCCAAAACTTTACGGATTTCCAAAGAAAAAACAGTACCTATGGCCCATGGGGGGATCGAACCCACGACCTTCACGTTATTAGCACGACGCTCTAACTAACTGAGCTAATGGGCCACACACTTAACTTGCTTCCCAAGATATCATATATATTAAAATGAAGCCAAAACTTTACGGATTTCGAAAGAAAAAACAGTACCTATGGCCCATGGGGGGATCGAATCCACGATCTTCGCGTTATTAGCACGACGCTCTAGCCAACTGAGCTAATGGGCCACACTCTTAACACGCTTTCCAAGATATCAAATATATTTAAATGAAGCCAAAACAATACGGATTTCCAAACAATAAACAGTACCTATGGCCCAAGGGGGGATCTAACCCACGACCATCAAGTTATTAGCACGACGCTCTAACCAACTGAGCTAATGGGCCACACACTGAACATGCTTTCCAAGATATCAAATATATTAAAATGAAGCCAAAACTTTACGGATTTCCAAAGAAAAAACAATACCTATAGCCCATGGGGGGATCGAACCCACGACCTTCGCGTTATTAGCACGACGCTCTAACCAACTGAGCTAATGGGCCACACAGTTCATACGCTTTCCAAGATATCAAATATATTAAAATGAAGCCAAACTTTACGGATTTCCAAAGGAAAAACAGTACCTATGGCCCATGGGTGGATCGAACCCACGACCTTCGCGTTATTTGCACGACGCTCTAACCAACTGAGCTAATGGGCCACACAGCTCATACGCTTTCCAAGATATCAAATATATTAAAATGAAGCCAAAACTTTACGGATTTCCAAAGAAAAAACAGCACCTATGGCCCATGGGGGGATCGAACCCACGACCTTCGCGTTATTAGCACGACGCTCTAACCAACTGAGCTAATGGGCCATACAGTTCATACGCTTTCCAAGATATCAAATATATTAAAATGAAGCCAAAACTTTACGGATTTCCAAAGAAAAAACAGCACCTATGGCCCATGGGGGGATCGAACCCACGACCTTCGCGTTTTTAGCACGACGCTCTAACCAACTGAGCTTACGGGCCACACACTTAACATGCTTTCCAAGATATCAAATATATTAAAATGAAGCCAAAACTTTACGGATTTCCAAAGAAAAAACAGTACATATGGCCCATGGGGGGATCGAACCCACCCCCTTCGCGTTATTAGCACGACGCTCTAACCAACTGAGCTAATGGGCCACACACTTAACATGCTTTCCAAGATATCAAATATATTAAAATGAAGCCAAAACTTTACGGATTTCCAAAGAAAAAACAGTACCTATGGCCCATGGGGGGATCGAACCCACGACCTTCGCGTTATTAGCACGACGCTCTAACCAACTGAGCTAATGGGCCACACAGCTCATACGCTTTCCAAGATATCAAATATATTAAAATGAAGCCAAAACTTTACGGATTTCCAAAGAAAAAACAGTACCTATGGCCCATGGGGGGATCGAACCCACGACCTTCGCGTTATTAGCACGACGCTCTAACCAACTGAGCTAATGGGCCATACACTTCATACGCTTTCCAAGATATCAAATATATTAAAATGAAGCCAAAACTTTACGGATTTCCAAAGAAAAAACAGTACCTATGGCCCATGGGGGGATCGAACCCACGACCTTCGCGTTATTAGCACGACGCTCTAACTAACTGAGCTAATGGGCCACACACTTAACTTGCTTCCCAAGATATCATATATATTAAAATGAAGCCAAAACTTTACGGATTTCGAAAGAAAAAACAGTACCTATGGCCCATGGGGGGATCGAACCCACCCCCTTCGCGTTATTAGCACGACGCTCTAACCAACTGAGCTAATGGGCCACACACTTAACATGCTTTCCAAGATATCAAATATATTAAAATGAAGCCAAAACTTTACGGATTTCCAAAGAAAAAACAGTACCTATGGCCCATGGGGGGATCGAACCCACGACCTTCGCGTTATTAGCACGACGCTCTAACCAACTGAGCTAATGGGCCACACAGCTCATACGCTTTCCAAGATATCAAATATATTAAAATGAAGCCAAAACTTTACGGATTTCCAAAGAAAAAACAGTACCTATGGCCCATGGGGGGATCGAACCCACGACCTTCGCGTTATTAGCACGACGCTCTAACCAACTGAGCTAATGGGCCATACACTTCATACGCTTTCCAAGATATCAAATATATTAAAATGAAGCCAAAACTTTACGGATTTCCAAAGAAAAAACAGTACCTATGGCCCATGGGGGGATCGAACCCACGACCTTCGCGTTATTAGCACGACGCTCTAACTAACTGAGCTAATGGGCCACACACTTAACTTGCTTCCCAAGATATCATATATATTAAAATGAAGCCAAAACTTTACGGATTTCGAAAGAAAAAACAGTACCTATGGCCCATGGGGGGATCGAATCCACGATCTTCGCGTTATTAGCACGACGCTCTAGCCAACTGAGCTAATGGGCCACACTCTTAACACGCTTTCCAAGATATCAAATATATTTAAATGAAGCCAAAACAATACGGATTTCCAAACAATAAACAGTACCTATGGCCCAAGGGGGGATCTAACCCACGACCATCAAGTTATTAGCACGACGCTCTAACCAACTGAGCTAATGGGCCACACACTTAACATGCTTTCCAAGATATCAAATATATTAAAATGAAGCCAAAACTTTACGGATTTCCAAAGAAAAAACAATACCTATAGCCCATGGGGGGATCGAACCCACGACCTTCGCGTTATTAGCACGACGCTCTAACCAACTGAGCTAATGGGCCACACAGTTCATACGCTTTCCAAGATATCAAATATATTAAAATGAAGCCAAACTTTACGGATTTCCAAAGGAAAAACAGTACCTATGGCCCATGGGGGGATCGAACCCACGACCTTCGCGTTATTAGCACGACGCTCTAACCAACTGAGCTAATGGGCCACACACTTAACATGCTTCCCAAGATATCATATATATTAAAATGAAGCCAAAACTTTACGGATTTCCAAAGAAAAAACAGTACCTATGGCCCATGGGGGATCGAATCCACGATCTTCGCGTTATTAGCACGACGCTCTAGCCAACTGAGCTAATGGACCACACTCTTAACACGCTTTCCAAGATATCAAATATATTTAAATGAAGCCAAAACAATACGGATTTCCAAAGAATAAACAGTACCTATGGCCCAAGGGGGATCTAACCCACGACCTTCAAGTTATTAGCACGACGCTCTAACCAACTGAGCTAATGGGCCACACTCTTCACACGCTTTCCAAGATATCGAAAATATTAAAATGAAGCCAAAACTTTACGGATTTCCAAAGAAAAAACAGTACCTATGGCCCATGGGGGGATTGAACCCACGACCTTCGCGTTATTAGCACGACGCTCTAACCAACTGAGCTAATGGGCCACACAGTTCATACGCTTTCCAAGATATCAAATATATTAAAATGAAGCCAAAACTTTACGGATTTCCAAAGAAAAAACAGTACCTATGGCCCATGGGGGGATCGAACCCACGACCTTCGCGTTATTAGCAGGGCGCTCTAACCAACTGAGCTAATGGGCCACACACTTAACACGCTTTCCAAGATATCAAATATATTAAAATGAAGCCAAAACTTTACGGATTTCCAAAGAAAATCAGTACCTATAGCCCATGGGGGGATCGAACCCACGACCTTCGCGTTATTAGCAAGACGCTCTAACCAGCTGAGCTAATGGGCCACACAGTTCATACGCTTTCCAAGATATCAAATATATTAAAATGAAGCCAAACTTTACGGATTTCCAAAGGAAAAACAGTACCTATGGCCCATGGGGGGATCGAACCCACGACCTTCGCGTTATTAGCACGACGCTCTAGCCAACTGAGCTAATGGGCCACACTCTTAACACGCTTTCCAAGATATCAAATATATTTAAATGAAGCCAAAACAATACGGATTTCCAAAGAATAAACAGTACCTATGGCCCAAGGGGGGATCGAACCCACGACCTTCGCGTTATTAGCACGACGCTCTAGCCAACTGAGCTAATGGACCACACTCTTAACACGCTTTCCAAGAAATCAAATATATTAAAATGAAGCTAAAACTTTACGGATTTCCAAAGAAAAAACAGTACCTATGGCCCATGGGGGGATCGAATCCACGACCTTCGCGTTATTAGCACGACGCTCTAGCCAACTGAGCTAATGGGCCACACTCTTCACACGCTTTACAAGATATCGAAAATATTAAAATGAAGCCAAAACTTTACGGATTTCCAAAGAAAAAACAGTACCTATGGCCCATGGGGGATTGAACCCACGACCTTCGCGTTTTTAGCACGACGCTCTAACCAACTGAGCTTACGGGCCACACACTTAACATGCTTTCCAAGATATCAAATATATTAAAATGAAGCCAAAACTTTACGGATTTCCAAAGAAAAAACAGTACATATGGCCCATGGGGGGATCGAACCCACCCCCTTCGCGTTATTAGCACGACGCTCTAACCAACTGAGCTAATGGGCCACACACTTAACATGCTTTCCAAGATATCAAATATATTAAAATGAACCCAAAACTTTACGGATTTCCTAAGAAAAAACAGTACCTATGGCCCATGGGGGGATCGAACCCACGACCTTCGCGTTATTAGCACGACGCTCTAACCAACTGAGCTAATGGGCCACACAGCTCATACGCTTTCCAAGATATCAAATATATTAAAATGAAGCCAAAACTTTACGGATTTCCAAAGAAAAAACAGTACCTATGGCCCATGGGGGGATCGAACCCACGACCTTCACGTTATTAGCACGACGCTCTAACTAACTGAGCTAATGGGCCACACACTTAACTTGCTTCCCAAGATATCATATATATTAAAATGAAGCCAAAACTTTACGGATTTCGAAAGAAAAAACAGTACCTATGGCCCATGGGGGGATCGAATCCACGATCTTCGCGTTATTAGCACGACGCTCTAGCCAACTGAGCTAATGGGCCACACTCTTAACACGCTTTCCAAGATATCAAATATATTTAAATGAAGCCAAAACAATACGGATTTCCAAACAATAAACAGTACCTATGGCCCAAGGGGGGATCTAACCCACGACCATCAAGTTATTAGCACGACGCTCTAACCAACTGAGCTAATGGGCCACACACTGAACATGCTTTCCAAGATATCAAATATATTAAAATGAAGCCAAAACTTTACGGATTTCCAAAGAAAAAACAATACCTATAGCCCATGGGGGGATCGAACCCACGACCTTCGCGTTATTAGCACGACGCTCTAACCAACTGAGCTAATGGGCCACACAGTTCATACGCTTTCCAAGATATCAAATATATTAAAATGAAGCCAAACTTTACGGATTTCCAAAGGAAAAACAGTACCTATGGCCCATGGGTGGATCGAACCCACGACCTTCGCGTTATTAGCACGACGCTCTAACCAACTGAGCTAATGGGCCACACAGCTCATACGCTTTCCAAGATATCAAATATATTAAAATGAAGCCAAAACTTTACGGATTTCCAAAGAAAAAACAGCACCTATGGCCCATGGGGGGATCGAACCCACGACCTTCGCGTTATTAGCACGACGCTCTAACCAACTGAGCTAATGGGCCATACAGTTCATACGCTTTCCAAGATATCAAATATATTAAAATGAAGCCAAAACTTTACGGATTTCCAAAGAAAAAACAGCACCTATGGCCCATGGGGGGATCGAACCCACGACCTTCGCGTTTTTAGCACGACGCTCTAACCAACTGAGCTTACGGGCCACACACTTAACATGCTTTCCAAGATATCAAATATATTAAAATGAAGCCAAAACTTTACGGATTTCCAAAGAAAAAACAGTACATATGGCCCATGGGGGGATCGAACCCACCCCCTTCGCGTTATTAGCACGACGCTCTAACCAACTGAGCTAATGGGCCACACACTTAACATGCTTTCCAAGATATCAAATATATTAAAATGAAGCCAAAACTTTACGGATTTCCAAAGAAAAAACAGTACCTATGGCCCATGGGGGGATCGAACCCACGACCTTCGCGTTATTAGCACGACGCTCTAACCAACTGAGCTAATGGGCCACACAGCTCATACGCTTTCCAAGATATCAAATATATTAAAATGAAGCCAAAACTTTACGGATTTCCAAAGAAAAAACAGTACCTATGGCCCATGGGGGGATCGAACCCACGACCTTCGCGTTATTAGCACGACGCTCTAACCAACTGAGCTAATGGGCCATACACTTCATACGCTTTCCAAGATATCAAATATATTAAAATGAAGCCAAAACTTTACGGATTTCCAAAGAAAAAACAGTACCTATGGCCCATGGGGGGATCGAGCCCACGACCTTCGCGTTATTAGCACGACGCTCTAACTAACTGAGCTAATGGGCCACACACTTAACTTGCTTCCCAAGATATCATATATATTAAAATGAAGCCAAAACTTTACGGATTTCGAAAGAAAAAACAGTACCTATGGCCCATGGGGGGATCGAATCCACGATCTTCGCGTTATTAGCACGACGCTCTAGCCAACTGAGCTAATGGGCCACACTCTTAACACGCTTTCCAAGATATCAAATATATTTAAATGAAGCCAAAACAATACGGATTTCCAAACAATAAACAGTACCTATGGCCCAAGGGGGGATCTAACCCACGACCATCAAGTTATTAGCACGACGCTCTAACCAACTGAGCTAATGGGCCACACACTTAACATGCTTTCCAAGATATCAAATATATTAAAATGAAGCCAAAACTTTACGGATTTCCAAAGAAAAAACAATACCTATAGCCCATGGGGGGATCGAACCCACGACCTTCGCGTTATTAGCACGACGCTCTAACCAACTGAGCTAATGGGCCACACAGTTCATACGCTTTCCAAGATATCAAATATATTAAAATGAAGCCAAACTTTACGGATTTCCAAAGGAAAAACAGTACCTATGGCCCATGGGGGGATCGAACCCACGACCTTCGCGTTATTAGCACGACGCTCTAACCAACTGAGCTAATGGGCCACACACTTAACATGCTTCCCAAGATATCATATATATTAAAATGAAGCCAAAACTTTACGGATTTCCAAAGAAAAAACAGTACCTATGGCCCATGGGGGATCGAATCCACGATCTTCGCGTTATTAGCACGACGCTCTAGCCAACTGAGCTAATGGACCACACTCTTAACACGCTTTCCAAGATATCAAATATATTTAAATGAAGCCAAAACAATACGGATTTCCAAAGAATAAACAGTACCTATGGCCCAAGGGGGATCTAACCCACGACCTTCAAGTTATTAGCACGACGCTCTAACCAACTGAGCTAATGGGCCACACTCTTCACACGCTTTCCAAGATATCGAAAATATTAAAATGAAGCCAAAACTTTACGGATTTCCAAAGAAAAAACAGTACCTATGGCCCATGGGGGGATTGAACCCACGACCTTCGCGTTATTAGCACGACGCTCTAACCAACTGAGCTAATGGGCCACACACGAACCATGCTTTCCAAGATATCAAATATATTAAAATGAAGCCAAAACTTTACGGATTTCCAAAGAAAAAACAGTACCTATGGCCCATGGGGGGATTGAACCCACCCCCTTCGCGTTATTAGCACGAGGCTCTAACCAACTGAGCTAATGGGCCACACACTTAACATGCTTTCCAAGATATCAAATATATTAAAATGAAGCCAAAACTTTACGGATTTCCAAAGAAAAAACAGTACCTATGGCCCATGGGGGGATCGAACCCACGACCTTCGCGTTATTAGCACGACGCTCTAACCAACTGAGCTAATGGGCCACACTCTTAACACGCTTTCCAAGATATCAAATATATTTAAATGAAGCCAAAACTTTACGGATTTCCAAAGAAAAAACAGTACCTATGGCCCATGGGGGTATCGAACCCACGACCTTCGCGTTATTAGCACGACGCTCTAACCAACTGAGCTAATGGGCCATACACTTCATACGCTTTCCAAGATATCAAATATATTAAAATGAAGCCAAAACTTTACGGATTTCGAAAGAAAAAACAGTACCTATGGCCCATGGGGGGATCGAATCCACGATCTTCGCGTTATTAGCACGACGCTCTAGCCAACTGAGCTAATGGGCCACACTCTTAACACGCTTTCCAAGATATCAAATATATTTAAATGAAGCCAAAACAATACGGATTTCCAAACAATAAACAGTACCTATGGCCCAAGGGGGGATCTAACCCACGACCATCAAGTTATTAGCACGACGCTCCAACCAACTGAGCTAACGGGCCACACACTTAACATGCTTTCCAAGATATCAAATATATTAAAATGAAGCCAAAACTTTACGGATTTCCAAAGAAAAAACAGTACCTATGGCACATGGGGGGATCGAACCCACGACCTTCGCGTTATTAGCACGACGCTCTAACCAACTGAGCTAATGGGCCACACAGCTCATACGCTTTCCAAGATATCAAATATATTAAAATGAAGCCAAAACTTTACGGATTTCCAAAGAAAAAACAGTACCTATGGCCCATGGGGGGATCGAACCCACGACCTTCGCGTTATTAGCACGACGCTCTAACCAACTGAGCTAATGGGCCATACACTTCAAACGCTTTCCAAGATATCAAATATATTAAAATGAAGCCAAAACTTTACGGATTTCCAAAGAAAAAACAGTACCTATGGCCCATGGGGGGATCGAACCCACGACCTTCGCGTTATTAGCACGACGCTCTAACTAACTGAGCTAATGGGCCACACACTTAACTTGCTTCCCAAGATATCATATATATTAAAATGAAGCCAAAACTTTACGGATTTCGAAAGAAAAAACAGTACCTATGGCCCATGGGGGGATCGAATCCACGATCTTCGCGTTATTAGCACGACGCTCTAGCCAACTGAGCTAATGGGCCACACTCTTAACACGCTTTCCAAGATATCAAATATATTTAAATGAAGCCAAAACAATACGGATTTCCAAACAATAAACAGTACCTATGGCCCAAGGGGGGGATCTAACCCACGACCATCAAGTTATTAGCACGACGCTCTAACCAACTGAGCTAATGGGCCACACACTTAACATGCTTTCCAAGATATCAAATATATTAAAATGAAGCCAAAACTTTACGGATTTCCAAAGAAAAAACAATACCTATAGCCCATGGGGGGATCGAACCCACGACCTTCGCGTTATTAGCACGACGCTCTAACCAACTGAGCTAATGGGCCACACAGTTCATACGCTTTCCAAGATATCAAATATATTAAAATGAAGCCAAACTTTACGGATTTCCAAAGGAAAAACAGTACCTATGGCCCATGGGGGGATCGAACCCACGACCTTCGCGTTATTAGCACGACGCTCTAACCAACTGAGCTAATGGGCCACACAGCTCATACGCTTTCCAAGATATCAAATATATTAAAATGAAGCCAAAACTTTACGGATTTCCAAAGAAAAAACAGCACCTATGGCCCATGGGGGGATCGAACCCACGACCTTCGCGTTATTAGCACGACGCTCTAACCAACTGAGCTAATGGGCCATACAGTTCATACGCTTTCCAAGATATCAAATATATTAAAATGAAGCCAAAACTTTACGGATTTCCAAAGAAAAAACAGTACCTATGGCCCATGGGGGGATCGAACCCACGACCTTCGCGTTATTAGCACGACGCTCTAACTAACTGAGCTAATGGGCCACACACTTAACTTGCTTCCCAAGATATCATATATATTAAAATGAAGCCAAAACTTTACGGATTTCGAAAGAAAAAACAGTACCTATGGCCCATGGGGGGATCGAATCCACGATCTTCGCGTTATTAGCACGACGCTCTAGCCAACTGAGCTAATGGGCCACACTCTTAACACGCTTTCCAAGATATCAAATATATTTAAATGAAGCCAAAACAATACGGATTTCCAAAGAATAAACAGTACCTATGGCCCAAGGGGGGATCTAACCCACGACCATCAAGTTATTAGCACGACGCTCTAACCAACTGAGCTAATGGGCCACACACTTAACATGCTTTCCAAGATATCAAATATATTAAAATGAAGCCAAAACTTTACGGATTTCCAAAGAAAAAACAGTACCTATAGCCCATGGGGGGATCGAACCCACGACCTTCGCGTTATTAGCACGACGCTCTAACCAACTGAGCTAATGGGCCACACAGTTCATACGCTTTCCAAGATATCAAATATATTAAAATGAAGCCAAACTTTACGGATTTCCAAAGGAAAAACAGTACCTATGGCCCATGGGGGGATCGAACCCACGACCTTCGCGTTATTAGCACGACGCTCTAACCAACTGAGCTAATGGGCCACACAGCTCATACGCTTTCCAAGATATCAAATATATTAAAATGAAGCCAAAACTTTACGGATTTCCAAAGAAAAAACAGCACCTATGGCCCATGGGGGGATCGAACCCACGACCTTCGCGTTATTAGCACGACGCTCTAACCAACTGAGCTAATGGGCCATACAGTTCATACGCTTTCCAAGATATCAAATATATTAAAATGAAGCCAAAACTTTACGGATTTCCAAAGAAAAAACAGTACCTATGGCCCATGGGGGGATCGAACCCACGACCTTCGCGTTATTAGCACGACGCTCTAACCAACTGAGCTAATGGGCCACACACTTAACATGCTTCCCAAGATATCATATATATTAAAATGAAGCCAAAACTATACGGATTTCCAAAGAAAAACAGTACCTATGGCCCATGGGGGATCGAATCCACGATCTTCGCGTTATTAGCACGACGCTCTAGCCAACTGAGCTAATGGACCACACTCTTAACACGCTTTCCAAGATATCAAATATATTTAAATGAAGCCAAAACAATACGGATTTCCAAAGAATAAACAGTACCTATGGCCCAAGGGGGGATCTAACCCACGACCTTCAAGTTATTAGCACGACGCTCTAACCAACTGAGCTAATGGGCCACACTCTTCACACGCTTTCCAAGATATCGAAAATATTAAAATGAAGCCAAAACTTTACGGATTTCCAAAGAAAAAACAGTACCTATGGCCCATGGGGGGATTGAACCCACGACCTTCGCGTTATTAGCACGACGCTCTAACCAACTGAGCTAATGGGCCACACAGTTCATACGCTTTCCAAGATATCAAATATATTAAAATGAAGCCAAACTTTACGGATTTCCAAAGGAAAAACAGTACCTATGGCCCATGGGGGGATCGAACCCACGACCTTCGCGTTATTAGCACGACGCTCTAACCAACTGAGCTAATGGGCCACACAGCTCATACGCTTTCCAAGATATCAAATATATTAAAATGAAGCCAAAACTTTACGGATTTCCAAAGAAAAAACAGTACCTATGGCCCGTGGGGGGATCGAACCCACGACCTTCGCGTTATTAGCACGACGCTCTAACCAACTGAGCTAATGGGCCATACACGAACCATGCTTTCCAAGATATCAAATATATTAAAATGAAGCCAAAACTTTACGGATTTCCAAAGAAAAAACAGTACCTATGGTCCATGGGGGGATTGAACCCACCACCTTCGCGTTATTAGCACGACGCTCTAACCAACTGAGCTAATGGGCCACACACTTAACATGCTTTCCAAGATATCAAATATATTAAAATGAAGCCAAAACTTTACGGATTTCCAAAGAAAAAACAGTACCTATGGCCCATGGGGGGATCGAACCCACGACCTTCGCGTTATTAGCACGACGCTCTAACCAACTGAGCTAATGGGCCACACAGCTCATACGCTTTCAAAGATATCAAATATATTAAAATGAAGCCAAAACTTTACGGATTTCCAAAGAAAAAACAGTACATATGGCCCATGGGGGGATCGAACCCACGACCTTCGCGTTATTAGCACGACGCTCTAACCAACTGAGCTAATGGGCCACACACTTAACATGCTTTCCAAGATATCAAATATATTAAAATGAAGCCAAAACATTACGGATTTCCAAAGAAAAAACAGTACCTATGGCCCATGGGGGGATTGAACCCACCACCTTCGCGTTATTAGCACGACGCTCTAACCAACTGAGCTAATGGGCCACACACTTAACATGCTTTCCAAGATATCAAATATATTAAAATGAAGCCAAAACTTTACGGATTTCCAAAGAAAAAACAGTACCTATGGCCCATGGGGGGATCGAACCCACGACCTTCGCGTTATTAGCACGGCGCTCTAACCAACTGAGCTAATGGGCCACACACTTAACATGCTTTCCAAGATATCAAATATATTAAAATGAAGCCAAAACTTTACGGATTTCCAAAGAAAAATCAGTACCTATAGCCCATGGGGGGATCGAACCCACGAACTTCGCGTTATTAGCACTACGCTCTAACCAACTGAGCTAATGGGCCACACAGTTCATACGCTTTCCAAGATATCAAATATATTAAAATGAAGCCAAACTTTACGGATTTCCAAAGGAAAAACAGTACCTATGGCCCATGGGGGGATCGAACCCACGACCTTCGCGTTATTAGCACGACGCTCTAACCAACTGAGCTAATGGGCCACACAGCTCATACGCTTTCCAAGATATCAAATATATTAAAATGAAGCCAAAACTTTACGGATTTCCAAAGAAAAAACAGTACCTATGGCCCATGGGGGGATCGAACCCACGACCTTCGCGTTATTAGCACGACGCTCTAACCAACTGAGCTAATGGGCCATACACTTCATACGCTTTCCAAGATATCAAATATATTAAAATGAAGCCAAAACTTTACGGATTTCCAAAGAAAATACAGTACCTATGGCCCATGGGGGGATCGAACCCACGACCTTCGCGTTTTTAGCACGACGCTCTAACTAACTGAGCTAATGGGCCACACACTTAACATGCTTCGCAAGATATCATATATATTAAAATGAAGCCAAAACTTTACGGATTTCGAAAGAAAAAACAGTACCTATGGCCCATGGGGGGATCGAATCCACGATCTTCGCGTTATTAGCACGACGCTCTAGCCAACTGAGCTAATGGGCCACACTCTTAACACGCTTTCCAAGATATCAAATATATTTAAATGAAGCCAAAACAATACGGATTTCCAAAGAATAAACAGTACCTATGGCCCAAGGGGGGATCTAACCCACGACCATCAAGTTATTAGCACGACGCTCTAACCAACTGAGCTAATGGGCCACACACTTAACATGCTTTCCAAGATATCAAATATATTAAAATGAAGCCAAAACTTTACGGATTTCCAAAGAAAAAACAATACCTATAGCCCATGGGGGGATCGAACCCACGACCTTCGCGTTATTAGCACGACGCTCTAACCAACTGAGCTAATGGGCCACACAGTTCATACGCTTTCCAAGATATCAAATATATTAAAATGAAGCCAAACTTTACGGATTTCCAAAAGAAAAACAGTACCTATGGCCCATGGGGGGATCGAACCCACGACCTTCGCGTTATTAGCACGACGCTCTAACCAACTGAGCTAATGGGCCACACAGCTCATACGCTTTCCAAGATATCAAATATATTAAAATGAAGCCAAAACTTTACGGATTTCCAAAGAAAAAACACTACCTATGGCCCATGGGGGGATCGAACCCACGACCTTCGCGTTATTAGCACGACGCTCTAACCAACTGAGCTAATGAGCCACACAGTTCTTACGCTTTCCAAGATATCAAATATATTAAAATGAAGCCAAAACTTTACGGATTTCCAAAGAAAAAACAGTACCTATGGCCCATGGGGGGATCGAACCCACGACCTTCGCGTTATTAGCACGACGCTCTAACCAACTGAGCTAATGGGCCACACACTTAACATGCTTTCCAAGATATCAAATATATTAAAATGAAGCCAAAACTTTACGGATTTCCAAAGAAAAAACAGTACCTATGGCCCATGGTGGGATTGAACCCACCACCTTCGCGTTATTAGCACGACGCTCTAACCAACTGAGCTAATGGGCCACACACTTAACATGTTTTCCAAGATATCAAATATATTAAAATGAAGCCAAAACTTTACGGATTTCCAAAGAAAAAACAGTACCTATGGCCCATGGGGGGATCGAACCCACGACCTTCGCGTTATTAGCACGGCGCTCTAACCAACTGAGCTAATGGGCCACACACTTAACATGCTTTCCAAGATATCAAATATATTAAAATGAAGCCAAAACTTTACGGATTTCCAAAGAAAAATCAGTACCTATAGCCCATGGGGGGATCGAACCCACGACCTTCGCGTTATTAGCACGACGCTCTAACCAACTGAGCTAATGGGCCACACAGTTCATACGCTTTCCAAGATATCAAATATATTAAAATGAAGCCAAACTTTACGGACTTCCAAAGGAAAAACAGTACCTATGGCCCATGGGGGGATCGAACCCACGACCTTCGCGTTATTAGCACGACGCTCTAACCAACTGAGCTAATGGGCCACACAGCTCATACGCTTTCCAAGATATCAAATATATTAAAATGAAGCCAAAACTTTACGGATTTCCAAAGAAAAAACAGTACCTATGGCCCGTGGGGGGATCGAACCCACGACCTTCGCGTTATTAGCACGACGCTCTAACCAACTGAGCTAATGGGCCATACACGAACCATGCTTTCCAAGATATCAAATATATTAAAATGAAGCCAAAACTTTACGGATTTCCAAAGAAAATACAGTACCTATGGCCCATGGGGGGATCGAACCCACGACCTTCGCGTTTTTAGCACGACGCTCTAACTAACTGAGCTAATGGGCCACACACTTAACATGCTTCGCAAGATATCATATATATTAAAATGAAGCCAAAACTTTACGGATTTCGAAAGAAAAAACAGTACCTATGGCCCATGGGGGGATCGAATCCACGATCTTCGCGTTATTAGCACGACGCTCTAGCCAACTGAGCTAATGGGCCACACTCTTAACACGCTTTCCAAGATATCAAATATATTTAAATGAAGCCAAAACAATACGGATTTCCAAAGAATAAACAGTACCTATGGCCCAAGGGGGGATCTAACCCACGACCATCAAGTTATTAGCACGACGCTCTAACCAACTGAGCTAATGGGCCACACAGCTCATACGCTTTCCAAGATATCAAATATATTAAAATGAAGCCAAAACTTTACGGATTTCCAAAGAAAAAACACTACCTATGGCCCATGGGGGGATCGAACCCACGACCTTCGCGTTATTAGCACGACGCTCTAACCAACTGAGCTAATGAGCCACACAGTTCTTACGCTTTCCAAGATATCAAATATATTAAAATGAAGCCAAACTTTACGGATTTCCAAAAGAAAAACAGTACCTATGGCCCATGGGGGGATCGAACCCACGACCTTCGCGTTATTAGCACGACGCTCTAACCAACTGAGCTAATGGGCCACACAGCTCATACGCTTTCCAAGATATCAAATATATTAAAATGAAGCCAAAACTTTACGGATTTCCAAAGAAAAAACACTACCTATGGCCCATGGGGGGATCGAACCCACGACCTTCGCGTTATTAGCACGACGCTCTAACCAACTGAGCTAATGAGCCACACAGTTCTTACGCTTTCCAAGATATCAAATATATTAAAATGAAGCCAAAACTTTACGGATTTCCAAAGAAAAAACAGTACCTATGGCCCATGGGGGGATCGAACCCACGACCTTCGCGTTATTAGCACGACGCTCTAACCAACTGAGCTAATGGGCCATGCACGAAGCATGCTTTCCAAGATATCAAATATATTAAAATGAAGCCAAAACTTTACGGATTTCCAAAGAAAATACAGTACCTATGGCCCATGGGGGGATCGAACCCACGACCTTCGCGTTTTTAGCACGACGCTCTAACTAACTGAGCTAATGGGCCACACACTTAACATGCTTCGCAAGATATCATATATATTAAAATGAAGCCAAAACTTTACGGATTTCGAAAGAAAAAACAGTACCTATGGCCCATGGGGGGATCGAATCCACGATCTTCGCGTTATTAGCACGACGCTCTAGCCAACTGAGCTAATGGGCCACACTCTTAACACGCTTTCCAAGATATCAAATATATTTAAATGAAGCCAAAACAATACGGATTTCCAAAGAATAAACAGTACCTATGGCCCAAGGGGGGATCTAACCCACGACCATCAAGTTATTAGCACGACGCTCTAACCAACTGAGCTAATGGGCCACACACTTAACATGCTTTCCAAGATATCAAATATATTAAAATGAAGCCAAAACTTTACGGATTTCCAAAGAAAAAACAATACCTATAGCCCATGGGGGGATCGAACCCACGACCTTCGCGTTATTAGCACGACGCTCTAACCAACTGAGCTAATGGGCCACACAGTTCATACGCTTTCCAAGATATCAAATATATTAAAATGAAGCCAAACTTTACGGATTTCCAAAAGAAAAACAGTACCTATGGCCCATGGGGGGATCGAACCCACGACCTTCGCGTTATTAGCACGACGCTCTAACCAACTGAGCTAATGGGCCACACAGCTCATACGCTTTCCAAGATATCAAATATATTAAAATGAAGCCAAAACTTTACGGATTTCCAAAGAAAAAACACTACCTATGGCCCATGGGGGGATCGAACCCACGACCTTCGCGTTATTAGCACGACGCTCTAACCAACTGAGCTAATGAGCCACACAGTTCTTACGCTTTCCAAGATATCAAATATATTAAAATGAAGCCAAACTTTACGGATTTCCAAAAGAAAAACAGTACCTATGGCCCATGGGGGGATCGAACCCACGACCTTCGCGTTATTAGCACGACGCTCTAACCAACTGAGCTAATGGGCCACACAGCTCATACGCTTTCCAAGATATCAAATATATTAAAATGAAGCCAAAACTTTACGGATTTCCAAAGAAAAAACACTACCTATGGCCCATGGGGGGATCGAACCCACGACCTTCGCGTTATTAGCACGACGCTCTAACCAACTGAGCTAATGAGCCACACAGTTCTTACGCTTTCCAAGATATCAAATATATTAAAATGAAGCCAAAACTTTACGGATTTCCAAAGAAAAAACAGTACCTATGGCCCATGGGGGGATCGAACCCACGACCTTCGCGTTATTAGCACGACGCTCTAACCAACTGAGCTAATGGGCCATGCACGAAGCATGCTTTCCAAGATATCAAATATATTAAAATGAAGCCAAAACTTTACGGATTTCCAAAGAAAATACAGTACCTATGGCCCATGGGGGGATCGAACCCACGACCTTCGCGTTTTTAGCACGACGCTCTAACTAACTGAGCTAATGGGCCACACACTTAACATGCTTCGCAAGATATCATATATATTAAAATGAAGCCAAAACTTTACGGATTTCGAAAGAAAAAACAGTACCTATGGCCCATGGGGGGATCGAATCCACGATCTTCGCGTTATTAGCACGACGCTCTAGCCAACTGAGCTAATGGGCCACACTCTTAACACGCTTTCCAAGATATCAAATATATTTAAATGAAGCCAAAACAATACGGATTTCCAAAGAATAAACAGTACCTATGGCCCAAGGGGGGATCTAACCCACGACCATCAAGTTATTAGCACGACGCTCTAACCAACTGAGCTAATGGGCCACACACTTAACATGCTTTCCAAGATATCAAATATATTAAAATGAAGCCAAAACTTTACGGATTTCCAAAGAAAAAACAATACCTATAGCCCATGGGGGGATCGAACCCACGACCTTCGCGTTATTAGCACGACGCTCTAACCAACTGAGCTAATGGGCCACACAGTTCATACGCTTTCCAAGATATCAAATATATTAAAATGAAGCCAAACTTTACGGATTTCCAAAAGAAAAACAGTACCTATGGCCCATGGGGGGATCGAACCCACGACCTTCGCGTTATTAGCACGACGCTCTAACCAACTGAGCTAATGGGCCACACAGCTCATACGCTTTCCAAGATATCAAATATATTAAATTGAAGCCAAAACTTTACGGATTTCCAAAGAAAAAACACTACCTATGGCCCATGGGGGGATCGAACCCACGACCTTCGCGTTATTAGCACGACGCTCTAACCAACTGAGCTAATGAGCCACACAGTTCTTACGCTTTCCAAGATATCAAATATATTAAAATGAAGCCAAAACTTTACGGATTTCCAAAGAAAAAACAGTACCTATGGCCCATGGGGGGATCGAACCCACGACCTTCGCGTTATTAGCACGACGCTCTAACCAACTGAGCTAATGGGCCACACAGCTCATACGCTTTCAAAGATATCAAATATATTAAAATGAAGCCAAAATTTTACGGATTTCGAAAGAAAAAACAGTACCTATGGCCCATGGGGGGATCGAACCCACGACCTTCGCGTTATTAGCACGACGCTCTAGCCAACTGAGCTAATGGGCCACACTCTTAACACGCTTTCCAAGATATCAAATATATTTAAATGAAGCCAAAACAATACGGATTTCCAAAGAATAAACAGTACCTATGGCCCAAGGGGGGATCTAACCCACGACCATCAAGTTATTAGCACGACGCTCTAACCAACTGAGCTAATGGGCCACACACTTAACATGCTTTCCAAGATATCAAATATATTAAAATGAAGCCATAACTTTACGGATTTCCAAAGAAAAAACAGTACCTATGGCCCATGGGGGGATCGAACCCACGACCTTCGCGTTATTAGCACGGCGCTCTAACCAACTGAGCTAATGGGCCACACACTTAACATGCTTTCCAAGATATCAAATATATTAAAATGAAGCCAAAACTTTACGGATTTCCATAGAAAAATCAGTACCTATAGCCCATGGGGGGATCGAACCCACGACCTTCGCGTTATTAGCACGACGCTCTAACCAACTGAGCTAATGGGCCACACAGTTCATACGCTTTCCAAGATATCAAATATATTAAAATGAAGCCAAACTTTACGGATTTCCAAAGGAAAAACAGTACCTATGGCCCATGGGGGGATCGAACCCACGACCTTCGCGTTATTAGCACGACGCTCTAACCAACTGAGCTAATGGGCCACACAGCTCATACGCTTTCCAAGATATCAAATATATTAAAATGAAGCCAAAACTTTACGGATTTCCAAAGAAAAAACAGTACCTATGGCCCGTGGGGGGATCGAACCCACGACCTTCGCGTTATTAGCACGACGCTCTAACCAACTGAGCTAATGGGCCATGCACGAAGCATGCTTTCCAAGATATCAAATATATTAAAATGAAGCCAAAACTTTACGGATTTCCAAAGAAAATACAGTACCTATGGCCCATGGGGGGATCGAACCCACGACCTTCGCGTTTTTAGCACGACGCTCTAACTAACTGAGCTAATGGGCCACACACTTAACATGCTTCGCAAGATATCATATATATTAAAATGAAGCCAAAACTTTACGGATTTCGAAAGAAAAAACAGTACCTATGGCCCATGGGGGGATCGAATCCACGATCTTCGCGTTATTAGCACGACGCTCTAGCCAACTGAGCTAATGGGCCACACTCTTAACACGCTTTCCAAGATATCAAATATATTTAAATGAAGCCAAAACAATACGGATTTCCAAAGAATAAACAGTACCTATGGCCCAAGGGGGGATCTAACCCACGACCATCAAGTTATTAGCACGACGCTCTAACCAACTGAGCTAATGGGCCACACACTTAACATGCTTTCCAAGATATCAAATATATTAAAATGAAGCCATAACTTTACGGATTTCCAAAGAAAAAACAGTACCTATGGCCCATGGGGGGATCGAACCCACGACCTTCGCGTTATTAGCACGGCGCTCTAACCAACTGAGCTAATGGGCCACACACTTAACATGCTTTCCAAGATATCAAATATATTAAAATGAAGCCAAAACTTTACGGATTTCCATAGAAAAATCAGTACCTATAGCCCATGGGGGGATCGAACCCACGACCTTCGCGTTATTAGCACGACGCTCTAACCAACTGAGCTAATGGGCCACACAGTTCATACGCTTTCCAAGATATCAAATATATTAAAATGAAGCCAAACTTTACGGATTTCCAAAGGAAAAACAGTACCTATGGCCCATGGGGGGATCGAACCCACGACCTTCGCGTTATTAGCACGACGCTCTAACCAACTGAGCTAATGGGCCACACAGCTCATACGCTTTCCAAGATATCAAATATATTAAAATGAAGCCAAAACTTTACGGATTTCCAAAGAAAAAACAGTACCTATGGCCCGTGGGGGGATCGAACCCACGACCTTCGCGTTATTAGCACGACGCTCTAACCAACTGAGCTAATGGGCCATGCACGAAGCATGCTTTCCAAGATATCAAATATATTAAAATGAAGCCAAAACTTTACGGATTTCCAAAGAAAATACAGTACCTATGGCCCATGGGGGGATCGAACCCACGACCTTCGCGTTTTTAGCACGACGCTCTAACTAACTGAGCTAATGGGCCACACACTTAACATGCTTCGCAAGATATCATATATATTAAAATGAAGCCAAAACTTTACGGATTTCGAAAGAAAAAACAGTACCTATGGCCCATGGGGGGATCGAATCCACGATCTTCGCGTTATTAGCACGACGCTCTAGCCAACTGAGCTAATGGGCCACACTCTTAACACGCTTTCCAAGATATCAAATATATTTAAATGAAGCCAAAACAATACGGATTTCCAAAGAATAAACAGTACCTATGGCCCAAGGGGGGATCTAACCCACGACCATCAAGTTATTAGCACGACGCTCTAACCAACTGAGCTAATGGGCCACACACTTAACATGCTTTCCAAGATATCAAATATATTAAAATGAAGCCAAAACTTTACGGATTTCCAAAGAAAAAACAATACCTATAGCCCATGGGGGGATCGAACCCACGACCTTCGCGTTATTAGCACGACGCTCTAACCAACTGAGCTAATGGGCCACACAGTTCATACGCTTTCCAAGATATCAAATATATTAAAATGAAGCCAAACTTTACGGATTTCCAAAAGAAAAACAGTACCTATGGCCCATGGGGGGATCGAACCCACGACCTTCGCGTTATTAGCACGACGCTCTAACCAACTGAGCTAATGGGCCACACAGCTCATACGCTTTCCAAGATATCAAATATATTAAAATGAAGCCAAAACTTTACGGATTTCCAAAGAAAAAACACTACCTATGGCCCATGGGGGGATCGAACCCACGACCTTCGCGTTATTAGCACGACGCTCTAACCAACTGAGCTAATGAGCCACACAGTTCTTACGCTTTCCAAGATATCAAATATATTAAAATGAAGCCAAAACTTTACGGATTTCCAAAGAAAAAACAGTACCTATGGCCCATGGGGGGATCGAACCCACGACCTTCGCGTTATTAGCACGACGCTCTAACCAACTGAGCTAATGGGCCACACAGCTCATACGCTTTCAAAGATATCAAATATATTAAAATGAAGCCAAAATTTTACGGATTTCCAAAGAAAAAACAGTACATATGGCCCATGGGGGGATCGAACCCACGACCTTCGCGTTATTAGCACGACGCTCTAACCAACTGAGCTAATGGGCCACACACTTAACATGCTTTCCAAGATATCAAATATATTAAAATGAAGCCAAAACTTTACGGATTTCCAAAGAAAAAACAGTACCTATGGCCCATGGGGGGATTGAACCCACCACCTTCGCGTTATTAGCACGACGCTCTAACCAACTGAGCTAATGGGCCACACACTTAACATGCTTTCCAAGATATCAAATATATTAAAATGAAGCCAAAACTTTACGGATTTCCAAAGAAAAAACAGTACCTATGGCCCATGGGGGGATCGAACCCACGACCTTCGCGTTATTAGCACGGCGCTCTAACCAACTGAGCTAATGGGCCACACACTTAACATGCTTTCCAAGATATCAAATATATTAAAATGAAGCCAAAACTTTACGGATTTCCAAAGAAAAATCAGTACCTATAGCCCATGGGGGGATCGAACCCACGACCTTCGCGTTATTAGCACGACGCTCTAACCAACTGAGCTAATGGGCCACACAGTTCATACGCTTTCCAAGATATCAAATATATTAAAATGAAGCCAAACTTTACGGATTTCCAAAGGAAAAACAGTACCTATGGCCCATGGGGGGATCGAACCCACGACCTTCGCGTTATTAGCACGACGCTCTAACCAACTGAGCTAATGGGCCACACAGTTCATACGCTTTCCAAGATATCAAATATATTAAAATGAAGCCAAACTTTACGGATTTCCAAAAGAAAAACAGTACCTATGGCCCATGGGGGGATCGAACCCACGACCTTCGCGTTATTAGCACGACGCTCTAACCAACTGATCTAATGGGCCACACAGCTCATACGCTTTCCAAGATATCAAATATATTAAAATGAAGCCAAAACTTTACGAATTTCCAAAGAAAAAACAGTACCTATGGCCCATGGGGGGATCGAACCCACGACCTTCGCGTTATTAGCACGACGCTCTAACCAACTGAGCTAATGAGCCACACAGTTCTTACGCTTTCCAAGATATCAAATATATTAAAATGAAGCCAAAACTTTACGGATTTCCAAAGAAAAAACAGTACCTATGGCCCATGGGGGGATCGAACCCACGACCTTCGCGTTATTAGCACGACGCTCTAACCAACTGAGCTAATGGGCCACACACTTAACATGCTTCCCAAGATATCATATATATTAAAATGAAGCCAAAACTTTACGGATTTCCAAAGAAAATACAGTACCTATGGCCCATGGGGGATCGAATCCACGATCTTCGCGTTATTAGCACGACGCACTAGCCAACTGAGCTAATGGGCCACACTCTTAACACGCTTTCCAAGATATCAAATATATTTAAATGAAGCCAAAACAATACGGATTTCCAAAGAATAAACAGTACCTATGGCCCAAGGGGGGATCTAACCCACGACCTTCAAGTTATTAGCACGACGCTCTAACCAACTGAGCTAATGGGCCACACTCTTCACACGCTTTCCAAGATATCGAAAATATTAAAATGAAGCCAAAACTTTACGGATTTCCAAAGAAAAAACAGTACCTATGGCCCATGGGGGGATTGAACCCACGACCTTCGCGTTATTAGCACGACGCTCTAACCAACTGAGCTAATGGGCCACACACGAACCATGCTTTCCAAGACATCAAATATATTAAAATGAAGCCAAAACTTTACGGATTTCCAAAGAAAAAACAGTACCTATGGCCCATGGGGGGATCGAACCCACGACCTTCGCGTTATTAGCACGACGCTCTAACCAACTGAGCTAATGAGCCACACAGTTCTTACGCTTTCCAAGATATCAAATATATTAAAATGAAGCCAAAACTTTACGGATTTCCAAAGAAAAAACAGTACCTATGGCCCATGGGGGGATCGAACCCACGACCTTCGCGTTATTAGCACGACGCTCTAACCAACTGAGCTAATGGGCCACACACTTAACATGCTTCCCAAGATATCATATATATTAAAATGAAGCCAAAACTTTACGGATTTCCAAAGAAAAAACAGTACCTATGGCCCATGGGGGGATCGAACCCACGACCTTCGCGTTATTAGCACGACGCTCTAACCAACTGAGCTAATGAGCCACACAGTTCTTACGCTTTCCAAGATATCAAATATATTAAAATGAAGCCAAAACTTTACGGATTTCCAAAGAAAAAACAGTACCTATGGCCCATGGGGGGATCGAACCCACGACCTTCGCGTTATTAGCACGACGCTCTAACCAACTGAGCTAATGGGCCACACACTTAACATGCTTCCCAAGATATCATATATATTAAAATGAAGCCAAAACTTTACGGATTTCCAAAGAAAAAACAGTACCTATGGCCCATGGGGGATCGAATCCACGATCTTCGCGTTATTAGCACGACGCTCTAGCCAACTGAGCTAATGGGCCACACTCTTAACACGCTTTCCAAGATATCAAATATATTTAAATGAAGCCAAAACAATACGGATTTCCAAAGAATAAACAGTACCTATGGCCCAAGGGGGGATCTAACCCACGACCTTCAAGTTATTAGCACGATGCTCTAACCAACTGAGCTAATGGGCCACACACTTAACATGCTTCCCAAGATATCATATATATTAAAATGAAGCCAAAACTTTACGGATTTCCAAAGAAAATACAGTACCTATGGCCCATGGGGGATCGAATCCACGATCTTCGCGTTATTAGCACGACGCTCTAGCCAACTGAGCTAATGGGCCACACTCTTAACACGCTTTCCAAGATATCAAATATATTTAAATGAAGCCAAAACAATACGGGTTTCCAAAGAATAAACAGTACCTATGGCCCAAGGGGGGATCTAACCCACGACCTTCAAGTTATTAGCACGACGCTCTAACCAACTGAGCTAATGGGCCACACTCTTCACACGCTTTCCAAGATATCGAAAATATTAAAATGAAGCCAAAACTTTACGGATTTCCAAAGAAAAAACAGTACCTATGGCCCATGGGGGGATTGAACCCACGACCTTCGCGTTATTAGCACGACGCTCTAACCAACTGAGCTAATGGGCCACACACGAACCATGCTTTCCAAGATATCAAATATATTAAAATGAAGCCAAAACTTTACGGATTTCCAAAGAAAAAACAGTACCTATGGCCCATGGGGGGATCGAACCCACGACCTTCGCGTTATTAGCACGACGCTCTAACCAACTGAGCTAATGGGCCACACACTTAACATGCTTCCCAAGATATGATATATATTAAAATGAAGCCAAAACTTTACGGATTTCCAAAGAAAAAACAGTACCTATGGCCCATGGGGGATCGAATCCACGATCTTCGCGTTATTAGCACGACGCTCTAGCCAACTGAGCTAATGGGCCACACTCTTAACACGCTTTCCAAGATATCAAATATATTTAAATGAAGCCAAAACAATACGGATTTCCAAAGAATAAACAGTACCTATGGCCCAAGGGGGGATCTAACCCACGACCTTCAAGTTATTAGCACGACGCTCTAACCAACTGAGCTAATGGGCCACACTCTTCACACGCTTTCCAAGATATCGAAAATATTAAAATGAAGCCAAAACTTTACGGATTTCCAAAGAAAAAACAGTACCTATGGCCCATGGGGGGATTGAACCCACGACCTTCGCGTTATTAGCACGACGCTCTAACCAACTGAGCTAATGGGCCACACACGAACCATGCTTTCCAAGATATCAAATATATTAAAATGAAGCCAAAACTTTACGGATTTCCAAAGAAAAAACAGTACCTATGGCCCATGGGGGGATCGAACCCACGACCTTCGCGTTATTAGCACGACGCTCTAACCAGCTGAGCTAATGAGCCACACAGTTCTTACGCTTTCCAAGATATCAAATATATTAAAATGAAGCCAAAACTTTACGATTTCCAAAGAAAAAACAGTACCTATGGCCCATGGGGGGATCGAACCCACGACCTTCGCGTTATTAGCACGACGCTCTAACCAACTGAGCTAATGGGCCACACACTTAACATGCTTCCCAAGATATCATATATATTAAAATGAAGCCAAAACTTTACGGATTTCCAAAGAAAAAACAGTACATATGGCCCATGGGGGGATCGAACCCACGACCTTCGCGTTATTAGCAAGACGCTCTGACCAACTGAGCTAATGGGCCACACAGTTCATACGCTTTTCAAGATATCAAGTATATTAAAATGAAGCCAAAACAATACGGATTTCCAAAGAATAAACAGTACCTATGGCCCATGGGGGGATCGAATCCACGATCTTCGCGTTATTAGCACGACGCTCTAGCCAACTGAGCTAATGGGCCACACTCTTAACACGCTTTCCAAGATATCAAATATATTAAAATGAAGCCAAAACTTTACGGATTTCCAAAGAAAAAACAGTACCTATGGCCCATGGGGGGATCGAACCCACGACCTTCGCGTTATTAGCACCACGCTCTAACTAACTGAGCTAATGGGCCACACACTTAACATGCTTCCCAAGATATCATATATATTAAAATGAAGCCAAAACTTTACGGATTTCCAATGAAACAAGTTGGGAAAACCAAAATATTACCTCTCCGAGTCAAGAGGTCTACTACTACAAACTTATTTACCCAGATATGGAGTTATTTCACTTTTTTGAAGTAAAAATTTACGAAATATTGAAGTAGTATTCCAAACATAGCAAACAGTAAAGTAGACGACATTTTACATCCAATAAGGATAAATCTTGGACACATGGAAATCAGTCAATGGGGAAAAGAACAGGAAATGAAGTCTACGCTTCAGCTGTTTACCCTATATTCTGGTAGCTACATTCACAACTGGTTTTCAGTGTAAACACAATCGTCTCGTCTCACCTCAACAATATTCTTAGTTTGCCAACACGAATGTTAACGTTAAATAACACCAAAGCTAAATTATACCCAGACGCACTAATAGTCATAGCGCACCGTAAAGAGAATAAAAAGTCTGTAGCTACTCGTTTACCACTAGCCCTTTTACTAATCTAATTGCCACCATGATCTTTTCTTCTATTATAAAATCTTTACCTGATTATTTAAGAGTGTATTTAACTTTCGGCTCACTCTGAACCGTTAATGTCTCTTCATTTCAGACACGAAAATCAAAGCCAAAAGTTTACTTCACTTCAGGCCTCAATAATTTACACTTTGTTTCACTAAGCCTATTGCGGATAATACTTGTTTTACCCGCCGGAGTCTAGGTCTTAGGTTTCTTCATGAAGTCACTAAACCAAGGATTATTCTATATACAGATGTCGTATAGCTTAAGTAATATATAAACAGCCATTTCAAATAACAATATTAAAAAAAATCTTTGGAATATCAAAATGAAACAGAGCTTTAAAGCTACAAAACTACTAAATGCATCATAATTACGAAAAATACTTCCACATATTCACTTTATATTATGTAAAAAGGGAATATTAAGGTTCTGTATGATTTCTTAACACATCAACACAAGGCTAACTGCTAACGCGACGCACTAGTGTAACAACGGACGGACACACACAGACAAAAAAATAAGCTGCTTTTTAACTCTTTCCGTATTAATTTTGAGATGAGAAACAAGATTATCTTAAATATTAAAATAAATATAATTAATATTAAATATTTTCTTCGTCAGTTGTTTGCCTTATTGAACGTTACATCGTTTTGATATAGAACAATTAAACATTCTAGAGAGACTTGACTAATATTGGCGTTTGAAATGAAGCATACGCCGGTTGCTTCGACTTACTCAAATAGGTAGTATATAAGGGATTCGAATCGCGGCTGTAGATAAGAACATCGCAATTGCGTGAACCTTGGAGGAAGACCCCTCCATTGGAAGGCTAGACGTTTCTCGTAACCCTAGCCGATCGCCGCGTATGTCTTAACCTTAAGGATGTTGGTGGTGTTAGAAGCCAGGTGTACAGACTGGTGTCCATGTGGGATGGACAAAAACAAAGACCAGAAGATGGTTGTGTTAGAAACCAGGTGTACAGACTGGTGTCCATGTGGGATGGACAAAAACAAAGACCAGAAGATAGTGGTGTTAGAAGCCAGGTGTACAGACTGGTGTCCATGTGGAATGGGCGAAAGACTAGAAGATGGTGGTGTTTAGAAGCTAGAAAGTTCAGACTGGTGTCCATGTGGGGTGGACAAATGAACAGTTGTTAGACAGACAATGGAGTTATAGCCTGTAAGTGGAATACAATTTCCGGGACTGTAAATGCGGTCTGGAAATTGAATACACGTTTGCTCCGATCTGCAAACTGCGAACGCGGTCACGTGGGTATAACAACGGACAGACAGACAGACAGACAGACAGACAGACAGACAGACAGACAGACAGACAGACAGACACGTCGAATTTAGAACCTCTCCGTGACATACGTCACTCGGAGAGGTAAAAACAGTACCTATGGCCCATGGGGGGATCGAATCCACGATCTTCGCGTTATTAGCACGACGCTCTAGCCAACTGAGCTAATGGGCCACACTCTTAACACGCTTTCCAAGATATCAAATATATTTAAATGAAGCCAAAACAATACGGATTTCCAAAGTATAAACAGTACCTATGGCCCAAGGGGGGATCTAACCCACGACCTTCAAGTTATTAGCACGACGCTCTAACCAACTGAGCTAATGGGCCACAATCTTCACACGCTTTCCAAGATATCGAAAATATTAAAATGAAGCCAAAACAATACGGATTTCCAAAGAAAAAACAGTACCTATGGCCCATGGGGGATTGAACCCACGACCTTCGCGTTATTAGCACGACGCTCTAACCAACTGAGCTAATGGGCCACACAGTTCATACGCTTTCCAAGATATCAAATATATTAAAATGAAGCCAAAACTTTACGGATTTCCAAAGAAAAAACAGTACCTATAGCCCATGGGGGGATCGAACCCACGACCTTCGCGTTATTAGCACGACGCTCTAACCAACTGAGCTAATGGGCCACACAGTTCATACGCTTTCCAAGATATCAAATATATTAAAATGAAGCCAAAACTTTACGGATTTCCAAAGAAAAAACAGTACCTATGGCCCATGGGGGGATCGAACCCACGACCTTCGCGTTATTAGCACGACGCTCTAACCAACTGAGCTAATGAGCCACACAGTTCATACGCTTTCCAAGATATCAAATATATTAAAATGAAGCCAAAACTTTACGGATTTCCAAAGAAAAAACAGTACCTATGGCCCATGGGGGGATTGAACCCACGACCTTCGCGTTATTAGCACGACGCTCTAACCAACTGAGCTAATGGGCCACACACTTAACATACTTTCCAAGATATCAAATATATTAAAATGAAGCCAAAACTTTACGGATTTCCAAAGAAAAAACAGTACCTGTGGCCCATGGGGGGATCGAATCCACGACCTTCGCGTTATTAGCACGACGCTCTAGCCAACAGAGCTAATGGGCCACACTCGTAACACGCTTTCCGAGATATCGAAAATATTAAAATGAAGCCAAAACTTTACGGATTTCCAAAGAAAAAACAGTACCTATGGCCCATGGGGGGATTGAACCCACGACCTTCGCGTTATTAGCACGACGCTCTAACCAACTGAGCTAATGGGCCACACAGTTCATACGCTTTCCAAGATATCAAATATATTAAAATGAAGCCAAAACTTTACGGATTTCGAAAGAAAAAACAGTACCTATGGCCCATGGGGGGATCGAACCCACGACCTTCGCGTTATTAGCACGACGCTCTAACCAACTGAGCTAATGAGCCACACACTTAACATGCTTCCCAAGATATCATATATATTAAAATGAAGCCAAAACTTTACGGATTTCCAAAGAAAAAACAGTACCTATGGCCCATGGGGGATCGAATCCACGATCTTCGCGTTATTAGCACGACGCTCTAGCCAACTGAGCTAATGGGCCACACTCTTAACACGCTTTCCAAGATATCAAATATATTTAAATGAAGCCAAAACAATACGGATTTCCAAAGAATAAACAGTACCTATGGCCCAAGGGGGGATCTAACCCACGACCTTCAAGTTATTAGCACGACGCTCTAACCAACTGAGCTAATGGGCCACACTCTTCACACGCTTTCCAAGATATCGAAAATATTAAAATGAAGCCAAAACTTTACGGATTTCCAAAGAAAAAACAGTACCTATGGCCCATGGGGGGATTGAACCCACGACCTTCGCGTTATTAGCACGACGCTCTAACCAACTGAGCTAATGGGCCACACACAAACCATGCTTTCCAAGATATCAAATATATTAAAATGAAGCCAAAACTTTACGGATTTCCAAAGAAAAAACAGTACCTATGGCCCATGGGGGGATCGAACCCACGACCTTCGCGTTATTAGCACGACGCTCTAACCAGCTGAGCTAATGAGCCACACAGTTCTTACGCTTTCCAAGATATCAAATATATTAAAATGAAGCCAAAACTTTACGGATTTCCAAAGAAAAAACAGTACCTATGGCCCATGGGGGGATCGAACCCACGACCTTCGCGTTATTAGCACGACGCTCTAACCAACTGAGCTAATGGGCCACACACTTAACATGCTTCCCAAGATATCATATATATTAAAATGAAGCCAAAACTTTACGGATTTCCAAAGAAAAAACAGTACATATGGCCCATGGGGGGATCGAACCCACGACCTTCGCGTTATTAGCAAGACGCTCTGACCAACTGAGCTAATGGGCCACACAGTTCATACGCTTTCCAAGATATCAAATATATTAAAATGAAGCCAAAACTTTACGGATTTCCAAAGAAAAAACAGTACCTATGGCCCATGGGGGGATCGAACCCACGACCTTCGCGTTATTAGCACCACGCTCTAACTAACTGAGCTAATGGGCCACACACTTAACATGCTTCCCAAGATATCATATATATTAAAATGAAGCCAAAACTTTACGGATTTCCAATGAAAAAACAGTACCTATGGCCCATGGGGGGATCGAATCCACGATCTTCGCGTTATTAGCACGACGCTCTAGCCAACTGAGCTAATGGGCCACACTCTTAACACGCTTTCCAAGATATCAAATATATTTAAATGAAGCCAAAACAATACGGATTTCCAAAGAATAAACAGTACCTATGGCCCAAGGGGGGATCTAACCCACGACCTTCAAGTTATTAGCACGACGCTCTAACCAACTGAGCTAATGGGCCACAATCTTCACACGCTTTCCAAGATATCGAAAATATTAAAATGAAGCCAAAACTTTACGGATTTCCAAAGAAAAAACAGTACCTATGGCCCATGGGGGATTGAACCCACGACCTTCGCGTTATTAGCACGACGCTCTAACCAACTGAGCTAATGGGCCACACACTTAACATGCTTTCCAAGATATCAAATATATTAAAATGAAGCCAAAACTTTACGGATTTCCAAAGAAAAAACAGTACCTATAGCCCATGTTGGGATCGAACCCACGACCTTCGCGTTATTAGCACGACGCTCTAACCAACTGAGCTAATGGGCCACACAGTTCATACGCTTTCCAAGATATCAAATATATTAAAATGAAGCCAAAACTTTACGGATTTCCAAAGAGAAAACTGTACCTATGGCCCATGGGGGGATCGAACCCACGACCTTCGCGTTATTAGCACGACGCTCTAACCAACTGACCTAATGAGCCACACAGTTCATACGCTTTCCAAGATATCGAATATATTAAAATGAAGCCAAAACTTTACGGGTTTCCAAAGAAAAAACAGTACCCATGGCCCATGGGGGGATCGAATCCACGATCTTCGCGTTATTAGCACGACGCTCTAGCCAACTGAGCTAATGGGCCACACTCTTAACACGCTTTCCAAGATATCAAATATATTTAAATGAAGCCAAAACAATACGGATTTCCAAAGAATAAACAGTACCTATGGCCCAAGGGGGGATCTAACCCACGACCTTCAAGTTATTAGCACGACGCTCTAACCAACTGAGCTAATGGGCCACACTCTTCACACGCTTTCCAAGATATCGAAAATATTAAAATGAAGCCAAAACTTTACGGATTTCCAAAGAAAAAACAGTACCTATGGCCCATGGGGGATTGAACCCACGACCTTCGCGTTATTAGCACGACGCTCTAACCAACTGAGCTAATGGGCCACACACTTAACATGCTTTCCAAGATATCAAATATATTAAAATGAAGCCAAAACTTTACGGATTTCCAAAGAAAAAACAGTACCTATAGCCCATGGGGGGATCGAACCCACGACCTTCGCGTTATTAGCACGACGCTCTAACCAACTGAGCTAATGGGCCACACAGTTCATACGCTTTCCAAGATATCAAATATATTAAAATGAAGCCAAAACTTTACGGATTTCCAAAGAAAAAACAGTACCTATGGCCCATGGGGGGATCGAACCCACGACCTTCGCGTTATTAGCACGACGCTCTAACCAACTGAGCTAATGAGCCACACAGTTCATACGCTTTCCAAGATATCAAATATATTAAAATGAAGCCAAAACTTTACGGATTTCCAAAGAAAAAACAGTACCTATGGCCCATGGGGGGATTGAACCCACGACCTTCGCGTTATTAGCACGACGCTCTAACCAACTGAGCTAATGGGCCACACACTTAACATGCTTTCCAAGATATCAAATATATTAAAATGAAGCCAAAACTTTACGGATTTCCAAAGAAAAAACAGTACCTGTGGCCCATGGGGGGATCGAATCCACGACCTTCGCGTTATTAGCACGACGCTCTAGCCAACAGAGCTAATGGGCCACACTCGTAACACGCTTTCCAAGATATCGAAAATATTAAAATGAAGCCAAAACTTTACGGATTTCCAAAGAAAAAACAGTACCTATGGCCCATGGGGGGATTGAACCCACGACCTTCGCGTTATTAGCACGACGCTCTAACCAACTGAGCTAATGGGCCACACAGTTCATACGCTTTCCAAGATATCAAATATATTAAAATGAAGCCAAAACTTTACGGATTTCGAAAGAAAAAACAGTACCTATGGCCCATGGGGGGATCGAACCCACGACCTTCGCGTTATTAGCACGACGCTCTAACCAACTGAGCTAATGAGCCACACAGTTCATACGCTTTCCAAGATATCAAATATATTAAAATGAAGCCAAAACTTTACGGATTTCCAAAGAAAAAACAGTACCTATGGCCCATGGGGGGATCGAATCCACGACCTTCGCGTTATTAGCACAACGCTCTAGCCAACTAAGCTAATGGGCCACACTCTTAACACGCTTTCCAAGATATCGAAAATATTAAAATGAAGCCAAAACTTTACGGATTTCCAAAGAAAAAACAGTACCTATGGCCCATGGGGGGATTGAACCCACGACCTTCGCGTTATTAGCACGACGCTCTAACCAACTGGGCTAATGGGCCACGCACTTAACATGCTTTCCAAGATATCAAATATATTAAAATGAAGCCAAAACTTTACGGATTTCCAAAGAAATAACAGTACATGTGGCCCATGGGGGGATCGAACCCACGACCTTCGCGTTATTAGCACGACGCTCGCACCAACTGAGCTAATGGGCCACACAGTTCATACGCTTTCCAAGATATCAAATATATTAAAATGAAGCAAAAACTTTACGGATTTCCAAAGATAAAACAGTACCTATGGCCCATGGGGGGATCGAACCCACGACCTTCGCGTTATTAGCACGACGCTCTAACCAACTGAGCTAATGGGCCACACACTTAACATGCTTTCCAAGATATCAAATATATTAAAATGAAGCCAAAACTTTACGGATTTCCAAAGAAAAAACAGTACCTATAGCCCATGGGGGGATCGAACCCACGACCTTCGCGTTATTAGCACGACGCTCTAACCAACTGAGCTAATGGGCCACACAGTTCATACGCTTTCCAAGATATCAAATATATTAAAATGAAGCCAAAACTTTACGGATTTCCAAAGAGAAAACAGTACCTATGGCCCATGGGGGGATCGAACCCACGACCTTCGCGTTATTAGCACGACGCTCTAACCAACTGACCTAATGAGCCACACAGTTCATACGCTTTCCAAGATATCAAATATATTAAAATGAAGCCAAAACTTTACGGATTTCCAAAGAAAAAACAGTACCCATGGCCCATGGGGGGATCGAATCCACGATCTTCGCGTTATTAGCACGACGCTCTAGCCAACTGAGCTAATGGGCCACACTCTTAACACGCTTTCCAAGATATCAAATATATTTAAATGAAGCCAAAACAATACGGATTTCCAAAGAATAAACAGTACCTATGGCCCAAGGGGGGATCTAGCCCACGACCTTCAAGTTATTAGCACGACGCTCTAACCAACTGAGCTAATGGGCCACACTCTTCACACGCTTTCCAAGATATCGAAAATATTAAAATGGAGCCAAAACTTTACGGATTTCCAAAGAAAAAACAGTACCTATGGCCCATGGGGGATTGAACCCACGACCTTCGCGTTATTAGCACGACGCTCTAACCAACTGAGCTAATGGGCCACACACTTAACATGCTTTCCAAGATATCAAATATATTAAAATGAAGCCAAAACAATACGGATTTCCAAAGAATAAACAGTACCTATGGCCCAAGGGGGGATCTAGCCCACGACCTTCAAGTTATTAGCACGACGCTCTAACCAACTGAGCTAATGGGCCACACTCTTCACACGCTTTCCAAGATATCGAAAATATTAAAATGGAGCCAAAACTTTACGGATTTCCAAAGAAAAAACAGTACCTATAGCCCATGGGGGGATCGAACCCACGACCTTCGCGTTATTAGCACGACGCTCTAACCAACTGAGCTAATGGGCCACACAGTTCATACGCTTTCCAAGATATCAAATATATTAAAATGAAGCCAAAACTTTACGGATTTCCAAAGAAAAAACAGTACCTATGGCCCATGGGGGGATCGAACCCACGACCTTCGCGTTATTAGCACGACGCTCTAACCAACTGAGCTAATGAGCCACACAGTTCATACGCTTTCCAAGATATCAAATATATTAAAATGAAGCCAAAACTTTACGGATTTCCAAAGAAAAAACAGTACCTATGGCCCATGGGGGGATTGAACCCACGACCTTCGCGTTATTAGCACGACGCTCTAACCAACTGAGCTAATGGGCCACACACTTAACATGCTTTCCAAGATATCAAATATATTAAAATGAAGCCAAAACTTTACGGATTTCCAAAGAAAAAACAGTACCTGTGGCCCATGGGGGAATCGAATCCACGACCTTCGCGTTATTAGCACGACGCTCTAGCCAACAGAGCTAATGGGCCACACTCGTAACACGCTTTCCAAGATATCGAAAATATTAAAATGAAGCCAAAACTTTACGGATTTCCAAAGAAAAAACAGTACCTATGGCCCATGGGGGGATTGAACCCACGACCTTCGCGTTATTAGCACGACGCTCTAACCAACTGAGCTAATGGGCCACACAGTTCATACGCTTTCCAAGATATCAAATATATTAAAATGAAGCCAAAACTTTACGGATTTCGAAAGAAAAAACAGTACCTATGGCCCATGGGGGGATCGAACCCACGACCTTCGCGTTATTAGCACGACGCTCTAACCAACTGAGCTAATGAGCCACACAGTTCATACGCTTTCCAAGATATCAAATATATTAAAATGAAGCCAAAACTTTACGGATTTCCAAAGAAAAAACAGTACCTATGGCCCATGGGGGGATCGAATCCACGACCTTCGCGTTATTAGCACAACGCTCTAGCCAACTAAGCTAATGGGCCACACTCTTAACACGCTTTCCAAGATATCGAAAATATTAAAATGAAGCCAAAACTTTACGGATTTCCAAAGAAAAAACAGTACCTATGGCCCATGGGGGGATTGAACCCACGACCTTCGCGTTATTAGCACGACGCTCTAACCAACTGAGCTAATGGGCCACGCACTTAACATGCTTTCCAAGATATCAAATATATTAAAATGAAGCCAAAACTTTACGGATTTCCAAAGAAATAACAGTACATGTGGCCCATGGGGGGATCGAACCCACGACCTTCGCGTTATTAGCACGACGCTCGCACCAACTGAGCTAATGGGCCACACAGTTCATACGCTTTCCAAGATATCAAATATATTAAAATGAAGCAAAAACTTTACGGATTTCCAAAGAAAAAACAGTACCTATGGCCCATTGGGGGGATTGAACCCACGACCTTCGCGTTATTAGCACGACGCTCTAACCAACTGAGCTAATGGGCCACACACTTAACATGCTTTCCAAGATATCAAATATATTAAAATGAAGCCAAAACTTTACGGATTTCCAAAGAAAAAACAGTACCTGTGGCCCATGGGGGAATCGAATCCACGACCTTCGCGTTATTAGCACGACGCTCTAGCCAACAGAGCTAATGGGCCACACTCGTAACACGCTTTCCAAGATATCGAAAATATTAAAATGAAGCCAAAACTTTACGGATTTCCAAAGAAAAAACAGTACCTATGGCCCATGGGGGGATTGAACCCACGACCTTCGCGTTATTAGCACGACGCTCTAACCAACTGAGCTAATGGGCCACACAGTTCATACGCTTTCCAAGATATCAAATATATTAAAATGAAGCCAAAACTTTACGGATTTCGAAAGAAAAAACAGTACCTATGGCCCATGGGGGGATCGAACCCACGACCTTCGCGTTATTAGCACGACGCTCTAACCAACTGAGCTAATGAGCCACACAGTTCATACGCTTTCCAAGATATCAAATATATTAAAATGAAGCCAAAACTTTACGGATTTCCAAAGAAAAAACAGTACCTATGGCCCATGGGGGGATCGAATCCACGACCTTCGCGTTATTAGCACAACGCTCTAGCCAACTAAGCTAATGGGCCACACTCTTAACACGCTTTCCAAGATATCGAAAATATTAAAATGAAGCCAAAACTTTACGGATTTCCAAAGAAAAAACAGTACCTATGGCCCATGGGGGGATTGAACCCACGACCTTCGCGTTATTAGCACGACGCTCTAACCAACTGAGCTAATGGGCCACGCACTTAACATGCTTTCCAAGATATCAAATATATTAAAATGAAGCCAAAACTTTACGGATTTCCAAAGAAATAACAGTACATGTGGCCCATGGGGGGATCGAACCCACGACCTTCGCGTTATTAGCACGACGCTCTAACCAACTGAGCTAATGGGCCACACAGTTCATACGCTTTCCAAGATATCAAATATATTAAAATGAAGCCAAAACTTTACGGATTTCGAAAGAAAAAACAGTACCTATGGCCCATGGGGGGATCGAACCCACGACCTTCGCGTTATTAGCACGACGCTCTAACCAACTGAGCTAATGAGCCACACAGTTCATACGCTTTCCAAGATATCAAATATATTAAAATGAAGCCAAAACTTTACGGATTTCCAAAGAAAAAACAGTACCTATGGCCCATGGGGGGATCGAATCCACGACCTTCGCGTTATTAGCACAACGCTCTAGCCAACTAAGCTAATGGGCCACACTCTTAACACGCTTTCCAAGATATAGAAAATATTAAAATGAAGCCAAAACTTTACGGATTTCCAAAGAAAAAACAGTACCTATGGCCCATGGGGGGATTGAACCCACGACCTTCGCGTTATTAGCACGACGCTCTAACCAACTGAGCTAATGGGCCACGCACTTAACATGCTTTCCAAGATATCAAATATATTAAAATGAAGCCAAAACTTTACGGATTTCCAAAGAAATAACAGTACATGTGGCCCATGGGGGGATCGAACCCACGACCTTCGCGTTATTAGCACGACGCTCGCACCAACTGAGCTAATGGGCCACACAGTTCATACGCTTTCCAAGATATCAAATATATTTAAATGAAGCAAAAACTTTACGGATTTCCAAAGAAAAAACAGTACCTATGGCCCATTGGGGGGATTGAACCCACGACCTTCGCGTTATTAGCACGACGCTCTAACCAACTGAGCTAATGGGCCACACACTTAACATGCTTTCCAAGATATCAAATATATTAAAATGAAGCCAAAACTTTACGGATTTCCAAAGAAAAAACAGTACCTGTGGCCCATGGGGGAATCGAATCCACGACCTTCGCGTTATTAGCACGACGCTCTAGCCAACAGAGCTAATGGGCCACACTCGTAACACGCTTTCCAAGATATCGAAAATATTAAAATGAAGCCAAAACTTTACGGATTTCCAAAGAAAAAACAGTACCTATGGCCCATGGGGGGATTGAACCCACGACCTTCGCGTTATTAGCACGACGCTCTAACCAACTGAGCTAATGGGCCACACAGTTCATACGCTTTCCAAGATATCAAATATATTAAAATGAAGCCAAAACTTTACGGATTTCGAAAGAAAAAACAGTACCTATGGCCCATGGGGGGATCGAACCCACGACCTTCGCGTTATTAGCACGACGCTCTAACCAACTGAGCTAATGAGCCACACAGTTCATACGCTTTCCAAGATATCAAATATATTAAAATGAAGCCAAAACTTTACGGATTTCCAAAGAAAAAACAGTACCTATGGCCCATGGGGGGATCGAATCCACGACCTTCGCGTTATTAGCACAACGCTCTAGCCAACTAAGCTAATGGGCCACACTCTTAACACGCTTTCCAAGATATCGAAAATATTAAAATGAAGCCAAAACTTTACGGATTTCCAAAGAAAAAACAGTACCTATGGCCCATGGGGGGATTGAACCCACGACCTTCGCGTTATTAGCACGACGCTCTAACCAACTGAGCTAATGGGCCACGCACTTAACATGCTTTCCAAGATATCAAATATATTAAAATGAAGCCAAAACTTTACGGATTTCCAAAGAAATAACAGTACATGTGGCCCATGGGGGGATCGAACCCACGACCTTCGCGTTATTAGCACGACGCTCGCACCAACTGAGCTAATGGGCCACACAGTTCATACGCTTTCCAAGATATCAAATATATTAAAATGAAGCAAAAACTTTACGGATTTCCAAAGAAAAAACAGTACCTATGGCCCATTGGGGGGATTGAACCCACGACCTTCGCGTTATTAGCACGACGCTCTAACCAACTGAGCTAATGGGCCACACACTTAACATGCTTTCCAAGATATCAAATATATTAAAATGAAGCCAAAACTTTACGGATTTCCAAAGAAAAAACAGTACCTGTGGCCCATGGGGGAATCGAATCCACGACCTTCGCGTTATTAGCACGACGCTCTAGCCAACAGAGCTAATGGGCCACACTCGTAACACGCTTTCCAAGATATCGAAAATATTAAAATGAAGCCAAAACTTTACGGATTTCCAAAGAAAAAACAGTACCTATGGCCCATGGGGGGATTGAACCCACGACCTTCGCGTTATTAGCACGACGCTCTAACCAACTGAGCTAATGGGCCACACAGTTCATACGCTTTCCAAGATATCAAATATATTAAAATGAAGCCAAAACTTTACGGATTTCGAAAGAAAAAACAGTACCTATGGCCCATGGGGGGATCGAACCCACGACCTTCGCGTTATTAGCACGACGCTCTAACCAACTGAGCTAATGAGCCACACAGTTCATACGCTTTCCAAGATATCAAATATATTAAAATGAAGCCAAAACTTTACGGATTTCCAAAGAAAAAACAGTACCTATGGCCCATGGGGGGATCGAATCCACGACCTTCGCGTTATTAGCACAACGCTCTAGCCAACTAAGCTAATGGGCCACACTCTTAACACGCTTTCCAAGATATCGAAAATATTAAAATGAAGCCAAAACTTTACGGATTTCCAAAGAAAAAACAGTACCTATGGCCCATGGGGGGATCGAATCCACGACCTTCGCGTTATTAGCACAACGCTCTAGCCAACTAAGCTAATGGGCCACGCACTTAACATGCTTTCCAAGATATCAAATATATTAAAATGAAGCCAAAACTTTACGGATTTCCAAAGAAATAACAGTACATGTGGCCCATGGGGGGATCGAACCCACGACCTTCGCGTTATTAGCACGACGCTCGCACCAACTGAGCTAATGGGCCACACAGTTCATACGCTTTCCAAGATATCAAATATATTAAAATGAAGCAAAAACTTTACGGATTTCCAAAGAAAAAACAGTACCTATGGCCCATTGGGGGGATTGAACCCACGACCTTCGCGTTATTAGCACGACGCTCTAACCAACTGAGCTAATGGGCCACACACTTAACATGCTTTCCAAGATATCAAATATATTAAAATGAAGCAAAAACTTTACGGATTTCCAAAGATAAAACAGTACCTATGGCCCATGGGGGGATCGAACCCACGACCTTCGCGTTATTAGCACGACGATCTAACCAACTGAGCTAATGGGCCACACACTTAACATGCTTTCCAAGATATCAAATATATTAAAATGAAGCCAAAACAATACGGATTTCCAAAGAATAAACAGTACCTATGGCCCATGGGGGGATCGAATCCACGATCTTCGCGTTATTAGCACCACGCTCTAACTAACTGAGCTAATGGGCCACACACTTAACATGCTTCCCAAGATATCATATATATTAAAATGAAGCCAAAACTTTACGGATTTCCAATGAAAAAACAGTACCTATGGCCCATGGGGGGATCGAATCCACGATCTTCGCGTTATTAGCACGACGCTCTAGCCAAGTGAGCTAATGGGCCACACTCTTAACACGCTTTCCAAGATATCAAATATATTTAAATGAAGCCAAAACAATACGGATTTCCAAAGAATAAACAGTACCTATGGCCCAAGGGGGGATCTAACCCACGACCTTCAAGTTATTAGCACGACGCTCTAACCAACTGAGCTAATGGGCCACAATCTTCACACGCTTTCCAAGATATCGAAAATATTAAAATGAAGCCAAAACTTTACGGATTTCCAAAGAAAAAACAGTACCTATGGCCCATGGGGGATTGAACCCACGACCTTCGCGTTATTAGCACGACGCTCTAACCAACTGAGCTAATGGGCCACACACTTAACATGCTTTCCAAGATATCAAATATATTAAAATGAAGCCAAAACTTTACGGATTTCCAAAGAAAAAACAGTACCTATAGCCCATGGGGGGATCGAACCCACGACCTTCGCGTTATTAGCACGACGCTCTAACCAACTGAGCTAATGGGCCACACAGTTCATACGCTTTCCAAGATATCAAATATATTAAAATGAAGCCAAAACTTTACGGATTTCCAAAGAGAAAACAGTACCTATGGCCCATGGGGGGAACGAACCCACGACCTTCGCGTTATTAGCACGACGCTCTAACCAACTGACCTAATGAGCCACACAGTTCATACGCTTTCCAAGATATCAAATATATTAAAATGAAGCCAAAACTTTACGGATTTCCAAAGAAAAAACAGTACCCATGGCCCATGGGGGGATCGAATCCACGATCTTCGCGTTATTAGCACGACGCTCTAGCCAACTGAGCTAATGGGCCACACTCTTAACACGCTTTCCAAGATATCAAATATATTTAAATGAAGCCAAAACAATACGGATTTCCAAAGAATAAACAGTACCTATGGCCCAAGGGGGGATCTAACCCACGACCTTCAAGTTATTAGCACGACGCTCTAACCAACTGAGCTAATGGGCCACACTCTTCACACACTTTCCAAGATATCGAAAATATTAAAATGAAGCCAAAACTTTACGGATTTCCAAAGAAAAAACAGTACCTATGGCCCATGGGGGATTGAACCCACGACCTTCGCGTTATTAGCACGACGCTCTAACCAACTGAGCTAATGGGCCACACACTTAACATGCTTTCCAAGATATCAAATATATTAAAATGAAGCCAAAACTTTACGGATTTCCAAAGAAAAAACAGTACCTATAGCCCATGGGGGGATCGAACCCACGACCTTCGCGTTATTAGCACGACGCTCTAACCAACTGAGCTAATGGGCCACACAGTTTATACGCTTTCCAAGATATCAAATATATTAAAATGAAGCCAAAACTTTACGGATTTCCAAAGAAAAAACAGTACCTATGGCCCATGGGGGGATCGAACCCACGACCTTCGCGTTATTAGCACGACGCTCTAACCAACTGAGCTAATGAGCCACACAGTTCATACGCTTTCCAAGATATCAAATATATAAAAATGAAGCCAAAACTTTACGGACTTCCAAAGAAAAAACGGTACCTATGGCCCATGGGGGGATTGAACCCACGACCTTCGCGTTATTAGCACGACGCTCTAACCAACTGAGCTAATGGGCCACACACTTAACATGCTTTCCAAGATATCAAATATATTAAAATGAAGCCAAAACTTTACGGATTTCCAAAGAAAAAACAGTACCTGTGGCCCATGGGGGGATCGAATCCACGACCTTCGCGTTATTAGCACGACGCTCTAGCCAACAGAGCTAATGGGCCACACTCGTAACACGCTTTCCAAGATATCGAAAATATTAAAATGAAGCCAAAACTTTACGGATTTCCAAAGAAAAAACAGTACCTATGGCCCATGGGGGGATTGAACCCACGACCTTCGCGTTATTAGCACGACGCTCTAACCAACTGAGCTAATGGGCCACACAGTTCATACGCTTTCCAAGATATCAAATATATTAAAATGAAGCCAAAACTTTACGGATTTCGAAAGAAAAAACAGTACCTATGGCCCATGGGGGGATCGAATCCACGACCTTCGCGTTATTAGCACAACGCTCTAGCCAACTAAGCTAATGGGCCACACTCTTAACACGCTTTCCAAGATATCGAAAATATTAAAATGAAGCCAAAACTTTACGGATTTCCAAAGAAAAAACAGTACCTATTGCCCATGGGGGGATTGAACCCACGACCTTCGCGTTATTAGCACGACGCTCTAACCAACTGAGCTAATGGGCCACGCACTTAACACGCTTTCCAAGATATCAAATATATTAAAATGAAGCCAAAACTTTACGGATTTCCAAAGAAATAACAGTACATGTGGCCCATGGGGGGATCGAACCCACGACCTTCGCGTTATTAGCACGACGCTCGCACCAACTGAGCTAATGGGCCACACAGTTCATACGCTTTCCAAGATATCAAATATATTAAAATGAAGCAAAAACTTTACGGATTTCCAAAGATAAAACAGTACCTATGGCCCATGGGGGGATCGAACCCACGACCTTCGCGTTATTAGCACGACGCTCTAACCAACTGAGCTAATGGGCCACACACTTAACATGCTTTCCAAGATATCAAATATATTAAAATGAAGCCAAAACTTTACGGATTTCCAAAGAAAAAACAGTACCTATAGCCCATGGGGGGATCGAACCCACGACCTTCGCGTTATTAGCACGACGCTCTAACCAACTGAGCTAATGGTTCACACAGTTCATACGCTTTCCAAGATATCAAATATATTAAAATGAAGCCAAAACTTTACGGATTTCCAAAGAGAAAACAGTACCTATGGCCCATGGGGGGATCGAACCCACGACCTTCGCGTTATTAGCACGACGCTCTAACCAACTGACCTAATGAGCCACACAGTTCATACGCTTTCCAAGATATCAAATATATTAAAATGAAGCCAAAACTTTACGGATTTCCAAAGAAAAAACAGTACCCATGGCCCATGGGGGGATCGAATCCACGATCTTCGCGTTATTAGCACGACGCTCTAGCCAACTGAGCTAATGGGCCACACTCTTAACACGCTTTCCAAGATATCAAATATATTTAAATGAAGCCAAAACAATACGGATTTCCAAAGAATAAACAGTACCTATGGCCCAAGGGGGGATCTAGCCCACGACCTTCAAGTTATTAGCACGACGCTCTAACCAACTGAGCTAATGAGCCACACTCTTCACACGCTTTCCAAGATATCGAAAATATTAAAATGAAGCCAAAACTTTACGGATTTCCAAAGAAAAAACAGTACCTATGGCCCATGGGGGATTGAACCCACGACCTTCGCGTTATTAGCACGACGCTCTAACCAACTGAGCTAATGGGCCACACACTTAACATGCTTTCCAAGATATCAAATATATTAAAATGAAGCCAAAACTTTACGGATTTCCAAAGAAAAAACAGTACCTATAGCCCATGGGGGGATCGAACCCACGACCTTCGCGTTATTAGCACGACGCTCTAACCAACTGAGCTAATGGGCCACACAGTTCATACGCTTTCCAAGATATCAAATATATTAAAATGAAGCCAAAACTTTACGGATTTCCAAAGAAAAAACAGTACCTATGGCCCATGGGGGGATCGAACCCACGACCTTCGCGTTATTAGCACGACGCTCTAACCAACTGAGCTAATGAGCCACACAGTTCATACGCTTTCCAAGATATCAAATATATTAAAATGAAGCCAAAACTTTACGGATTTCCAAAGAAAAAACAGTACCTATGGCCCATGGGGGGATTGAACCCACGACCTTCGCGTTATTAGCACGACGCTCTGACCAACTGAGCTAATGGGCCACACACTTAACATGCTTTCCAAGATATCAAATATATTAAAATGAAGCCAAAACTTTACGGATTTCCAAAGAAAAAACAGTACCTGTGGCCCATGGGGGGATCGAATCCACGACCTTCGCGTTATTAGCACGACGCTCTAGCCAACAGAGCTAATGGGCCACACTCGTAACACGCTTTCCAAGATATCGAAAATATTAAAATGAAGCCAATACTTTACGGATTTCCAAAGAAAAAACAGTACCTATGGCCCATGGGGGGATTGAACCCACGACCTTCGCGTTATTAGCACGACGCTCTAACCAACTGAGCTAATGGGCCACACAGTTCATACGCTTTCCAAGATATCAAATATATTAAAATGAAGCCAAAACTTTACGGATTTCGAAAGAAAAAACAGTACCTATGGCCCATGGGGGGATCGAACCCACGACCTTCGCGTTATTAGCACGACGCTCTAACCAACTAAGCTAATGAGCCACACAGTTCATACGCTTTCCAAGATATCAAATATATTAAAATGAAGCCAAAACTTTACGGATTTCCAAAGAAAAAACAGTACCTATGGCCCATGGGGGGATCGAATCCACGACCTTCGCGTTATTAGCACAACGCTCTAGCCAACTAAGCTAATGGGCCACACTCTTAACACGCTTTCCAAGATATCGAAAATATTAAAATGAAGCCAAAACTTTACGGATTTCCAAAGAAAAAACAGTACCTATTGCCCATGGGGGGATTGAACCCACGACCTTCGCGTTATTAGCACGACGCTCTAACCAACTGAGCTAATGGGCCACGCACTTAACACGCTTTCCAAGATATCAAATATATTAAAATGAAGCCAAAACTTTACGGATTTCCAAAGAAATAACAGTACATGTGGCCCATGGGGGGATCGAACCCACGACCTTCGCGTTATTAGCACGACGCTCGCACCAACTGAGCTAATGGGCCACACAGTTCATACGCTTTCCAAGATATCAAATATATTAAAATGAAGCAAAAACTTTACGGATTTCCAAAGATAAAACAGTACCTATGGCCCATGGGGGGATCGAACCCACGACCTTCGCGTTATTAGCACGACGCTCTAACCAACTGAGCTAATGGGCCACACACTTAACATGCTTTCCAAGATATCAAATATATTAAAATGAAGCCAAAACTTTACGGATTTCCAAAGAAAAAACAATACCTATAGCCCATGGGGGGATCGAACCCACGACCTTCGCGTTATTAGCACGACGCTCTAACCAACTGAGCTATTGGGCCACACAGTTCATACGCTTTCCAAGATATCAAATATATTAAAATGAAGCCAAACTTTACGGATTTCCAAAGGAAAAACAGTACCTATGGCCCATGGGGGGATCGAACCCACGACCTTCGCGTTATTAGCACGACGCTCTAACCAACTGAGCTAATGAGCCACACAGTTCATACGCTTTCCAAGATATCAAATATATTAAAATGAAGCCAAAACTTTTCGGATTTCCAAAGAAAAAACCGTACCCATGGCCCATGGGGGGATCGAATCCACGATCTTCGCGTTATTAGCACGACGCTCTAGCCAACTGAGCTAATGGGCCACACTCTTAACACGCTTTCCAAGATATCAAATATATTTAAATGAAGCCAAAACAATACGGATTTCCAAAGAATAAACAGTACCTATGGCCCAAGGGGGGATCTAGCCCACGACCTTCAAGTTATTAGCACGACGCTCTAACCAACTGAGCTAATGGGCCACACTCTTCACACGCTTTCCAAGATATCGAAAATATTAAAATGAAGCCAAAACTTTACGGATTTCCAAAGAAAAAACAGTACCTATGGCCCATGGGGGATTGAACCCACGACCTTCGCGTTATTAGCACGACGCTCTAACCAACTGAGCTAATGGGCCACACACTTAACATGCTTTCCAAGATATCAAATATATTAAAATGAAGCCAAAACTTTACGGATTTCCAAAGAAAAAACAGTACCTATAGCCCATGGGGGGATCGAACCCACGACCTTCGCGTTATTAGCACGACGCTCTAACCAACTGAGCTAATGGGCCACACAGTTCATACGCTTTCCAAGATATCAAATATATTAAAATGAAGCCAAAACTTTACGGATTTCCAAAGAAAAAACAGTACCTATGGCCCATGGGGGGATCGAACCCACGACCTTCGCGTTATTAGCACGACGCTCTAACCAACTGAGCTAATGAGCCACACAGTTCATACGCTTTCCAAGATATCAAATATATTAAAATGAAGCCAAAACATTACGGATTTCCAAAGAAAAAACAGTACCTATGGCCCATGGGGGGATTGAACCCACGACCTTCGCGTTATTAGCACGACGCTCTAACCAACTGAGCTAATGGGCCACACACTTAACATGCTTTCCAAGATATCAAATATATTAAAATGAAGCCAAAACTTTACGGATTTCCAAAGAAAAAACAGTACCTGTGGCCCATGGGGGGATCGAATCCACGACCTTCGCGTTATTAGCACGACGCTCTAGCCAACAGAGCTAATGGGCCACACTCGTAACACGCTTTCCAAGATATCGAAAATATTAAAATGAAGCCAAAACTTTACGGATTTCCAAAGAATAAACAGTACCTATGGCCCATGGGGGGATTGAACCCACGACCTTCGCGTTATTAGCACGACGCTCTAACCAACTGAGCTAATGGGCCACACAGTTCATACGCTTTCCAAGATATCAAATATATTAAAATGAAGCCAAAACTTTACGGATTTCGAAAGAAAAAACAGTACCTATGGCCCATGGGGGGATCGAACCCACGACCTTCGCGTTATTAGCACGACGCTCTAACCAACTGAGCTAATGAGCCACACAGTTCATACGCTTTCCAAGATATCAAATATATTAAAATGAAGCCAAAACTTTACGGATTTCCAAAGAAAAAACAGTACCTATGGCCCATGGGGGGATCGAATCCACGACCTTCGCGTTATTAGCACAACGCTCTAGCCAACTAAGCTAATGGGCCACACTCTTAACACGCTTTCCAAGATATCGAAAATATTAAAATGAAGCCAAAACTTTACGGATTTCCAAAGAAAAAACAGTACCTATTGCCCATGGGGGGATTGAACCCACGACCTTCGCGTTATTAGCACGACGCTCTAACCAACTGAGCTAATGGGCCACGCACTTAACACGCTTTCCAAGATATCAAATATATTAAAATGAAGCCAAAACTTTACGGATTTCCAAAGAAATAACAGTACATGTGGCCCATGGGGGGATCGAACCCACGACCTTCGCGTTATTAGCACGACGCTCGCACCAACTGAGCTAATGGGCCACACAGTTCATACGCTTTCCAAGATATCAAATATATTAAAATGAAGCAAAAACTTTACGGATTTCCAAAGATAAAACAGTACCTATGGCCCATGGGGGGATCGAACCCACGACCTTCGCGTTATTAGCACGACGCTCTAACCAACTGAGCTAATGGGCCACACACTTAACATGCTTTCCAAGATATCAAATATATTAAAATGAAGCCAAAACTTTACGGATTTCCAAAGAAAAAACAATACCTATAGCCCATGGGGGGATCGAACCCACGACCTTCGCGTTATTAGCACGACGCTCTAACCAACTGACCTATTGGGCCACACAGTTCATACGCTTTCCAAGATATCAAATATATTAAAATGAAGCCAAACTTTACGGATTTCCAAAGGAAAAACAGTACCTATGGCCCATGGGGGGATCGAACCCACGACCTTCGCGTTATTAGCACGACGCTCTAACCAACTGAGCTAATGAGCCACACAGTTCATACGCTTTCCAAGATATCAAATATATTAAAATGAAGCCAAAACTTTTCGGATTTCCAAAGAAAAAACAGTACCCATGGCCCATGGGGGGATCGAATCCACGATCTTCGCGTTATTAGCACGACGCTCTAGCCAACTGAGCTAATGGGCCACACTCTTAACACGCTTTCCAAGATATCAAATATATTTAAATGAAGCCAAAACAATACGGATTTCCAAAGAATAAACAGTACCTATGGCCCAAGGGGGGATCTAGCCCACGACCTTCAAGTTATTAGCACGACGCTCTAACCAACTGAGCTAATGGGCCACACTCTTCACACGCTTTCCAAGATATCGAAAATATTAAAATGAAGCCAAAACTTTACGGATTTCCAAAGAAAAAACAGTACCTATGGCCCATGGGGGATTGAACCCACGACCTTCGCGTTATTAGCACGACGCTCTAACCAACTGAGCTAATGGGCCACACACTTAACATGCTTTCCAAGATATCAAATATATTAAAATGAAGCCAAAACTTTACGGATTTCCAAAGAAAAAACAGTACCTATAGCCCATGGGGGGATCGAACCCACGACCTTCGCGTTATTAGCACGACGCTCTAACCAACTGAGCTAATGGGCCACACAGTTCATACGCTTTCCAAGATATCAAATATATTAAAATGAAGCCAAAACTTTACGGATTTCCAAAGAAAAAACAGTACCTATGGCCCATGGGGGGATCGAACCCACGACCTTCGCGTTATTAGCACGACGCTCTAACCAACTGAGCTAATGAGCCACACAGTTCATACGCTTTCCAAGATATCAAATATATTAAAATGAAGCCAAAACATTACGGATTTCCAAAGAAAAAACAGTACCTATGGCCCATGGGGGGATTGAACCCACGACCTTCGCGTTATTAGCACGACGCTCTAACCAACTGAGCTAATGGGCCACACACTTAACATGCTTTCCAAGATATCAAATATATTAAAATGAAGCCAAAACTTTACGGATTTCCAAAGAAAAAACAGTACCTGTGGCCCATGGGGGGATCGAATCCACGACCTTCGCGTTATTAGCACGACGCTCTAGCCAACAGAGCTAATGGGCCACACTCGTAACACGCTTTCCAAGATATCGAAAATATTAAAATGAAGCCAAAACTTTACGGATTTCCAAAGAATAAACAGTACCTATGGCCCATGGGGGGATTGAACCCACGACCTTCGCGTTATTAGCACGACGCTCTAACCAACTGAGCTAATGGGCCACACAGTTCATACGCTTTCCAAGATATCAAATATATTAAAATGAAGCCAAAACTTTACGGATTTCGAAAGAAAAAACAGTACCTATGGCCCATGGGGGGATCGAACCCACGACCTTCGCGTTATTAGCACGACGCTCTAACCAACTGAGCTAATGAGCCACACAGTTCATACGCTTTCCAAGATATCAAATATATTAAAATGAAGCCAAAACTTTACGGATTTCCAAAGAAAAAACAGTACCTATGGCCCATGGGGGGATCGAATCCACGACCTTCGCGTTATTAGCACAACGCTCTAGCCAACTAAGCTAATGGGCCACACTCTTAACACGCTTTCCAAGATATCGAAAATATTAAAATGAAGCCAAAACTTTACGGATTTCCAAAGAAAAAACAGTACCTATGGCCCATGGGGGGATTGAACCCACGACCTTCGCGTTATTAGCACGACGCTCTAACCAACTGAGCTAATGGGCCACGCACTTAACATGCTTTCCAAGATATCAAATATATTAAAATGAAGCCAAACCTTTACGGATTTCCAAAGAAATAACAGTACATGTGGCCCATGGGGGGATCGAACCCACGACCTTCGCGTTATTAGCACGACGCTCGCACCAACTGAGCTAATGGGCCACACAGTTCATACGCTTTCCAAGATATCAAATATATTAAAATGAAGCAAAAACTTTACGGATTTCCAAAGATAAAACAGTACCTATGGCCCATGGGGGGATCGAACCCACGACCTTCGCGTTATTAGCACGACGCTCTAACCAACTGAGCTAATGGGCCACACTCGTAACACGCTTTCCAAGATATCGAAAATATTAAAATGAAGCCAAAACTTTACGGATTTCCAAAGAAAAAACAGTACCTATGGCCCATTGGGGGGATTGAACCCACGACCTTCGCGTTATTAGCACGACGCTCTAACCAAATGAGCTAATGGGCCACACACTTAACATGCTTTCCAAGATATCAAATATATTAAAATGAAGCAAAAACTTTACGGATTTCCAAAGATAAAACAGTACCTATGGCCCATGGGGGGATCGAACCCACGACCTTCGCGTTATTAGCACGACGATCTAACCAACTGAGCTAATGGGCCACACACTTAACATGCTTTCCAAGATATCAAATATATTAAAATGAAGCCAAAACTTTACGGATTTCCAAAGAAAAAACAGTACCTATGGCCCATGGAGGGATTGAACCCACGACCTTAGCGTTATTAGCACGACGCTCTAACCAACTGAGCTAATGGGCCACACACTTAACATGCTTTCCAAGATATCAAATATATTAAAATGAAGCCAAAACTTTACGGATTTCCAAAGAAAAAACAGTACCTATGGCCCATGGGGGGATCGAACCCACGACCTTCTCATTATTAGCACGACGCTCATACCAACTGAGCTAAAGGGCCACACAATTCATACGCTTTCCAAGATATCAAATATATTAAAATGAAGCCAAAACTTTACGGATTTCCAAAGAAAAAACAGTACCTATGGCCCATGGAGGGATCGAATCCACGACCTTCGCGTTATTAGCACGACGCTCTAGCCAACTAAGCTAATGGGCCACACTCTTAACACGCTTTCCAAGATATCGAAAATATTAAAATGAAGCCAAAACTTTACGGATTTCCAAAGAAAAAACAGTACCTATTGCCCATGGGGGGATTGAACCCACGACCTTCGCGTTATTAGCACGACGCTCTAACCAACTGAGCTAATGGGCCACGCACTTAACATGCTTTCCAAGATATCAAATATATTAAAATGAAGCCAAAACTTTACGGATTTCCAAAGAAATAACAGTACATGTGGCCCATGGGGGGATCGAACCCACGACCTTCGCGTTATTAGCACGACGCTCGCACCAACTGAGCTAATGGGCCACACAGTTCATACGCTTTCCAAGATATCAAATATATTAAAATGAAGCAAAAACTTTACTGATTTCCAAAGATAAAACAGTACCTATGGCCCATGGAGGGATCGAACCCACGACCTTCGCGTTATTAGCACGACGCTCTAACCAACTGAGCTAATGGGCCACACACTTAACATGCTTTCCAAGATATCAAATATATTAAAATGAAGCCAAAACTTTACGGATTTCCAAAGAAAAAACAGTACCTGTGGCCCATGGGGGGATCGAATCCACGACCTTCGCGTTATTAGCACGACGCTCTAACCAACTGAGCTAATGGGCCACACAGTTCATACGCTTTCCAAGATATCAAATATATTAAAATGAAGCCAAAACTTTACGGATTTCCAAAGAAAAAACAGTACCTATGGCCCATGGGGGGATCGATCCCACGACCTTCGCGTTATTAGCACGACGCTCTAACCAACTGAGCTAATGGGCCACACACTTAACATGCTTTCCAAGATATCAAATATATTAAAATGAAGCCAAAACTTTACGGATTTCCAAAGAAAAAACAGTATCTATGGCCCATGGGGGGATCGAACCCACGACCTTCGCGTTATTAGCACGACGCTCTAACCAACTGAGCTAATGGGCCACACACCTGATACGCTTTCCAAGATATCAAATATATTATAATGAAGCCAAACTTTACGGATTTCCAAAGAAAAAACAGTACCTATAGACCATGGGGGGAACGAACCCACGACCTTCGCGTTTTTAGCACGACGCTCTAACCAACTGAGCTAATGGGACACACTCTTAATTTGCTTTCCAAGATATCAAATATATTAAAATGAAGCCAAAACTTTACGGATTTCCAAAGAAAAAACAGTACCTATGGCCCATGGGGGGATTGAACCCACGACCTTCGCGTTATTAGCACGACGCTCTAACCAACTGAGCTAATGGGCCACACACTTAACATGCTTTCCAAGATATCAAATATATTAAAATGAAGCCAAAACTTTACGGATTTCCAAAGAAAAAACAGAACATATGGCCCATGGGGGGATCGAACCCACGACCTTCGCGTTATTAGCACGACGCTCTAACCAACTGAGCTAATGGGCCACACACTTAACATGCTTTCCAAGATATCAAATATATTAAAATGAAGCCAAAACTTTACGGATATCCAAAGAAAAACAGTACCTATGGCCCATGGGGGGATCGAACCCACGACCTTCGCGTTATTAGCACGACGCTCTCACCAACTGAGCTAATGGGCCACACAGTTCATACGCTTTCCAAGATATCAAATATATTAAAATGAAGCAAAAACTTTACGGATTTCCAAAGAAAAAACAGTACCTATGGCCCATGGGGGGATCGAACCCACGACCTTCGCGTTATTAGCACGACGCTCTAACCAACTGAGCTAATGAGCTACACAGTTCATACGCTTTCCAAGATGTCAAATATATTAAAATGAAGCCAAATTTTTACGGATTTCCAAAGAAAAAACAGTACCTATGGCCCATAGGGGGATCGAACCCACGACCTTCGCGTTATTAGCACGACGCTCTAACCAACTGAGCTAATGGGACACGCTATTAAAACGGTTTCCAAGATATCGAAAATATTAAAATGAAGCCAAAACTTTAAGGATTTCCAAAGAATAAACAGCACCTTTGGCCCATGGGGAGATCGAACCCACGACCTTCGCGTTATTAGCACGACGCTCTAACCAACTGAGCTAATGGGCCACACACTTAATTTGCTTTCCAAGATATCAAATATATTAAAATGAAGCCAAAACTTTACGGATTTCCAAAGAAAAAACAGTACATATGGGCCATGGGGGGATCGAACCCACGACCTTCGCGTTATAAGCACGACGCTCTAACCAACTGAGCTAATGGGCCACACACTTAATTTGCTTTCCAAGATATCAAATATATTAAAATGAAGCCAAAACTTTAAGGATTTCCAAAGAATAAACAGCACCTTTGGCCCATGGGGAGATCGAACCCACGACCTTCGCGTTATTAGCACGACGCTCTAACCAACTGAGCTAATGGGCCACACACTTAATTTGCTTTCCAAGATATCAAATATATTAAAATGAAGCCAAAACTTTACGGATTTCCAAAGAAAAAACAGTACCTATGGGCCATGGGGGGATCGAACCCACGACCTTCGCGTTATAAGCACGACGTTCTAACCAACTGAGCTAATGGGATCCACACTTGATATGCTTTCCAAGATATCAAATATATTAAAATGAAGCCAAAACTTTACGGATTTCCAAAGAAAAAACAGTACCTATGGCCCATGGGGGGAACGAACCCACGACCTTCGCGTTATTAGCACGACGTTCTAACCAACTGAGCTAATGGGATCCACACTTGATATGCTTTCCAAGATATCAAATATATTAAAATGAAGCCAAAACTTTACGGATTTCCAAAGAAAAAACAGTACCTATGGCCCATGGGGGGATTGAACCCACGACCTTCGCGTTATTAGCACGACGCTCTAACCAACTGAGCTAATGGGCCACACACTTAACATGCTTTCCAAGATATCAAATATATTAAAATGAAGCCAAAACTTTACGGATTTCCAAAGAAAAAACAGAACATATGGCCCATGGGGGGATCGAACCCACGACCTTCGCGTTATTAGCACGACGCTCTAACCAACTGAGCTAATGGGCCACACACTTAACATGCTTTCCAAGATATCAAATATATTAAAATGAAGCCAAAACTTTACGGATATCCAAAGAAAAACAGTACCTATGGCCCATGGGGGGATCGAACCCACGACCTTCGCGTTATTAGCACGACGCTCTCACCAACTGAGCTAATGGGCCACACAGTTCATACGCTTTCCAAGATATCAAATATATTAAAATGAAGCAAAAACTTTACGGATTTCCAAAGAAAAAACAGTACCTATGGCCCATGGGGGGATCGAACCCACGACCTTCGCGTTATTAGCACGACGCTCTAACCAACTGAGCTAATGAGCTACACAGTTCATACGCTTTCCAAGATGTCAAATATATTAAAATGAAGCCAAAACTTTACGGATTTCCAAAGAAAAAACAGTACCTATGGCCCATGGGGGGATTGAACCCACGACCTTCGCGTTATTAGCACGACGCTCTAACCAACTGAGCTAATGGGCCACACACTTAACATGCTTTCCAAGATATCAAATATATTAAAATGAAGCCAAAACTTTACGGATTTCCAAAGAAAAAACAGTACCTATGGCCCATGGGGGGATCGAACCCACGACCTTCGCGTTATCAGCACGACGCTCGCACCAACTGAGCTAATGGGTCACACTCGTAACACGCTTTCCAAGATATCGAAAATATTAAAATGAAGCCAAAACTTTACGGATTTCCAAAGAAAAAACAGTACCTATGGCCCATGGGGGGATCGAACCCACGACCTTCGCATTATTAGCACGACGCTCTAACCAACTGAGCTAATGGGCCACACAGTTCATACGCTTTCCAAGATATCAAATATATTAAAATGAAGCCAAAACTTTACGGATTTCCAAAGAAAAAACAGTACCTATGGCCCATGGGGGGATCGATCCCACGACCTTCGCGTTATTAGCACGACGCTCTAACCAACTGAGCTAATGGGCCACACACTTAACATGCTTTCCAAGATATCAAATATATTAAAATGAAGCCAAAACTTTACGGATTTCCAAAGAAAAAACAGTATCTATGGCCCATGGGGGGATCGAACCCACGACCTTCGCGTTACTAGCACGACGCTCTAACCAACTGAGCTAATGGGCCACACACCTGATACGCTTTCCAAGATATCAAATATATTATAATGAAGCCAAACTTTACGGATTTCCAAAGAAAAAACAGTACCTATAGACCATGGGGGGAACGAACCCACGACCTTCGCGTTTTTAGCACGACGCTCTAACCAACTGAGCTAATGGGACACACTCTTAATTTGCTTTCCAAGATATCAAATATATTAAAATGAAGCCAAAACTTTACGGATTTCCAAAGAAAAAACAGTACCTATGGCCCATGGGGGGAACGAACCCACGACCTTCGCGTTATTAGCACGACGCTCTAACCAACTGAGCTAATGGGCCACACACTTAATTTGCTTTCCAAGATATCAAATATATTAAAATGAAGCCAAAACTTTACGGATTTCCAAAGAAAAAACAGTACCTATGGCCCATGGGGGTATTGAACCCACGACCTTCGCGTTATTAGCACGACGCTCTAACCAACTGAGCTAATGGGCCACACAGTTCATATGCTTTCCAAGATATTAAATATATTAAAATGAAGCCAAATTTTTACGGATTTCCAAAGAAAAAACAGTACCTATGGCCCATAGGGGGATCGAACCCACGACCTTCGCGTTATTAGCACGACGCTCTAACCAACTGAGCTAATGGGACACGCTATTAAAACGGTTTCCAAGATATCGAAAATATTAAAATGAAGCCAAAACTTTAAGGATTTCCAAAGAATAAACAGCACCTTTGGCCCATGGGGAGATCGAACCCACGACCTTCGCGTTATTAGCACGACGCTCTAACCAACTGAGCTAATGGGCCACACACTTAATTTGCTTTCCAAGATATCAAATATATTAAAATGAAGCCAAAACTTTACGGATTTCCAAAGAAAAAACAGTACATACGGGCCATGGGGGGATCGAACCCACGACCTTCGCGTTATTAGCACGACGCTCTAACCAACTGAGCTAATGGGCCACACACTTAATTTGCTTTCCAAGATATCAAATATATTAAAATGAAGCCAAAACTTTAAGGATTTCCAAAGAATAAACAGCACCTTTGGCCCATGGGGAGATCGAACCCACGACCTTCGCGTTATTAGCACGACGCTCTAACCAACTGAGCTAATGGGCCACACACTTAATTTGCTTTCCAAGATATCAAATATATTAAAATGAAGCCAAAACTTTACGGATTTCCAAAGAAAAAACAATACCTATGGCCCATGGGGGTATCGAACCCATGACCTTCGCGTTATTAGCACGAAATTCTAACCAACTGAGCTAATGGGATCCACACTTGATATGCTTTCCAAGATATCAAATATATTAAAATGAAGCCAAAACTTTACGGATTTCCAAAGAAAAAACAGTACCTATGGGCCATGGGGGATCGAACCCACGACCTTCGCGTTATTAGCACGACGCTCTAACCAACTGAGCTAATGGGCCACACAGTTCATGTGCTTTCCAAGATATTAAATATATTAAAATGAAGCCAAATTTTTACGGATTTCCAAAGAAAAAACAGTACCTATGGCCCATAGGGGGATCGAACCCACGACCTTCGCGTTATTAGCACGACGCTCTAACCAACTGAGCTAATGGGACACGCTATTAAAACGGTTTCCAAGATATCGAAAATATTAAAATGAAGCCAAAACTTTAAGGATTTCCAAAGAAAAAACAGCACCTTTGGCCCATGGGGAGATCGAACCCACGACCTTCGCGTTATTAGCACGACGCTCTAACCAACTGAGCTAATGGGCCACACACTTAACATGCTTTCCAAGATATCAAATATATTAAAATGAAGCCAAAACTTTACGGATTTCCAAAGAAAAAACAGTACCTATGGGCCATGGGGGGATCGAACCCACGACCTTCGCGTTATTAGCACGACGCTCTAACCAACTGAGCTAATGGGACACACACTTAATTTGCTTTCCAAGATATCAAATATATTAAAATGAAGCCAAAACTTTACGGATTTCCAAAGAAAAAACAGTACCTATGGCCCATGGGGGGAACGAACCCACGACCTTCGCGTTATTAGCACGACGCTCTAACCAACTGAGCTAATGGGCCACACACTTAATTTGCTTTCCAAGATATCAAATATATTAAAATGAAGCCAAAACTTTACGGATTTCCAAAGAAAAAACAGTACATATGGGCCATGGGGGGATCGAACCCACGACCTTCGCGTTATTAGCACGACGCTCTAACCAACTGAGCTAATGGGACACGCTATTAAAACGCTTTCCAAGATATCGAAAATATTAAAATGAAGCCAAAACTTTAAGGATTTCCAAAGAAAAAACAGCACCTTTGGCCCATGGTAAGATCGAACCCACGACCTTCGCTATATTAGCACGACGCTCTAACCAACTGAGCTAATGGGCCACACACTTAACATGCTTTCCAAGATATCAAATATATTAAAATGAAGCCAAAACTTTACGGATTTCCAAAGAAAAAACAGTACCTATGGGCCATGGGGGGATCGAACCCACGACCTTCGCGTTATTAGCACGACGCTCTAACCAACTGAGCTAATGGGCCACACACTTAATTTGCTTTCCAAGATATCAAATATATTAAAATGAAGCCAAAACTTTACGGATTTCCAAAGAAAAAACAGTACCTATGGGCCATGGGGGGATCGAACCCACGACCTTCGCGTTATTAGCACGACGCTTTAACCAACTGAGCTAATGGGCCACACACTTAATTTGCTTTCCAAGATATCAAATATATTAAAATGAAGCCAAAACTTTACGGATTTCCAAAGAAAAAACAGTACCTATGGCCCATGGGGGGATCGAACCCACGACCTTCGCGTTATTAGCACGACGCTCTAACCAACTGAGCTAATGGGCCACACAGTTCATGTGCTTTCCAAGATATTAAATATATTAAAATGAAGCCAAATTTTTACGGATTTCCAAAGAAAAAACAGTACCTATGGCCCATAGGGGGATCGAACCCACGACCTTCGCGTTATTAGCACGACGCTCTAACCAACTGAGCTAATGGGACACGCTATTAAAACGGTTTCCAAGATATCGAAAATATTAAAATGAAGCCAAAACTTTAAGGATTTCCAAAGAAAAAACAGCACCTTTGGCCCATGGGGAGATCGAACCCACGACCTTCGCGTTATTAGCACGACGCTCTAACCAACTGAGCTAATGGGCCACACACTTAACATGCTTTCCAAGATATCAAATATATTAAAATGAAGCCAAAACTTTACGGATTTCCAAAGAAAAAACAGTACCTATGGGCCATGGGGGGATCGAACCCACGACCTTCGCGTTATTAGCACGACGCTCTAACCAACTGAGCTAATGGGACACACTCTTAATTTGCTTTCCAAGATATCAAATATATTAAAATGAAGCCAAAACTTTACGGATTTCCAAAGAAAAAACAGTACCTATGGCCCATGGGGGGAACGAACCCACGACCTTCGCGTTATTAGCACGACGCTCTAACCAACTGAGCTAATGGGCCACACACTTAATTTGCTTTCCAAGATATCAAATATATTAAAATGAAGCCAAAACTTTACGGATTTCCAAAGAAAAAACAGTACCTATGGCCCATGGGGGGATCGAACCCACGACCTTCGCGTTATTAGCACGACGCTCTAACCAACTGAGCTAATGGGCCACACAGTTCATGTGCTTTCCAAGATATTAAATATATTAAAATGAAGCCAAATTTTTACGGATTTCCAAAGAAAAAACAGTACCTATGGCCCATAGGGGGATCGAACCCACGACCTTCGCGTTATTAGCACGACGCTCTAACCAACTGAGCTAATGGGACACGCTATTAAAACGGTTTCCAAGATATCGAAAATATTAAAATGAAGCCAAAACTTTAAGGATTTCCAAAGAAAAAACAGCACCTTTGGCCCATGGGGAGATCGAACCCACGACCTTCGCGTTATTAGCACGACGCTCTAACCAACTGAGCTAATGGGCCACACACTTAACATGCTTTCCAAGATATCAAATATATTAAAATGAAGCCAAAACTTTACGGATTTCCAAAGAAAAAACAGTACCTATGGGCCATGGGGGGATCGAACCCACGACCTTCGCGTTATTAGCACGACGCTCTAACCAACTGAGCTAATGGGACACACTCTTAATTTGCTTTCCAAGATATCAAATATATTAAAATGAAGCCAAAACTTTACGGATTTCCAAAGAAAAAACAGTACCTATGGCCCATGGGGGGAACGAACCCACGACCTTCGCGTTATTAGCACGACGCTCTAACCAACTGAGCTAATGGGCCACACACTTAATTTGCTTTCCAAGATATCAAATATATTAAAATGAAGCCAAAACTTTACGGATTTCCAAAGAAAAAACAGTACATATGGGCCATGGGGGGATCGAACCCACGACCTTCGCGTTATTAGCACGACGCTCTAACCAACTGAGCTAATGGGACACGCTATTAAAACGCTTTCCAAGATATCGAAAATATTAAAATGAAGCCAAAACTTTAAGGATTTCCAAAGAAAAAACAGCACCTTTGGCCCATGGTAAGATCGAACCCACGACCTTCGCGTTATTAGCACGACGCTCTAACCAACTGAGCTAATGGGCCACACACTTAACATGCTTTCCAAGATATCAAATATATTAAAATGAAGCCAAAACTTTACGGATTTCCAAAGAAAAAACAGTACCTATGGGCCATGGGGGGATCGAACCCACGACCTTCGCGTTATTAGCACGACGCTCTAACCAACTGAGCTAATGGGCCACACACTTAATTTGCTTTCCAAGATATCAAATATATTAAAATGAAGCCAAAACTTTACGGATTTCCAAAGAAAAAACAGTACCTATGGGCCATGGGGGGATCGAACCCACGACCTTCGCGTTATTAGCACGACGCTCTAACCAACTGAGCTAATGGGCACACACTTAATTTGCTTTCCAAGATATCAAATATATTAAAATGAAGCCAAAACTTTACGGATTTCCAAAGAAAAAACAGTACCTATGGCCCATGGGGGGATCGAACCCACGACCTTCGCGTTATTAGCACGACGCTCTAACCAACTGAGCTAATGGGCCACACACTTAATTTGCTTTCCAAGATATCAAATATATTAAAATGAAGCCAAAACTTTACGGATTTCCAAAGAAAAAACAGTACATATGGGCCATGGGGGGATCGAACCCACGACCTTCGCGTTATTAGCACGACGCTCTAACCAACTGAGCTAATGGGCCACACACTTAATTTGCTTTCCAAGATATCAAATATATTAAAATGAAGCCAAAACTTTACGGATTTCCAAAGAAAAAACAGTACCTATGGCCCATGGGGGGATTGAACCCACGACCTTCGCGTTATTAGCACGACGTTCTAACCAACTGAGCTAATGGGCCACACACTTAACATGCTTTCCAAGATATCAAATATATTAAAATGAAGCCAAAACTTTACGGATTTCCAAAGAAAAAACAGTACCTATGGCCCATGGGGGGATTGAACCCACGACCTTCGCGATAGTAGCACGACGCTCTAACCAACTGAGCTAATGGGCCACACAGTTCATATGCTTTCCAAGATATTAAATATATTAAAATGAAGCCAAATTTTTACGGATTTCCAAAGAAAAAACAGTACCTATGGCCCATAGGGGGATCGAACCCATGACCTTCGCGTTATTAGCACGACGTTCTAACCAACTGAGCTAATGGGATCCACACTTGATATGCTTTCCAAGATATCAAATATATTAAAATGAAGCCAAAACTTTACGGATTTCCAAAGAAAAAACAGTACCTATGGGCCATGGGGGATCGAACCCACGACCTTCGCGTTATTAGCACGACGCTCTAACCAACTGAGCTAATAGGCCACACAGTTCATATGCTTTCCGAGATATTAAATATATTAAAATGAAGCCAAATTTTTACGGATTTCCAAAGAAAAAACAGTACCTATGGCCCATAGGGGGATCGAACCCACGACCTTCGCGTTATTAGCACGACGCTCTAACCAACTGAGCTAATGGGACACGCTATTAAAACGTTTTCCAAGAAATCGAAAATATTAAAATGAAGCAAAAACTTTAAGGATTTCCAAAGAAAAAACAGCACCTTTGGCCCATGGGGAGATCGAACCCACGACCTTCGCGTTATTAGCACGACGCTCTAACCAACTGAGCTAATGGGCCACACACTTAACATGCTTTCCAAGATATCAAATATATTAAAATGAAGCCAAAACTTTACGGATTTCCAAAGAAAAAACAGTACCTATGGCCCATGGGGGTATCGAACCCACGAGCTACGCGTTATTAGCACGACGTTCTAACCAACTGAGCTAATGGGATCCACACTTGATATGCTTTCCAAGATATCAAATATATTAAAATGAAGCCAAAACTTTACGGATTTCCAAAGAAAAAACAGCACCTATGGCCCATGGGGGATCGAACCCACGACCTTCGCGTTATTAGCACCACGCTCTAACCAAGTGAGCTAATGTTCCACACAGTTCATATGCTTTCCAAGATATCAAATATATTAAAATGAAGCCAAATTTTTACGGATTTCCAAAGAAAAAACAGTACCTATGGCCCATAGGGGGATCGAACCCTCCACCTTCGCGTTATTAGCACGACGCTCTAACCAACTGAGCTAATGGGACACGCTATTAAAACGGTTTCCAAGATATCGAAAATATTAAAATGAAGCCAAAACTTTAAGGATTTCCAAAGAAAAAACAGTACCTTTGGGCCATGGGGAGATCGAACCCACGACCTTCGCGTTATTAGCACGACGCTCTAACCAACTGAGCTAATGGGACACACTCTTAATTTGCTTTCCAAGATATCAAATATATTAAAATGAAGCCAAAACTTTACGGATTTCCAAAGAAAAAACAGTACCTATGGCCCATGGGGGGAACGAACCCACGACCTTCGCGTTATTAGCACGACGCTCTAACCAACTGAGCTAATGGGCCACACACTTAATTTGCTTTCCAAGATATCAAATATATTAAAATGAAGCCAAAACTTTACGGATTTCCAAAGAAAAAACAGTACCTATGGCCCATGGGGGTATCGAACCCATGACCTTCGCGTTATTAGCACGACGTTCTAACCAACTGAGCTAATGGGATCCACACTTGATATGCTTTCCAAGATATCAAATATATTAAAATGAAGCCAAAACTTTACGGATTTCCAAAGAAAAAACAGTACCTATGAGCCATGGGGGATCGAACCCACGACCTTCGCGTTATTAGCACGACGTTCTAACCAACTGAGCTAATGGGATCCACACTTGATATGCTTTCCAAGATATCAAATATATTAAAATGAAGCCAAAACTTTACGGATTTCCAAAGAAAAAACAGTACCTATGGCCCATGGGGGGATTGAACCCACGACCTTCACGTTATTAGCACGACGTTCTAACCAACTGAGCTAATGGGCCACACACTTAATATGCTTTCCAAGATATCAAATATATTAAAATGAAGCCAAAACTTTACGGATTTCCAAAGAAAAAACAGTACCTATGGCCCATGGGGGGATTGAACCCACGACCTTCGCGTTAGTAGCACGACGCTCTAACCAACTGAGCTAATGGGCCACACAGTTCATATGCTTTCCAAGATATTAAATATATTAAAATGAAGCCAAATTTTTACGGATTTCCAAAGAAAAAACAGTACCTATGGCCCATAGGGGGATCGAACCCATGACCTTCGCGTTATTAGCACGACGTTCTAACCAACTGAGCTAATGGGATCCACACTTGATATGCTTTCCAAGATATCAAATATATTAAAATGAAGCCAAAACTTTACGGATTTCCAAAGAAAAAACAGTACCTATGGGCCATGGGGGATCGAACCCACGACCTTCGCGTTATTAGCACGACGCTCTAACCAACTGAGGTAATAGGCCACACAGTTCATATGCTTTCCGAGATATTAAATATATTAAAATGAAGCCAAATTTTTACGGATTTCCAAAGAAAAAACAGTACCTATGGCCCATACGGGGATCGAACCCACGACCTTCGCGTTATTAGCACGACGCTCTAACCAACTGAGCTAATGGGACACGCTATTAAAACGTTTTCCAAGAAATCGAAAATATTAAAATGAAGCCAAAACTTTAAGGATTTCCAAAGAAAAAACAGTACCTATGGGCCATGGGGAGATCGAACCCACGACCTTCGCGTTATTAGCACGACGCTCTAACCAACTGAGCTAATGGGACACACTCTTAATTTGCTTTCCAAGATATCAAATATATTAAAATGAAGCCAAAACTTTACGGATTTCCAAAGAAAAAACAGTACCTATGGCCCATGGGGGGAACGAACCCACGACCTTCGCGTTATTAGCACGACGCTCTAACCAACTGAGCTAATGGGCCACACACTTAATTTGCTTTCCAAGATATCAAATATATTAAAATGAAGCCAAAACTTTACGGATTTCCAAAGAAAAAACAGTACCTATGGGCCATGGGGGGATCGAACCCACGACCTTCAAGTTTTTAGCACGTCGCTCTAACCAACTGAGCTAATTTGCCACACACCTGATATGCTTTCCAAGATATCAAATATATTATAATGAAGCCAAACTTTACGGATTTCCAAAGAAAAAACAGTACCTATAGACCATGGGGGGAACGAACCCACGACCTTCGCGTTTTTAGCACAACGCTCTAACCAACTGAGCTAATGGGACACACTCTTAATTTCCTTTCCAAGATATCAAATATATTAAAATGAAGCCAAAACTTTACGGATTTCCAAAGAAAAAACAGTACCTATGGCCCATGGGGGTAACGAACCCACGACCTTCGCGTTATTAGCACGACGCTCTAACCAACTGAGCTAATGGGCCACAAACTTAATTTGCTTTCCAAGATATCAAATATATTAAAATGAAGCCAAAACTTTACGAATTTCCAAAGAAAAAACAGTACCTATGGCCCATGGGGAGATCGAACCCACGACCTTCGCGTTATTAGCACGACGCTCTAACCAACTGAGCTAATGGGCCACACACTTAATTTGCTTTCCAAGATATCAAATATATTAAAATGAAGCCAAAACTTTACGGATTTCCAAAGAAAAAACAGTACCTATGGCCCATGGGGGTATCGAACCCACGACCTTCGCGTTATTAGCACGACGTTCTAACCAACTGAGCTAATGGGATCCACACTTGATATGCTTTCCAAGATATCAAATATATTAAAATGAAGCCAAAACTTTACGGATTTCCAAAGAAAAAACAGCACCTATGGCCCATGGGGGATCGAACCCACGACCTTCGCGTTATTAGCACCACGCTCTAACCAACTGAGCTAATGGGCCACACAGTTCATATGCTTTCCAAGATATCAAATATATTAAAATGAAGCCAAATTTTTACGGATTTCCAAAGAAAAAACAGTACCTATGGCCCATGGGGGGAACGAACCCACGACCTTCGCGTTATTAGCACGACGCTCTAACCAACTGAGCTAATGGGCCACACACTTAATTTGCTTTCCAAGATATCAAATATATTAAAATGAAGCCAAAACTTTACGGATTTCCAAAGAAAAAACAGTACCTATGGGCCATGGGGGGATCGAACCCACGACCTTCGCGTTTTTAGCACGTCGCTCTAACCAACTGAGCTAATTTGCCACACACCTGATATGCTTTCCCAGATATCAAATATATTATAATGAAGCCAAACTTTACGGATTTCCAAAGAAAAAACAGTACCTATGGCCCATGGGGGTAACGAACCCACGACCTTCGCGTTATTAGCACGACGCTCTAACCAACTGAGCTAATGGGCCACAAACTTAATTTGCTTTCCAAGATATCAAATATATTAAAATGAAGCCAAAACTTTACGAATTTCCAAAGAAAAAACAGTACCTATGGCCCATGGGGAGATCGAACCCACGACCTTCGCGTTATTAGCACGACGCTCTAACCAACTGAGCTAATGGGCCACACACTTAATTTGCTTTCCAAGATATCAAATATATTAAAATGAAGCCAAAACTTTACGGATTTCCAAAGAAAAAACAGTACCTATGGCCCATGGGGGTATCGAACCCACGACCTTCGCGTTATTAGCACGACGTTCTAACCAACTGAGCTAATGGGATCCACACTTGATATGCTTTCCAAGATATCAAATATATTAAAATGAAGCCAAAACTTTACGGATTTCCAAAGAAAAAACAGCACCTATGGCCCATGGGGGATCGAACCCACGACCTTCGCGTTATTAGCACCACGCTCTAACCAACTGAGCTAATGGGCCACACAGTTCATATGCTTTCCAAGATATCAAATATATTAAAATGAAGCCAAATTTTTACGGATTTCCAAAGAAAAAACAGTACCTATGGCCCATGGGGGGAACGAACCCACGACCTTCGCGTTATTAGCACGACGCTCTAACCAACTGAGCTAATGGGCCACACACTTAATTTGCTTTCCAAGATATCAAATATATTAAAATGAAGCCAAAACTTTACGGATTTCCAAAGAAAAAACAGTACCTATGGGCCATGGGGGGATCGAACCCACGACCTTCGCGTTTTTAGCACGTCGCTCTAACCAACTGAGCTAATTTGCCACACACCTGATATGCTTTCCCAGATATCAAATATATTATAATGAAGCCAAACTTTACGGATTTCCAAAGAAAAAACAGTACCTATAGACCATGGGGGGAACGAACCCACGACCTTCGCGTTTTTAGCACGACGCTCTAACCAACTGAGCTAATGGGACACACTCTTAATTTGCTTTCCAAGATATCAAATATATTAAAATGAAGCCAAAACTTTACGGATTTCCAAAGAAAAAACATTACCTATGGCCCATGGGGGGAACGAACCCACGACCTTCGCGTTATTAGCACGACGCTCTAACCAACTGAGCTAATGGGCCACACACTTAATTTGCTTTCCAAGATATCAAATATATTAAAATGAAGCCAAAACTTTACGAATTTCCAAAGAAAAAACAGTACCTATGGCCCATGGGGGGTATCGAACCCATGACCTTCGCGTTATTAGCACGACGTTCTAACCAACTGAGCTAATGGGATCCACACTTGATATGCTTTCCAAGATATCAAATATATTAAAATGAAGCCAAAACTTTACGGATTTCCAAAGAAAAAACAGTACCTATGGGCCATGGGGGATCGAACCCACGACCTTCGCGTTATTAGCACGACGTTCTAACCAACTGAGCTAATGGGATCCACACTTGATATGCTTTCCAAGATATCAAATATATTAAATTGAAGCCAAAACTTTACGGATTTCCAAAGAAAAAACAGTACCTATGGCCAATGGGGGGATTGAACCCACGACCTTCGCGTTATTAGCACGACGCTCTAACCAACTGAGCTAATGGGCCACACAGTTCATATGCTTTCCAAGATATTAAATATATTAAAATGAAGCCAAATTTTTACGGATTTCCAAAGAAAAAACAGTACCTATGGCCCATAGGGGGATCGAACCCACGACCTTCGCGTTATTAGCACGACGCTCTAACCAACTGAGCTAATGGGACACGCTATTAAAAACGGTTTCCAAGATATCGAAAATATTAAAATGAAGCCAAAACTTTAAGGATTTCCAAAGAAAAAACTGCACCTTTGGCCCATGGGGAGATCGAACCCACGACCTTCGCGTTATTAGCACGACGCTCTAACCAACTGAGCTAATGGGCCACACACTTAACATGCTTTCCAAGATATCAAATATATTAAAATGAAGCCAAAACTTTACGGATTTCCAAAGAAAAAACAGTACCTATGGCCCATGGGGGGATCGAACCCACGACCTTCGCGTTATTAGCACGACGTTCTAGCCAACTGAGCTAATGGGATCCACACTTGATATGCTTTCCAAGATATCAAATATATTAAAATGAAGCCAAAACTTTACGGATTTCCAAAGAAAAAACAGTACCTATGGGCCATGGGGGATCGAACCCACGACCTTCGCGTTATTAGCACGACGCTCTAACCAACTGAGCTAATGGGACACGCTATTAAAAACGGTTTCCAAGATATCGAAAATATTAAAATGAAGCCAAAACTTTAAGGATTTCCAAAGAAAAAACTGCACCTTTGGCCCATGGGGAGATCGAACCCACGACCTTCGCGTTATTAGCACGACGCTCTAACCAACTGAGCTAATGGGCCACACACTTAACATGCTTTCCAAGATATCAAATATATTAAAATGAAGCCAAAACTTTACGGATTTCCAAAGAAAAAACAGTACATATGGCCCATGGGGGGATCGAACCCACGACCTTCGCGTTATTAGCACGACGCTCTAACCAACTGAGCTAATGGGCCACACACTTAACATGCTTTCCAAGATATCAAATATATTAAAATGAAGGCAAAACTTTACGGATTTCCAAAGAAAAAACAGTACATATGGGCCATGGGGGGATCGAACCCACGACCTTCGCGTTATTAGCACGACGCTCTAACCAACTGAGCTAATGGGCCACACACTTAATTTGCTTTCCAAGATATCAAATATATTAAAATGAAGCCAAAACTTTACGGATTTCCAAAGAAAAAACAGTACATATGGGCCATGGGGGGATCGAACCCACGACCTTCGCGTTATTAGCACGACGCTCTAACCAACTGAGCTAATGGGCCACACACTTAATTTGCTTTCCAAGATATCAAATATATTAAAATGAAGCCAAAACTTTACGGATTTCCAAAGAAAAAACAGTACCTATGGCCCATGGGGGTATCGAACCCATGACCTTCGCGTTATTAGCACGACGTTCTAACCAACTGAGCTAATGGGATCCACACTTGATATGCTTTCCAAGATATCAAATATATTAAAATGAAGCCAAAACTTTACGGATTTCCAAAGAAAAAACAGTACCTATGGCCCATGGGGGGATTGAACCCACGACCTTCGCGTTATTAGCACGACGCTCTAACCAACTGAGCTAATGGGCCACACACTTAACATGCTTTCCAAGATATCAAATATATTAAAATGAAGCCAAAACTTTACGGATTTCCAAAGAAAAAACAGTACCTATGGCCCATGGGGGGATTGAACCCACGACCTTCGCGTTATTAGCACGACGCTCTAACCAACTGAGCTAATGGGCCACACAGGTCATATGCTTTCCAAGATATTAAATATATTAAAATGAAGCCAAATTTTTACGGATTTCCAAAGAAAAAACAGTACCTATGGCCCATAGGGGGATCGAACCCATGACCTTCGCGATATTAGCACGACGTTCTAACCAACTGAGCTAATGGGATCCACACTTGATATGCTTTCCAAGATATCAAATATATTAAAATGAAGCCAAAACTTTAAGGATTTCCAAAGAAAAAACAGCACCTTTGGCCCATGGGGAGATCGAACCCACGACCTTCGCGTTATTAGCACGACGCTCTAACCAACTGAGCTAATGGGCCACACACTTAATTTGCTTTCCAAGATATCAAATATATTAAAATGAAGCCAAAACTTTACGGATTTCCAAAGAAAAAACAGTACCTATGGCCCATGGGGGTATCGAACCCACGACCTTCGCGTTATTAGCACCACGCTCTAACCAACTGGGCTAATGGGCCACACAGTTCATTTGCTTTCCAAGATATTAAATATATTAAAATGAAGCCAAATTTTTACGGATTTCCAAAGAAAAAACAGTACCTATGGCCCATAGGGGGATCGAACCCTACACCTTCGCGTTATTAGCACGACGCTCTAACCAACTGAGCTAATGGGACACGCTATTAAAACGGTTTCCAAGATATCGAAAATATTAAAATGAAGCCAAAACTTTAAGGATTTCCAAAGAAAAAACAGCACCTTTGGCCCATGGGGAGATCGAACCCACGACCTTCGCGTTATTATCACGACGCTCTAACCAACTGAGCTAATGGGCCACACACTTAACATGCTTTCCAAGATATCAAATATATTAAAATGAAGCCAAAACTTTACGGATTTCCATAGAAAAAACAGTATCTATGGCCCATGGGGGGATCGAACCCACGACCTTCGCGTTATTAGCACGACGCTCTAACCAACTGAGCTAATGGGCCACACACTTAATTTGCTTTCCAAGATATCAAATATATTAAAATGAAGCCAAAACTTTACGGATTTCCAAAGAAAAAACAGTATCTATGGCCCATGGGGGGAACGAACCCACGACCTTCGCGCTATTAGCACGACGCTCTAACCAACTGAGCTAATGGGCCACACACTTAATTTGCTTTCCAAGATATCAAATATATTAAAATGAAGCCAAAACTTTACGGATTTCCAAAGAAAAAACAGTACCTATGGCCCATGGGGGGAACGTACCCACGACCTTCGCGTTATTAGCACGACGCTCTAACCAACTGAGCTAATGGGCCACACACTTAATTTGCTTTCCAAGATATCAAATATATTAAAATGAAGCCAAAACTTTACGGATTTCCAAAGAAAAAACAGTACCTATGGGCCATGGGGGATCGAACCCACGACCTTCGCGTTTTTAGCACGTCGCTCTAACCAACTGAGCTAATTTGCCACACACCTGATATGCTTTCCAAGATATCAAATATATTATAATGAAGCCAAACTTTACGGATTTCCAAAGAAAAAACAGTACCTATAGACCATGGGGGGAACGAACCCACGACCTTCGCGTTTTTAGCACGACGCTCTAACCAACTGAGCTAATGGGACACACTCTTAATTTGCTTTCCAAGATATCAAATATATTAAAATGAAGCCAAAACTTTACGGATTTCCAAAGAAAAAACAGTACCTATGGCCCATGGGGGGAACGAACCCACGACCTTCGCGTTATTAGCACCACGCTCTAACCAACTGAGCTAATGGGCCACACAGTTCATATGCTTTCCAAGATATTAAATATATTAAAATGAAGCCAAATTTTTAAGAATTTCCAAAGAAAAAACAGTACCTATGGCCCATAGGGGGATCGAACCCTCCACCTTCGCGTTATTAGCACGACGCTCTAACCAACTGAGCTAATGGGACACGCTATTAAAACGGTTTCCAAGATATCGAAAATATTAAAATGAAGCCAAAACTTTAAGGATTTCCAAAGAAAAAACAGCACCTTTGGCCCATGGGGAGATCGAACCCACGACCTTCGCGTTATTATCACGACGCTCTAACCAACTGAGCTAATGGGCCACACACTTAACATGCTTTCCAAGATATCAAATATATTAAAATGAAGCCAAAACTTTACGGATTTCCAAAGAAAAAACAGTATCTATGGCCCATGGGGGGATCGAACCCACGACCTTCGCGTTATTATCACGACGCTCTAACCAACTGAGCTAATGGGCCACACACTTAACATGCTTTCCAAGATATCAAATATATTAAAATGAAGCCAAAACTTTACGGATTTCCAAAGAAAAAACAGTATCTATGGCCCATGGGGGGATCGAACCCACGACCTTCGCGTTATTAGCACGACGCTCTAACCAACTGAGCTAATGGGCCACACACTTAATTTGCTTTCCAAGATATCAAATATATTAAAATGAAGCCAAAACTTTACGGATTTCCAAAGAAAAAACAGTATCTATGGCCATGGGGGGAACGAACCCACGACCTTCGCGTTATTAGCACGACGCTCTAACCAACTGAGCTAATGGGCCACACACTTAATTTGCTTTCCAAGATATCAAATATATTAAAATGAAGCCAAAACTTTACGGATTTCCAAAGAAAAAACAGTACCTATGGCCCATGGGGGGAACGAACCCACGACCTTCGCGTTATTAGTACGACGCTCTAACCAACTGAGCTAATGGGCCACACACTTAATTTGCGTTCCGAGATATCAAATATATTATAATAAAGCCAAAACTTTACGGATTTCCAAAGAAAAAACAGTACCTATGGGCCATGGGGGGATCGAACCCACGACCTTCGCGTTTTTAGCACGTCGCTCTAACCAACTGAGCTAATTTGCCACACACCTGATATGCTTTCCAAGATATCAAATATATTATAATGAAGCCAAACTTTACGGATTTCCAAAGAAAAAACAGTACCTATAGACCATGGGGGGAACGAACCCACGACCTTCGCGTTTTTAGCACGACGCTCTAACCAACTGAGCTAATGGGACACACTCTTAATTTGCTTTCCAAGATATCAAATATATTAAAATGAAGCCAAAACTTTACGGATTTCCAAAGAAAAAACAGTACCTATGGCCCATGGGGGGAACGAACCCACGACCTTCGCGTTATTAGCACCACGCTCTAACCAACTGAGCTAATGGGCCACACAGTTCATATGCTTTCCAAGATATTAAATATATTAAAATGAAGCCAAATTTTTACGGATTTCCAAAGAAAAAACAGTACCTATGGCCCATAGGGGGATCGAACCCTCCACCTTCGCGTTATTAGCACGACGCTCTAACCAACTGAGCTAATGGGACACGCTATTAAAACGGTTTCCAAGATATCGAAAATATTAAAATGAAGCCAAAACTTTAAGGATTTCCAAAGAAAAAACAGCACCTTTGACCCATGGGGAGATCGAACCCACGACCTTCGCGTTATTATCACGACGCTCTAACCAACTGAGCTAATGGGCCTCACACATAACATGCTTTCCAAGATATCAAATATATTAAAATGAAGCCAAAACTTTACGGATTTCCAAAGAAAAAACAGTATCTATGGCCCATGGGGGGATCGAACCCACGACCTTCGCGCTATTAGCACGACGCTCTAACCAACTGAGCTAATGGGCCACACACTTAATTTGCTTTCCAAGATATCAAATATATTAAAATGAAGCCAAAACTTTACGGATTTCCAAAGAAAAAACAGTACCTATGGCCCATGGGGGGAACGTACCCACGACCTTCGCGTTATTAGCACGACGCTCTAACCAACTGAGCTAATGGGCCACACACTTAATTTGCTTTCCAAGATATCAAATATATTAAAATGAAGCCAAAACTTTACGGATTTCCAAAGAAAAAACAGTACCTATGGGCCATGGGGGGATCGAACCCACGACCTTCGCGTTTTTAGCACGTCGCTCTAACCAACTGAGCTAATTTGCCACACACCTGATATGCTTTCCAAGATATCAAATATATTATAATGAAGCCAAACTTTACGGATTTCCAAAGAAAAAACAGTACCTATAGACCATGGGGGGAACGAACCCACGACCTTCGCGTTTTTAGCACGACGCTCTAACCAACTGAGCTAATGGGACACACTCTTAATTTGCTTTCCAAGATATCAAATATATTAAAATGAAGCCAAAACTTTACGGATTTCCAAAGAAAAAACAGTACCTATGGCCCATGGGGGGAACGAACCCACGACCTTCGCGTTATTAGCACCACGCTCTAACCAACTGAGCTAATGGGCCACACAGTTCATATGCTTTCCAAGATATTAAATATATTAAAATGAAGCCAAATTTTTAAGAATTTCCAAAGAAAAAACAGTACCTATGGCCCATAGGGGGATCGAACCCTCCACCTTCGCGTTATTAGCACGACGCTCTAACCAACTGAGCTAATGGGACACGCTATTCAAACGGTTTCCAAGATATCGAAAATATTAAAATGAAGCCAAAACTTTAAGGATTTCCAAAGAAAAAACAGCACCTTTGGCCCATGGGGAGATCGAACCCACGACCTTCGCGTTATTATCACGACGCTCTAACCAACTGAGCTAATGGGCCACACACTTAACATGCTTTCCAAGATATCAAATATATTAAAATGAAGCCAAAACTTTACGGATTTCCAAAGAAAAAACAGTATCTATGGCCCATGGGGGGATCGAACCCACGACCTTCGCGTTATTATCACGACGCTCTAACCAACTGAGCTAATGGGCCACACACTTAACATGCTTTCCAAGATATCAAATATATTAAAATGAAGCCAAAACTTTACGGATTTCCAAAGAAAAAACAGTATCTATGGCCCATGGGGGGATCGAACCCACGACCTTCGCGTTATTAGCACGACGCTCTAACCAACTGAGCTAATGGGCCACACACTTAATTTGCTTTCCAAGATATCAAATATATTAAAATGAAGCCAAAACTTTACGGATTTCCAAAGAAAAAACAGTATCTATGGCCATGGGGGGAACGAACCCACGACCTTCGCGTTATTAGCACGACGCTCTAACCAACTGAGCTAATGGGCCACACACTTAATTTGCTTTCCAAGATATCAAATATATTAAAATGAAGCCAAAACTTTACGGATTTCCAAAGAAAAAACAGTACCTATGGCCCATGGGGGGAACGAACCCACGACCTTCGCGTTATTAGTACGACGCTCTAACCAACTGAGCTAATGGGCCACACACTTAATTTGCGTTCCGAGATATCAAATATATTATAATAAAGCCAAAACTTTACGGATTTCCAAAGAAAAAACAGTACCTATGGGCCATGGGGGGATCGAACCCACGACCCTCGCGTTTTTAGCACGTCGCTCTAACCAACTGAGCTAATTTGCCACACACCTGATATGCTTTCCAAGATATCAAATATATTATAATGAAGCCAAACTTTACGGATTTCCAAAGAAAAAACAGTACCTATAGACCATGGGGGGAACGAACCCACGACCTTCGCGTTTTTAGCACGACGCTCTAACCAACTGAGCTAATGGGACACACTCTTAATTTGCTTTCCAAGATATCAAATATATTAAAATGAAGCCAAAACTTTACGGATTTCCAAAGAAAAAACAGTACCTATGGCCCATGGGGGGAACGAACCCACGACCTTCGCGTTATTAGCACCACGCTCTAACCAACTGAGCTAATGGGCCACACAGTTCATATGCTTTCCAAGATATTAAATATATTAAAATGAAGCCAAATTTTTACGGATTTCCAAAGAAAAAACAGTACCTATGGCCCATAGGGGGATCGAACCCTCCACCTTCGCGTTATTAGCACGACGCTCTAACCAACTGAGCTAATGGGACACGCTATTAAAACGGTTTCCAAGATATCGAAAATATTAAAATGAAGCCAAAACTTTAAGGATTTCCAAAGAAAAAACAGCACCTTTGGCCCATGGGGAGATCGAACCCACGACCTTCGCGTTATTATCACGACGCTCTAACCAACTGAGCTAATGGGCCTCACACATAACATGCTTTCCAAGATATCAAATATATTAAAATGAAGCCAAAACTTTACGGATTTCCAAAGAAAAAACAGTATCTATGGCCCATGGGGGGATCGAACCCACGACCTTCGCGTTATTAGCACGACGCTCTAACCAACTGAGCTAATGGGCCACACACTTAATTCGCTTTCCAAGATATCAAATATATTAAAATGAAGCCAAAACTTTACGGATTTCCAAAGAAAAAACAGTACCTATAGCCCATGGGGGGGAACGAACCCACGACCTTCGCGTTATTAGCACGACGCTCTAACCAACTGAGCTAATGGGCCACACACTTAATTTGCTTTCCAAGATATCAAATATATTAAAATGAAGCCAAAACTTTACGAATTTCCAAAGAAAAAACAGTACCTATGGCCCATGGGGGTATCGAACCCATGACCTTCGCGTTATTAGCACGACGTTCTAACCAACTGAGCTAATGGGATCCACACTTGATATGCTTTCCAAGATATCAAATATATAAAAATGAAGCCAAATTTTTACGCATTTCCAAAGAAAAAACAGTACCTATGGCCCATAGGGGGATCGAACCCACGACCTTCGCGTTATTAGCACGACGCTCTAACCAACTGAGCTAATGGGACACGTTATTAAAACGGTTTCCAAGATATCGAAAATATTAAAATGAAGCCAAAACTTTAAGGATTTCCAAAGAAAAAACAGCACCTTTGGCCCATGGGGAGATCGAACCCACGACCTTCGCGTTATTATCACGACGCTCTAACCAACTGAGCTAATGGGCCTCACACATAACATGCTTTCCAAGATATCAAATATATTAAAATGAAGCCAAAACTTTACGGATTTCCAAAGAAAAAACAGTATCTATGGCCCATGGGGGGATCGAACCCACGACCTTCGCGTTATTAGCACGACGCTCTAACCAACTGAGCTAATGGGCCACACACTTAATTCGCTTTCCAAGATATCAAATATATTAAAATGAAGCCAAAACTTTACGGATTTCCAAAGAAAAAACAGTACCTATGGCCCATGGGGGGGAACGAACCCACGACCTTCGCGTTATTAGCACGACGCTCTAACCAACTGAGCTAATGGGCCACACACTTAATTTGCTTTCCAAGATATCAAATATATTAAAATGAAGCCAAAACTTTACGAATTTCCAAAGAAAAAACAGTACCTATGGCCCATGGGGGTATCGAACCCATGACCTTCGCGTTATTAGCACGACGTTCTAACCAACTGAGCTAATGGGATCCACACTTGATATGCTTTCCAAGATATCAAATATATAAAAATGAAGCCAAATTTTTACGCATTTCCAAAGAAAAAACAGTACCTATGGCCCATAGGGGGATCGAACCCACGACCTTCGCGTTATTAGCACGACGCTCTAACCAACTGAGCTAATGGGACACGTTATTAAAACGGTTTCCAAGATATCGAAAATATTAAAATGAAGCCAAAACTTTAAGGATTTCCAAAGAAAAAACAGCACCTTTGGCCCATGGGGAGATCGAACCCACGACCTTCGCGTTATTAGCACGACGCTCTAACCAACTGAGCTAATGGGCCACACACTTAACATGCTTTCCAAGATATCAAATATATTAAAATGAAGCCAAAACTTTACGGATTTCCAAAGAAAAAACAGTACCTATGGCCCATGGGGGGATCGAACCCACGACCTTCGCGTTATTAGCACGACGCTCATACCAACTGAGCTAATGGGCCACACACTTGATACGCTTTCCAAGATATCAAATATATTAAAATGAAGCCAAAACTTTACGGATTTCCAAAGAAAAAACAGTACCTATGGGCCATGGGGAGATCGAACCCACGACCTTCGCGTTATTAGCACGACGCTCATACCAACTGAGCTAATGGGCCACACACTTGATACGCTTTCCAAGATATCAAATATATTAAAATGAAGCCAAAACTTTACGGATTTCCAAAGAAAAAACAGTACCTATGGGCCATGGGGGTTCGAACCCACGACCTTCGCGTTTTTAGCACGTCGCTCTAACCAACTGAGCTAATGGGCCACACACCTGATACGCTTTCCAAGATATCTAATATATTATAATGAAGCCAAACTTTACGGATTTCCAAAGAAAAAACAGTACCTATAGACCACGGGGGGAACGAACCCACGACCTTCGCGTTTTTAGCACGACGCTCTAACCAACTGAGCTAATGGGACACACTCTTAATTTGCTTTCCAAGATGTCAAATATATTAAAATGAAGCCAAAACTTTACGGATTTCCAAAGAAAAAACAGTACCTATGGCCCATGGGGGGAACGAACCCACGACCTTCGCGTTATTAGCACGACGCTCTAACCAACTGAGCTAATGGGCCACACACTTAATTTGCTTTCCAAGATATCAAATATATTAAAATGAAGCCAAAACTTTACGGATTTCCAAAGAAAAAACAGTACCTATGGGCCATGGGGGGATCGAACCCACGACCTTCGCGTCATTAGCACGACGCTCTAACCATCTGAGCTAATGGGCCACACAGTTCATACTCTTTCCAAGATATTAAATATATTAAAATGAAGCCAAATTTTTACGGATTTCCAAAGAAAAAACAGTACCTATGGCCCATAGGGGGATCGAACCCACGACCTTCGCGTTATTAGCACGACGCTCTAACCAACTGAGCTAATGGGACACGCTATTAAAACGGTTTCCAAGATATCGAAAATATTAAAATGAAGCCAAAACTTTAAGGATTTCCAAAAAAAAACAGCACCTTTGGCCCATGGGGAGATCGAACCCACGACCTTCGCGTTATTAGCACGACGCTCTAACCAACTGAGCTAATGGGCCACACACTTAACATGCTTTCCAAGATATCAAATATATTAAAATGAAGCCAAAACTTTACGGATTTCCAAAGAAAAAACAGTACCTATGGCCCATGGGGGGATCGAACCCACGACCTTCGCGTTATTAGCACGACGCTCATACCAACTGAGCTAATGGGCCACACACTTGATACGCTTTCCAAGATATCAAATATATTAAAATGAAGCCAAAACTTTACGGATTTCCAAAGAAAAAACAGTTTCTATGGCCCATGGGGGGATCGAACCCACGACCTTCGCGTTATTAGCATGACGCTCTAACCAACTGAGCTAATGGGCCACACAGTTCATACGCTTTACAAGATATCAAATATATTAAAATGAAGCCAAATTTTTACGGATTTCCAAAGAAAAAACAGTACCTATGGCCCATAGGGGGATCGAACCCTCCACCTTCGCGTTATTAGCACGACGCTCTAACCAACTGAGCTAATGGGACACGCTATTAAAACGGTTTCCAAGATATCGAAAATATTAAAATGAATCCAAAACTTTAAGGATTTCCAAAGAAAAAACAGCACCTTTGCCCCATGGGGAGATCGAACCCACGACCTTCGCGTTATTAGCACGACGCTCTAACCAACTGAGCTAATGGGCCACACACTTAACATGCTTTCCAAGATATCAAATATATTAAAATGAAGCCAAAACTTTACGGATTTCGAAAGAAACAAGTTGGGAAAACCAAAATATTACCTCTCCGAATCAAGAGGTCTACTACTACAAACTTATTTACCTAGATATGGAATTATTTCACTTTTTTGAAGTAAAAATTTACGAAATATCGAAGCAGTATTCCAAACATAGCGAATGTACAGTAAAGCAGACGACATTTTACATCCAAATCTTGGACACATGGGAATCAGTCAATGGGGAAAAGAACAGGAAATGAAGTCTACGCTTCAGCTGTTTACCGTATATTCTGATAGCTACATTCACAACTGGTTTGCAGTGTAAACACTATCGCCTCGTCTCACCTCAACAATATTCTTAGTTTGCCAACATGAATGTTAAGGTTAAATAACACCAAAGCTAAATTGTAGCTGGACGCACTAATAGTCAATGCGCACCATAAATGGAATAATAAGTCTGTACCTACTACCCGTTTACCATAAGCCCTTTTACTAATCTAATTGCCACCATCTTTTCTTCTTTTCTTCTATTATAAAATCTTAACCTGATTATTTAAGAGTGTATTTAACTTTCGGCTCACTCTGAACCGTTAATGTCTCTTCATTTCAGACACGAAAATCAAAGCCAAAAGTTTACATCACCTCAGGCCTCAATTATTTACTCTTTGTTTCAAAAATCCTATTGCGGATAATGCGCGCTTGTTACGCCCGCCGGAGTCTTGGTCTTAGTTTTCTTCATGTAATCACTAAACCAAGGATTATTCTATATACAGATGTAGTATAGCTTAAGTAATATATAAACAGCCATTTCAAATAACAATATTAAAAAAAATCTTTGGAATATCAAAATGAAACAGAGCTTTAAAGCTACAAAAGTACTAAATGCATCATAATTACGAAAAATACTTCCACATATTCACTTTATATTATGGAAAAAGGGAATATTAAGGTTCTGTAGGATTTCTTTACACATCAAAACAAGGCTAACTGCTAACGCGACGCACTAGTGTAACAATGGACGGACACACACAGACAAAAACATAAGCTGCTTTTTAACTCTTTCCGTATTAATTTTGAGTTGAGAAACAAGATTATCTTAAATATTAAAATAAATATAATTAATATTAAATATTTTCTTCGTCAGTTGTTTGCCTTATTGAGCGTTACATCGTTTTGATAAAGAACAATTAAACATTCTTGAGAGACCTGACTAATATTGGCGTTTGAAATGAAGCATACGCCCGTTGCGTCGCCTTACTCAAATAGGTAGTATATAAGGGTTTCGAATCGCAGCTATGGATAAGAACATCGCAATTGCGTGAACCTTGGCGGAAGACCCCGTCAATGGAAGGCTAGACGTTTCTCGTAACCCTAGCCGATCGCCGCGTATGTCTTAACCTTGAGGATGATGGTGGTGTTAGAAGCCAGGTGTGCAGACTGGTGTCCATGTGGGATGGACAAAGAATAGAAGATGGTGGTGTTTAGAAGCCAGTAAGTACAGACTGGTGTCCATGTGGAATGGACAAAGACGAGAAGGTGGTGGTGTTTAGAAGCCAGTAAGTACAGACTGTTGTCCATGTGGAATGGGCAAAAGACTAGCAGATGGTGGTGTTTAGAAGCCAATAAGTTCAGACTACTGTCCATGTGGGGTGGACAAATGAACAGAGTTGTTAAACAGGCAATGGAGTAATAGCCTGTAAGTCGAATACAATTTCCGGGACTGTAAATGCGGTCTGGAAATTGAATACACGTTTGCTCCGATTTGCAAACTGCGAACGCGGTCACGTGGGTGTAACAACGGACAGACAGACACACAGACAGACACACAGACACGTCGAAATTAGAACCTCTCCGTGACATACGTCACTCGGAGAGGTAAAAACAGTATCTATGGCCCATGGGGGGATCGAACCCACGACCTTCGCGTTATTAGCACGACGCTCTAACCAACTGAGCTAATGGGCCACACACTTAATTTGCTTTCCAAGATATCAAATATATTAAAATGAAGCCAAAACTTTACGGATTTCCAAAGAAAAAACAGTATCTATGGCCCATGGGGGGAACGAACCCACGACCTTCGCGTTATTAGCACGACGCTCTAACCAACTGAGCTAATGGGCCACACACTTAATTTGCTTTCCAAGATATCAAATATATTAAAATGAAGCCAAAACTTTACGGATTTCCAAAGAAAAAACAGTACCTATGGGCCATGGGGGGATCGAACCCACGACCTTCGCGTTTTTAGCACGTCGCTCTAACCAACTGAGCTAATGGGACACACTCTTAATTTGCTTTCCAAGATATCAAATATATTAAAATGAAGCCAAAACTTTACGGATTTCCAAAGAAAAAACAGTACCTATGGCCCATGGGGGGAACGAACCCACGACCGTCGCGTTATTAGCACGACGCTCTAACCAACTGAGCTAATGGGCCACACACTTAACATGCTTTCCAAGATATCAAATATATTAAAATGAAGCCAAAACTTTACGGATTTCCAAAGAAAAAACAGTACATATGGCCCATGGGGGGATCGAACCCACGACCTTCGCGTTATTAGCACGACGCTCTAACCAACTGAGCTAATGGGCCACACACTTAACATGCTTTCCAAGATATCAAATATATTAAAATGAAGGCAAAACTTTACGGATTTCCAAAGAAAAAACAGTACATATGGGCCATGGGGGGATCGAACCCACGACCTTCGCGTTATTAGCACGACGCTCTAACCAACTGAGCTAATGGGCCACACACTTAATTTGCTTTCCAAGATATCAAATATATTAAAATGAAGCCAAAACTTTACGGATTTCCAAAGAAAAAACAGTACATATGGGCCATGGGGGGATCGAACCCACGACCTTCGCGTTATTAGCACGACGCTCTAACCAACTGAGCTAATGGGCCACACACTTAATTTGCTTTCCAAGATATCAAATATATTAAAATGAAGCCAAAACTTTACGGATTTCCAAAGAAAAAACAGTACCTATGGCCCATGGGGGTATCGAACCCATGACCTTCGCGTTATTAGCACGACGTTCTAACCAACTGAGCTAATGGGATCCACACTTGATATGCTTTCCAAGATATCAAATATATTAAAATGAAGCCAAAACTTTACGTATTTCCAAAGAAAAAACAGTACCTATGGCCCATGGGGGGATTGAACCCACGACCTTCGCGTTATTAGCACGACGCTCTAACCAACTGAGCTAATGGGCCACACACTTAACATGCTTTCCAAGATATCAAATATATTAAAATGAAGCCAAAACTTTACGGATTTCCAAAGAAAAAACAGTACCTATGGCCCATGGGGGGATTGAACCCACGACCTTCGCGTTATTAGCACGACGCTCTAACCAACTGAGCTAATGGGCCACACAGGTCATATGCTTTCCAAGATATTAAATATATTAAAATGAAGCCAAATTTTTACGGATTTCCAAAGAAAAAACAGTACCTATGGCCCATAGGGGGATCGAACCCATGACCTTCGCGATATTAGCACGACGTTCTAACCAACTGAGCTAATGGGATCCACACTTGATATGCTTTCCAAGATATCAAATATATTAAAATGAAGCCAAAACTTTAAGGATTTCCAAAGAAAAAACAGCACCTTTGGCCCATGGGGAGATCGAACCCACGACCTTCGCGTTATTAGCACGACGCTCTAACCAACTGAGCTAATGGGCCACACACTTAATTTGCTTTCCAAGATATCAAATATATTAAAATGAAGCCAAAACTTTACGGATTTCCAAAGAAAAAACAGTACCTATGGCCCATGGGGGTATCGAACCCACGACCTTCGCGTTATTAGCACCACGCTCTAACCAACTGGGCTAATGGGCCACACAGTTCATTTGCTTTCCAAGATATTAAATATATTAAAATGAAGCCAAATTTTTACGGATTTCCAAAGAAAAAACAGTACCTATGGCCCATAGGGGGATCGAACCCTACACCTTCGCGTTATTAGCACGACGCTCTAACCAACTGAGCTAATGGGACACGCTATTAAAACGGTTTCCAAGATATCGAAAATATTAAAATGAAGCCAAAACTTTAAGGATTTCCAAAGAAAAAACAGCACCTTTGGCCCATGGGGAGATCGAACCCACGACCTTCGCGTTATTATCACGACGCTCTAACCAACTGAGCTAATGGGCCACACACTTAACATGCTTTCCAAGATATCAAATATATTAAAATGAAGCCAAAACTTTACGGATTTCCATAGAAAAAACAGTATCTATGGCCCATGGGGGGATCGAACCCACGACCTTCGCGTTATTAGCACGACGCTCTAACCAACTGAGCTAATGGGCCACACACTTAATTTGCTTTCCAAGATATCAAATATATTAAAATGAAGCCAAAACTTTACGGATTTCCAAAGAAAAAACAGTATCTATGGCCCATGGGGGGAACGAACCCACGACCTTCGCGTTATTAGCACGACGCTCTAACCAACTGAGCTAATGGGCCACACACTTAATTTGCTTTCCAAGATATCAAATATATTAAAATGAAGCCAAAACTTTACGGATTTCCAAAGAAAAAACAGTACCTATGGGCCATGGGGGGATCGAACCCACGACCTTCGCGTTTTTAGCACGTCGCTCTAACCAACTGAGCTAATGGGACACACTCTTAATTTGCTTTCCAAGATATCAAATATATTAAAATGAAGCCAAAACTTTACGGATTTCCAAAGAAAAAACAGTACCTATGGCCCATGGGGGGAACGAACCCACGACCGTCGCGTTATTAGCACGACGCTCTAACCAACTGAGCTAATGGGCCACACACTTAACATGCTTTCCAAGATATCAAATATATTAAAATGAAGCCAAAACTTTACGGATTTCCAAAGAAAAAACAGTACATATGGCCCATGGGGGGATCGAACCCACGACCTTCGCGTTATTAGCACGACGCTCTAACCAACTGAGCTAATGGGCCACACACTTAACATGCTTTCCAAGATATCAAATATATTAAAATGAAGGCAAAACTTTACGGATTTCCAAAGAAAAAACAGTACATATGGGCCATGGGGGGATCGAACCCACGACCTTCGCGTTATTAGCACGACGCTCTAACCAACTGAGCTAATGGGCCACACACTTAATTTGCTTTCCAAGATATCAAATATATTAAAATGAAGCCAAAACTTTACGGATTTCCAAAGAAAAAACAGTACATATGGGCCATGGGGGGATCGAACCCACGACCTTCGCGTTATTAGCACGACGCTCTAACCAACTGAGCTAATGGGCCACACACTTAATTTGCTTTCCAAGATATCAAATATATTAAAATGAAGCCAAAACTTTACGGATTTCCAAAGAAAAAACAGTACCTATGGCCCATGGGGTAGGACTGTTCACGAGCCGAGCTGAGCGAGCTTTTTAAAAGCTCGGCTCGGCTCGAGTCAAAAAAACGGCGGCTCGGCTCGACTCGAGCCGAGCTGGGTCTTGGCTCGGCTCTAGCTCGGCTCGGCTCGAAAATGATCGAGCCGAGCCGAGCTGGCTCGATTAATATATACATGTTTAAAAAAATTGCTACTACGAACGTGAACCTTGAGAACGACTATAAATGCCATCCCATGTTTAGAAATGTAGTGGTTCTGTAAAACCAGCTCTTTAAAATATGCTCAAGATTAGAGACGAGAGATTTTTCCCACGCTTTATTTCATGTAAAATTACAACGGAACGCTATTGGTGGAGAGAATAAAGACTAAAAGGAAAGCACTATATCAGTGACTAAGCTCGCGAGCCGGCTCGCGAGTCGTAGTGGCTCGATGCCTGTCGGCTCGGCTCGGCTCGACCATTAAAAAGCTCGCTCGTTAATTAATCGAGCCGCAAAAGTGGCGGCTCGGCTCGGCTCGAACTCGGCTCGCTCGTCACGAGCCCGAGCTGGCTCGAGCTCGTGAACAGTCCTACCATGGGGGTATCGAACCCATGACCTTCGCGTTATTAGCACGACGTTCTAACCAACTGAGCTAATGGGATCCACACTTGATATGCTTTCCAAGATATCAAATATATTAAAATGAAGCCAAAACTTTACGTATTTCCAAAGAAAAAACAGTACCTATGGCCCATGGGGGGATTGAACCCACGACCTTCGCGTTATTAGCACGACGCTCTAACCAACTGAGCTAATGGGCCACACACTTAACATGCTTTCCAAGATATCAAATATATTAAAATGAAGCCAAAACTTTACGGATTTCCAAAGAAAAAACAGTACCTATGGCCCATGGGGGGATTGAACCCACGACCTTCGCGTTATTAGCACGACGCTCTAACCAACTGAGCTAATGGGCCACACAGGTCATATGCTTTCCAAGATATTAAATATATTAAAATGAAGCCAAATTTTTACGGATTTCCAAAGAAAAAACAGTACCTATGGCCCATAGGGGGATCGAACCCATGACCTTCGCGATATTAGCACGACGTTCTAACCAACTGAGCTAATGGGATCCACACTTGATATGCTTTCCAAGATATCAAATATATTAAAATGAAGCCAAAACTTTAAGGATTTCCAAAGAAAAAACAGCACCTTTGGCCCATGGGGAGATCGAACCCACGACCTTCGCGTTATTAGCACGACGCTCTAACCAACTGAGCTAATGGGCCACACACTTAATTTGCTTTCCAAGATATCAAATATATTAAAATGAAGCCAAAACTTTACGGATTTCCAAAGAAAAAACAGTACCTATGGCCCATGGGGGTATCGAACCCACGACCTTCGCGTTATTAGCACCACGCTCTAACCAACTGGGCTAATGGGCCACACAGTTCATTTGCTTTCCAAGATATTAAATATATTAAAATGAAGCCAAATTTTTACGGATTTCCAAAGAAAAAACAGTACCTATGGCCCATAGGGGGATCGAACCCTACACCTTCGCGTTATTAGCACGACGCTCTAACCAACTGAGCTAATGGGACACGCTATTAAAACGGTTTCCAAGATATCGAAAATATTAAAATGAAGCCAAAACTTTAAGGATTTCCAAAGAAAAAACAGCACCTTTGGCCCATGGGGAGATCGAACCCACGACCTTCGCGTTATTATCACGACGCTCTAACCAACTGAGCTAATGGGCCACACACTTAACATGCTTTCCAAGATATCAAATATATTAAAATGAAGCCAAAACTTTACGGATTTCCATAGAAAAAACAGTATCTATGGCCCATGGGGGGATCGAACCCACGACCTTCGCGTTATTAGCACGACGCTCTAACCAACTGAGCTAATGGGCCACACACTTAATTTGCTTTCCAAGATATCAAATATATTAAAATGAAGCCAAAACTTTACGGATTTCCAAAGAAAAAACAGTATCTATGGCCCATGGGGGGAACGAACCCACGACCTTCGCGCTATTAGCACGACGCTCTAACCAACTGAGCTAATGGGCCACACACTTAATTTGCTTTCCAAGATATCAAATATATTATAATGAAGCCAAACTTTACGGATTTCCAAAGAAAAAACAGTACCTATAGACCATGGGGGGAACGAACCCACGACCTTCGCGTTTTTAGCACGACGCTCTAACCAACTGAGCTAATGGGACACACTCTTAATTTGCTTTCCAAGATATCAAATATATTAAAATGAAGCCAAAACTTTACGGATTTCCAAAGAAAAAACAGTACCTATGGCCCATGGGGGGAACGAACCCACGACCTTCGCGTTATTAGCACCACGCTCTAACCAACTGAGCTAATGGGCCACACAGTTCATATGCTTTCCAAGATATTAAATATATTAAAATGAAGCCAAATTTTTAAGAATTTCCAAAGAAAAAACAGTACCTATGGCCCATAGGGGGATCGAACCCTCCACCTTCGCGTTATTAGCACGACGCTCTAACCAACTGAGCTAATGGGACACGCTATTAAAACGGTTTCCAAGATATCGAAAATATTAAAATGAAGCCAAAACTTTAAGGATTTCCAAAGAAAAAACAGCACCTTTGGCCCATGGGGAGATCGAACCCACGACCTTCGCGTTATTATCACGACGCTCTAACCAACTGAGCTAATGGGCCACACACTTAACATGCTTTCCAAGATATCAAATATATTAAAATGAAGCCAAAACTTTACGGATTTCCAAAGAAAAAACAGTATCTATGGCCCATGGGGGGATCGAACCCACGACCTTCGCGTTATTATCACGACGCTCTAACCAACTGAGCTAATGGGCCACACACTTAACATGCTTTCCAAGATATCAAATATATTAAAATGAAGCCAAAACTTTACGGATTTCCAAAGAAAAAACAGTATCTATGGCCCATGGGGGGATCGAACCCACGACCTTCGCGTTATTAGCACGACGCTCTAACCAACTGAGCTAATGGGCCACACACTTAATTTGCTTTCCAAGATATCAAATATATTAAAATGAAGCCAAAACTTTACGGATTTCCAAAGAAAAAACAGTATCTATGGCCATGGGGGGAACGAACCCACGACCTTCGCGTTATTAGCACGACGCTCTAACCAACTGAGCTAATGGGCCACACACTTAATTTGCTTTCCAAGATATCAAATATATTAAAATGAAGCCAAAACTTTACGGATTTCCAAAGAAAAAACAGTACCTATGGCCCATGGGGGGAACGAACCCACGACCTTCGCGTTATTAGTACGACGCTCTAACCAACTGAGCTAATGGGCCACACACTTAATTTGCGTTCCGAGATATCAAATATATTATAATAAAGCCAAAACTTTACGGATTTCCAAAGAAAAAACAGTACCTATGGGCCATGGGGGGATCGAACCCACGACCTTCGCGTTTTTAGCACGTCGCTCTAACCAACTGAGCTAATTTGCCACACACCTGATATGCTTTCCAAGATATCAAATATATTATAATGAAGCCAAACTTTACGGATTTCCAAAGAAAAAACAGTACCTATAGACCATGGGGGGAACGAACCCACGACCTTCGCGTTTTTAGCACGACGCTCTAACCAACTGAGCTAATGGGACACACTCTTAATTTGCTTTCCAAGATATCAAATATATTAAAATGAAGCCAAAACTTTACGGATTTCCAAAGAAAAAACAGTACCTATGGCCCATGGGGGGAACGAACCCACGACCTTCGCGTTATTAGCACCACGCTCTAACCAACTGAGCTAATGGGCCACACAGTTCATATGCTTTCCAAGATATTAAATATATTAAAATGAAGCCAAATTTTTACGGATTTCCAAAGAAAAAACAGTACCTATGGCCCATAGGGGGATCGAACCCTCCACCTTCGCGTTATTAGCACGACGCTCTAACCAACTGAGCTAATGGGACACGCTATTAAAACGGTTTCCAAGATATCGAAAATATTAAAATGAAGCCAAAACTTTAAGGATTTCCAAAGAAAAAACAGCACCTTTGGCCCATGGGGAGATCGAACCCACGACCTTCGCGTTATTATCACGACGCTCTAACCAACTGAGCTAATGGGCCTCACACATAACATGCTTTCCAAGATATCAAATATATTAAAATGAAGCCAAAACTTTACGGATTTCCAAAGAAAAAACAGTATCTATGGCCCATGGGGGGATCGAACCCACGACCTTCGCGTTATTAGCACGACGCTCTAACCAACTGAGCTAATGGGCCACACACTTAATTCGCTTTCCAAGATATCAAATATATTAAAATGAAGCCAAAACTTTACGGATTTCCAAAGAAAAAACAGTACCTATAGCCCATGGGGGGGAACGAACCCACGACCTTCGCGTTATTAGCACGACGCTCTAACCAACTGAGCTAATGGGCCACACACTTAATTTGCTTTCCAAGATATCAAATATATTAAAATGAAGCCAAAACTTTACGAATTTCCAAAGAAAAAACAGTACCTATGGCCCATGGGGGTATCGAACCCATGACCTTCGCGTTATTAGCACGACGTTCTAACCAACTGAGCTAATTGGATCCACACTTGATATGCTTTCCAAGATATCAAATATATAAAAATGAAGCCAAATTTTTACGCATTTCCAAAGAAAAAACAGTACCTATGGCCCATAGGGGGATCGAACCCACGACCTTCGCGTTATTAGCACGACGCTCTAACCAACTGAGCTAATGGGACACGTTATTAAAACGGTTTCCAAGATATCGAAAATATTAAAATGAAGCCAAAACTTTAAGGATTTCCAAAGAAAAAACAGCACCTTTGGCCCATGGGGAGATCGAACCCACGACCTTCGCGTTATTATCACGACGCTCTAACCAACTGAGCTAATGGGCCTCACACATAACATGCTTTCCAAGATATCAAATATATTAAAATGAAGCCAAAACTTTACGGATTTCCAAAGAAAAAACAGTATCTATGGCCCATGGGGGGATCGAACCCACGACCTTCGCGTTATTAGCACGACGCTCTAACCAACTGAGCTAATGGGCCACACACTTAATTCGCTTTCCAAGATATCAAATATATTAAAATGAAGCCAAAACTTTACGGATTTCCAAAGAAAAAACAGTACCTATGGCCCATGGGGGGGAACGAACCCACGACCTTCGCGTTATTAGCACGACGCTCTAACCAACTGAGCTAATGGGCCACACACTTAATTTGCTTTCCAAGATATCAAATATATTAAAATGAAGCCAAAACTTTACGAATTTCCAAAGAAAAAACAGTACCTATGGCCCATGGGGGTATCGAACCCATGACCTTCGCGTTATTAGCACGACGTTCTAACCAACTGAGCTAATGGGATCCACACTTGATATGCTTTCCAAGATATCAAATATATAAAAATGAAGCCAAATTTTTACGCATTTCCAAAGAAAAAACAGTACCTATGGCCCATAGGGGGATCGAACCCACGACCTTCGCGTTATTAGCACGACGCTCTAACCAACTGAGCTAATGGGACACGTTATTAAAACGGTTTCCAAGATATCGAAAATATTAAAATGAAGCCAAAACTTTAAGGATTTCCAAAGAAAAAACAGCACCTTTGGCCCATGGGGAGATCGAACCCACGACCTTCGCGTTATTAGCACGACGCTCTAACCAACTGAGCTAATGGGCCACACACTTAACATGCTTTCCAAGATATCAAATATATTAAAATGAAGCCAAAACTTTACGGATTTCCAAAGAAAAAACAGTACCTATGGCCCATGGGGGGATCGAACCCACGACCTTCGCGTTATTAGCACGACGCTCATACCAACTGAGCTAATGGGCCACACACTTGATACGCTTTCCAAGATATCAAATATATTAAAATGAAGCCAAAACTTTACGGATTTCCAAAGAAAAAACAGTACCTATGGGCCATGGGGAGATCGAACCCACGACCTTCGCGTTATTAGCACGACGCTCATACCAACTGAGCTAATGGGCCACACACTTGATACGCTTTCCAAGATATCAAATATATTAAAATGAAGCCAAAACTTTACGGATTTCCAAAGAAAAAACAGTACCTATGGGCCATGGGGGATCGAACCCACGACCTTCGCGTTTTTAGCACGTCGCTCTAACCAACTGAGCTAATGGGCCACACACCTGATACGCTTTCCAAGATATCTAATATATTATAATGAAGCCAAACTTTACGGATTTCCAAAGAAAAAACAGTACCTATAGACCACGGGGGGAACGAACCCACGACCTTCGCGTTTTTAGCACGACGCTCTAACCAACTGAGCTAATGGGACACACTCTTAATTTGCTTTCCAAGATGTCAAATATATTAAAATGAAGCCAAAACTTTACGGATTTCCAAAGAAAAAACAGTACCTATGGCCCATGGGGGGAACGAACCCACGACCTTCGCGTTATTAGCACGACGCTCTAACCAACTGAGCTAATGGGCCACACACTTAATTTGCTTTCCAAGATATCAAATATATTAAAATGAAGCCAAAACTTTACGGATTTCCAAAGAAAAAACAGTACCTATGGGCCATGGGGGGATCGAACCCACGACCTTCGCGTCATTAGCACGACGCTCTAACCATCTGAGCTAATGGGCCACACAGTTCATACTCTTTCCAAGATATTAAATATATTAAAATGAAGCCAAATTTTTACGGATTTCCAAAGAAAAAACAGTACCTATGGCCCATAGGGGGATCGAACCCACGACCTTCGCGTTATTAGCACGACGCTCTAACCAACTGAGCTAATGGGACACGCTATTAAAACGGTTTCCAAGATATCGAAAATATTAAAATGAAGCCAAAACTTTAAGGATTTCCAAAAAAAAACAGCACCTTTGGCCCATGGGGAGATCGAACCCACGACCTTCGCGTTATTAGCACGACGCTCTAACCAACTGAGCTAATGGGCCACACACTTAACATGCTTTCCAAGATATCAAATATATTAAAATGAAGCCAAAACTTTACGGATTTCCAAAGAAAAAACAGTACCTATGGCCCATGGGGGGATCGAACCCACGACCTTCGCGTTATTAGCACGACGCTCATACCAACTGAGCTAATGGGCCACACACTTGATACGCTTTCCAAGATATCAAATATATTAAAATGAAGCCAAAACTTTACGGATTTCCAAAGAAAAAACAGTTTCTATGGCCCATGGGGGGATCGAACCCACGACCTTCGCGTTATTAGCATGACGCTCTAACCAACTGAGCTAATGGGCCACACAGTTCATACGCTTTACAAGATATCAAATATATTAAAATGAAGCCAAATTTTTACGGATTTCCAAAGAAAAAACAGTACCTATGGCCCATAGGGGGATCGAACCCTCCACCTTCGCGTTATTAGCACGACGCTCTAACCAACTGAGCTAATGGGACACGCTATTAAAACGGTTTCCAAGATATCGAAAATATTAAAATGAATCCAAAACTTTAAGGATTTCCAAAGAAAAAACAGCACCTTTGCCCCATGGGGAGATCGAACCCACGACCTTCGCGTTATTAGCACGACGCTCTAACCAACTGAGCTAATGGGCCACACACTTAACATGCTTTCCAAGATATCAAATATATTAAAATGAAGCCAAAACTTTACGGATTTCGAAAGAAACAAGTTGGGAAAACCAAAATATTACCTCTCCGAATCAAGAGGTCTACTACTACAAACTTATTTACCTAGATATGGAATTATTTCACTTTTTTGAAGTAAAAATTTACGAAATATCGAAGCAGTATTCCAAACATAGCGAATGTACAGTAAAGCAGACGACATTTTACATCCAAATCTTGGACACATGGGAATCAGTCAATGGGGAAAAGAACAGGAAATGAAGTCTACGCTTCAGCTGTTTACCGTATATTCTGATAGCTACATTCACAACTGGTTTGCAGTGTAAACACTATCGCCTCGTCTCACCTCAACAATATTCTTAGTTTGCCAACATGAATGTTAAGGTTAAATAACACCAAAGCTAAATTGTAGCTGGACGCACTAATAGTCAATGCGCACCATAAATGGAATAATAAGTCTGTACCTACTACCCGTTTACCATAAGCCCTTTTACTAATCTAATTGCCACCATCTTTTCTTCTTTTCTTCTATTATAAAATCTTAACCTGATTATTTAAGAGTGTATTTAACTTTCGGCTCACTCTGAACCGTTAATGTCTCTTCATTTCAGACACGAAAATCAAAGCCAAAAGTTTACATCACCTCAGGCCTCAATTATTTACTCTTTGTTTCAAAAATCCTATTGCGGATAATGCGCGCTTGTTACGCCCGCCGGAGTCTTGGTCTTAGTTTTCTTCATGTAATCACTAAACCAAGGATTATTCTATATACAGATGTAGTATAGCTTAAGTAATATATAAACAGCCATTTCAAATAACAATATTAAAAAAAATCTTTGGAATATCAAAATGAAACAGAGCTTTAAAGCTACAAAAGTACTAAATGCATCATAATTACGAAAAATACTTCCACATATTCACTTTATATTATGGAAAAAGGGAATATTAAGGTTCTGTAGGATTTCTTTACACATCAAAACAAGGCTAACTGCTAACGCGACGCACTAGTGTAACAATGGACGGACACACACAGACAAAAACATAAGCTGCTTTTTAACTCTTTCCGTATTAATTTTGAGTTGAGAAACAAGATTATCTTAAATATTAAAATAAATATAATTAATATTAAATATTTTCTTCGTCAGTTGTTTGCCTTATTGAGCGTTACATCGTTTTGATAAAGAACAATTAAACATTCTTGAGAGACCTGACTAATATTGGCGTTTGAAATGAAGCATACGCCCGTTGCGTCGCCTTACTCAAATAGGTAGTATATAAGGGTTTCGAATCGCAGCTATGGATAAGAACATCGCAATTGCGTGAACCTTGGCGGAAGACCCCGTCAATGGAAGGCTAGACGTTTCTCGTAACCCTAGCCGATCGCCGCGTATGTCTTAACCTTGAGGATGATGGTGGTGTTAGAAGCCAGGTGTGCAGACTGGTGTCCATGTGGGATGGACAAAGAATAGAAGATGGTGGTGTTTAGAAGCCAGTAAGTACAGACTGGTGTCCATGTGGAATGGACAAAGACGAGAAGGTGGTGGTGTTTAGAAGCCAGTAAGTACAGACTGTTGTCCATGTGGAATGGGCAAAAGACTAGCAGATGGTGGTGTTTAGAAGCCAATAAGTTCAGACTACTGTCCATGTGGGGTGGACAAATGAACAGAGTTGTTAAACAGGCAATGGAGTAATAGCCTGTAAGTCGAATACAATTTCCGGGACTGTAAATGCGGTCTGGAAATTGAATACACGTTTGCTCCGATTTGCAAACTGCGAACGCGGTCACGTGGGTGTAACAACGGACAGACAGACACACAGACAGACACACAGACACGTCGAAATTAGAACCTCTCCGTGACATACGTCACTCGGAGAGGTAAAAACAGTATCTATGGCCCATGGGGGGATCGAACCCACGACCTTCGCGTTATTAGCACGACGCTCTAACCAACTGAGCTAATGGGCCACACACTTAATTTGCTTTCCAAGATATCAAATATATTAAAATGAAGCCAAAACTTTACGGATTTCCAAAGAAAAAACAGTATCTATGGCCCATGGGGGGAACGAACCCACGACCTTCGCGTTATTAGCACGACGCTCTAACCAACTGAGCTAATGGGCCACACACTTAATTTGCTTTCCAAGATATCAAATATATTAAAATGAAGCCAAAACTTTACGGATTTCCAAAGAAAAAACAGTACCTATGGGCCATGGGGGGATCGAACCCACGACCTTCGCGTTTTTAGCACGTCGCTCTAACCAACTGAGCTAATGGGACACACTCTTAATTTGCTTTCCAAGATATCAAATATATTAAAATGAAGCCAAAACTTTACGGATTTCCAAAGAAAAAACAGTACCTATGGCCCATGGGGGGAACGAACCCACGACCGTCGCGTTATTAGCACGACGCTCTAACCAACTGAGCTAATGGGCCACACACTTAATTCGCTTTCCAAGATATCAAATATATTAAAATGAAGCCAAAACTTTACGGATTTCCAAAGAAAAAACAGTACCTATGGGCCATGGGGGGATCGAACCCACGACCTTCGCGTTTTTAGCACGTCGCTCTAACCAACTGAGCTAATTTGCCACACACCTGATATGCTTTCCAAGATATCAAATATATTATAATGAAGCCAAACTTTACGGATTTCCAAAGAAAAAACAGTACCTATAGACCATGGGGGGAACGAACCCACGACCTTCGCGTTTTTAGCACGACGCTCTAACCAACTGAGCTAATGGGACACACTCTTAATTTGCTTTCCAAGATATCAAATATATTAAAATGAAGCCAAAACTTTACGGATTTCCAAAGAAAAAACAGTACCTATGGCCCATGGGGGGAACGAACCCACGACCTTCGCGTTATTAGCACGACGCTCTAACCAACTGAGCTAATGGGCCACACACTTAATTTGCTTTCCAAGATATCAAATATATTAAAATGAAGCCAAAACTTTACGGATTTCCAAAGAAAAAACAGTACCTATGGGCCATGGGGGATCGAACCCACGACCTTCGCGTTATTAGCACGACGCTCTAACCAACTGAGCTAATGGGCCACACAGTTCATATGCTTTCCAAGATATTAAATATATTAAAATGAAGCCAAATTTTTACGCATTTCCAAAGAAAAAACAGTACCTATGGCCCATAGGGGGATCGAACCCACGAACTTCGCGTTATTAGCACGACGCTCTAACCAACTGAGCTAATGGGACACGCTATTAAAACGGTTTCCAAGATATCGAAAATATTAAAATGAAGCCAAAACTTTAAGGATTTCCAAAGAAAAAACAGCACCTTTGGCCCATGGGGAGATCGAACCCACGACCTTCGCGTTATTAGCACGACGCTCTAACCAACTGAGCTAATGGGCCACACACTTAACATGCTTTCCAAGATATCAAATATATTAAAATGAAGCCAAAACTTTACGGATTTCCAAAGAAAAAACAGTACCTATGGCCCATGGGGGGATCGAACCCACGACCTTCGCGTTATTAGCACGACGTTCTAGCCAACTGAGCTAATGGGATCCACACTTGATATGCTTTCCAAGATATCAAATATATTAAAATGAAGCCAAAACTTTACGGATTTCCAAAGAAAAAACAGTACCTATGGGCCATGGGGGATCGAACCCACGACCTTCGCGTTATTAGCACGACGCTCTAACCAACTGAGCTAATGCTACACGCTATTAAAACGGTTTCCAAGATATCGAAAATATTAAAATGAAGCCAAACTTTACGGATTTCCAAAGAAAAAACAGTACCTATAGACCATGGGGGGAACGAACCCACGACCTTCGCGTTTTTAGCACAACGCTCTAACCAACTGAGCTAATGGGACACACTCTTAATTTGCTTTCCAAGATATTAAATATATTAAAATGAAGCCAAATTTTTACGGATTTCCAAAGAAAAAACAGTACCTATGGCCCATGGTGGGATTGAACCCACGACCTTCGCGTTTTTAGCACGACGCTCTAACCAACTGAGCTAATGGCCACACACCTGATATGCTTTCCAAGATATCAAATATATTATAATGAAGCCAAACTTTACGGATTTCCAAAGAAAAAACAGTACCTATAGACCATGGGGGGAACGAACCCACGACCTTCGCGTTTTTAGCACGACGCTCTAACCAACTGAGCTAATGGGACACACTCTTAATTTGCTTTCCAAGATATCAAATATATTAAAATGAAGCCAAAACTTTACGGATTTCCAAAGAAAATACAGCACCTATGGCCCAAGTGGGGATCGAACCCACGACCTTCGCGTTATTAGCACGACGCTCTAACCAACTGAGCTAATGGGCCACACGGTTCATACGCTTTCCAAGATATCAAATATATTAAAATGAAGCCAAAACTTTACGGATTTCCAAAGAAAAAACAGTACCTATGGCCCATGGGGGGATCGAACCCACGACCTTCGCGTTATTAGCACGACGCTCTAACCAACTGAGCTAATGGGCCACACGCTTAACACGCTTTCCAAGTTATGAAATATATTAAAATGAAGCCCAAACGTTACAGATTTCGAAGAAAAAACTGTACCTATGGCCCATGGGGGGATCGAACCCACGACCTTCGCGTTATTAGCACGACGCTCTAACCAACTGTGCTAATGGGCCACGCACTCAACACGTTTTCCAAGATATCAAATATATTAAAATGAAGCCAAAACTTTAAGGATTTCCAAAGAAAAAACAGTACCTATGGCCCATGGGGGGATCGAACCCACGACCTTCGCGTTATTAGCACGACGCTCTAACCAACTGAGCTAATGGGCCACACAGTTCATACGCTTACCAAGATATCAAATATATTAAAATGAAGCCAAAACGTTACAGATTTCGATGAAAAAACTGTACCTATGGCCCATGGGGGGATCGAACCCACGACCTTCGCGTTATTAGCACGACGCTCTAACCAACTGAGCTAATGGGCCAAACACTTAATATGCTTTCCAAGATATCAAATATATTAAAATGAAGCCAAAACGTTACAGATTTTGAAGAAAAAACAGTACCTATGGCCCATGGGAGGATCGAACCCACGACCTTCGCGTTATTAGCACGACGCTCTAACTAACTGAGCTAACGGGCCAAACACTTAATATGCTTTCCAAGATATCAAATATATTAAAATGAAGCCAAAACGTTACAGATTTCGAAGAAAAAACTGTACCTATGGCCCATGGGGGTATCGAACCCACGACCTTCGCGTTATTAGCACGTCGCTCTAACCAACTGAGCTAATGGGCCACACGCTTAATACGCTTTCCAAGTTATGAAATATATTAAAATGAAGCCCAAACGTTAGAGATTTCGAAGAAAAAACTGTACCTATGGCCCATGGGGGGATCGAACCCACGACCTTCGCGTTATTAGCACGACGCTCTAACCAACTGTGCTAATGGGCCACGCACTCAACACGTTTTCCAAGATATCAAATATATTAAAATGAAGCCAAAACTTTAAGAATTTCCAAAGAAAAAACAGTACCTATGGCCCATGGGGGGATCGAACCCACGACCTTCGCGTTATTAGCACGACGCTCTAACCAACTGAGCTAATGGGCCACAATCTTAATACGCTTTCCAAGATATCACATATATTAAAATGAAGCCAAAACTTTACGGATTTCCAAAGAAAAAGCAGTACCTGCGGCCCATGGGGGGATCAAACCCACGACCTTCGCGTTAATAGCACGACGCTCTAACCAACTGAGCTAATGGGCCACACGTTTAATATGCTTTCCAAGATATCGAATATATTAAAATGAAGCCAAAACGTTACAGATTTCGAAGAAAAAACTGTACCTATGGCCCATGGGGGTATCGAACCCACGACCTTCGCGTTATTAGCACGACGCTCTAACCAAATGAGCTAGTGGGCCACACAGTTCATATGCTTTCCAAGATATCAAATATATTAAAATGAAGCCAAAACGTTACAGATTTCGAAGAAAAAACAGTACCTATGGCCCATGGGGGGATCGAACCCACGACCTTCGCGTTATTAGCACGACGCTCTAACCAACTGAGCTAATGGGCCACGCACTTAACACGCTTTCCAAGATATCAAATATATTAAAATGAAGCCAAAACGTTACAGATTTCGAAGAAAAAACTGTACCTATGGCCCATGGGGGTATCGAAGCCACGACCTTCGCGTTATTAGCACGACGCTCTAACCAACTGAGCTAATGGGCCACACTCTTAATACGCTTTCCAAAAAATCAAATATATTAAAATAAAGCCAAAACTTTAATTATTTCCAAAGAAAAAACAGTACCTATAGCCCATGGGGGATCGAACCCACGACCTTCGCGTTATTAGCACGACGCTCTAACCAACTCAGCTAATGGGCCAGACACTTTCTTACCACCGTCCTTTTTCAGCCAAGTTTTAAATCTACGTTTTTAACTTTAAATGCGTCATAGTTTTTACCTCTCCGAGTGACGTATGTCACGGAGAGGTATTACACCGGCCGTGTCTGTCTGTGTGTCTGTGTGTCTGTGTGTGTGTGTGTCTGTCTGTCTGTCAGACCCCACGTGACCGCGTTCGCAGTTTACAAATCGGAGCAAACAAATACCCGATTTCCGGAACGCGTTCGCGGTTCACGGAAATTTGGTCATTCATCTACCAACACCAGTCTTTACTAACTGGCGTCTAAGGACCACAATCTGCTAGTCTTTGTCCATCCCACATGGACACTAGTCTGTACGTGCTTGCTTCCAAGCACCACCAACTTCTGTTCTTCGTCAATTTCACTTTGACTCCAGCTTTTATGCACCACCATCTTCTGTTCTTCGTCAATTCCACATTGACACCAGCTTCTATGCACTACCATCTTCTGTTCTTCGTCAATTCCACATTGACACCAGCTTCTATGCACCACTATCTTCTGTTCTTCGTCAATTCCACATTGACACCAGCTTCTTTGTACCACCATCTTCAGGTCTTTGTCCATTCCACATGGACGCCAGTCAGTCCATTCTGGCTTCTCTTCCTTCGTCATCGTTTGGTTTCAAGATATACGCGGCGAGCGGCTAGGGTTACGAGAAACGTCTAGCCTCCCAATGGCAGGGCTTCCACCATCGGTTCACGCGAATGCGTTTTTATCTATTATTTGGTTTTAAGATATACGCGGCGATCAGCTAGGGTTACGAGAAACGTCTAGCCTCCCAATGGCAGGGCTTCCACCAAAGGTTCACGCGAATGCGTTTTTATCTATTATTATAATGGAAACGGATCGTATATATACCCCAAAATTTGAAGAAAGCGGGCAAGAAGGGTACCCTTCACTTTAAACGTCAATATTAGCAAAGTTTCGAAAGATAATAGGATCAACTTTATTTAAAACGATTTAACTATTTTTAAAGTTATTTACTGGCGATTAAAATAATTAATATCATTTATATTTAATTAATTATTTAAGATAAACTTATTTCTTTGAAGTGACACAAGTGAGAGTTTATATAGAACGAGTAATGAAGATTACATCTGAATCGAAACACGCATATCAAAGTTAATATAAAGCGAGTAGGATGATAAGATCTCTTACAAAACGATAACATTTCCTTTTTGCAGAATATTAAATGGAAATATTTTTAATATTTTTCGGCATTACGATTCTTTTAGTAGTTGTGTAGCTATAAAGCTCTGTTTCATCTCAATATTCCAAGAACATCTTTTGATATTAACATTTCAAATTTGGTGTTTACTTTTTAATTCAGCTTTACTACATTTATATATAGCGTAAACGCAACCTTTAATTTCACTACATAATATGGATTTCAATACTTCGTATCTCTGTAAGTGTGTAAGCGATTGAGTGAGTCGAAAGATAAATACACATCCCATATTTTAGTTGTACCATGCGTACCACAATGTTGCCAGGCGTTTATAGAAGGATGCTTGGGTACTTGGTACAGACTGTTACGTCTACCAAGTTTCCTAGCATCCAAGAATAAATAGGATTCATAGAAGCCAGTGTTAAGGGCATGTCATGGGTCAAGTCGTTAAATATATCGACGCAGTTAAATAGCTGATGGCATTATTTTATGCACTTTCTCATTGCGTTTCGAGAGGAAGTTCAACTTTGGCACGGACGACAGATGGCGCTCCTAGCCTTCTACCCCCAAAAATCGCTTTTGTCTGCTCGGTTTCCCCTTCCGCGTTTTTTCGTTATAAACTTATGATTTAACGAACTGAGAATTAAAATTTCATATTTCCTAAGACAGATAAGCTTCTACTCCTTTCATCTTACTCCCAGTTAGATTTAACCTTGTTAAATAATAATCAGATGAATTTGAGTTACAATGCCGTAAAATCCTCTGCATACAGTTACCTAGGAGTGATAGAGACATGATAAACTTAAGCGAAATTGTTTTACGTTTGAATAAAAATACCGCTTCCAGTAGTGGGTTTATAGTACTCCTTGTTTGTGTAAGATTAGTGTAGCTGTAGAGCGTAATCATAATAAACCCTTAAAAATATATATTTTCAATAAAAACACCGCTTCCACTAGTGGATTTCTACTCCTTGTGTTTGTGTAAGATTAGTGTAGGTGTAGAGAGTAATCATTATAAACGCTTAAAAATATATTTTCAAAAATGAAGAATATAGAACATTGCTTTAGAAAAATCCAAACGGCTAGGTATTGGTAAAAAAGACATGTGTAAGCTATTTGTAGATGAGATATTGTTTTACATGTTTTAAATGAGGCTAAAACGTCCACTATTGTGTCTAAAAAAGTGTTGGCAATGTATATTTTTTAAATATGACGGAATTGCGGTTGATATGATAGCGCCCTATTTGCGAAAAAAACCTTTTTTTAAACAGTTGAATCACTCTTTGATAGAATTTCAAGAGCAGAAGTTAAGCGTTAAATTTGCTCGATTAATTTTGTTCGGAAAATAATATATTTAAGCGCTACGTATCACTGAAGGAGATTGATTTTGCCAATCTTTGTGAGTATTTAACTGTTTAATAATTATTTTGATTAAGTGGGAGCCTAGCTTATGTGTGATTGGGTTGTGGCTTCCATGTTTTGGGGACATTTGCTTTTTGTGTGGCGAGGTATGATTCAGCTTTGATATGGACAAATGTTACAAATCATACTGGTAGACTAAGAATACGGTTGAGGTATAGCGAGAGAGTAGAGTTTCCCCAGCAATTGAGAGATATTGAAAAGGCTTGAACAATTGACTATTTTAAAATTGAATTCCTGCACTTGCAAAGAATTAAAAAAAGCGATAGATGCATATATTTAGGTTGTTTAAAGGGTAGTGATAGTCATCTCCACTCGGAGAGGTAATATTTTGGCTTTCCCGACTTGTTACCTCTCCGAGTGACGATGACGTCACGGAGAGGTATTACACCGGCCGTGTCTGTCTGTGTGTGTGTCTGTCTGTCTGTCAGACCCCACGTGACCGCGTTCGCAGTTTACAAATCGGAGCAAACAAATACCCGATTTCCGGAACGCGTTCGCGATTCACGGAAATTTGGCCTTTCATCTACCAACACCAGTCTTTACTAACTGGCTTCTAAGGACCACAATCTGCTAGTCTTTGTCCATCCCACATGGACACTAGCCTGTACGTGCTGGCTTCCAAGCACCCCCATCTTCTGTTCTACGTCAATCCCACATTGACACCAGCTTCTATGCACCACCATCTTCTGTTCTTAATCAATCCCACATTGCCACCAGCGTCTATGCACCACCATCTTCAAGTCTTTGTCCATTCCGGCTTCTTGTCCATCGTTATCGTTCGGTTTTAAGATATACGCGACGATCGGCTAGGGTTACGAGAAACGTCTAGCCTCCCCAGGGCAGGGCTTCCACCAAGGGTTCACGCGAATGCGTTTTTATCTAGTATTACAATGGAAACGAATCGTATATATACCCCAAAATTTGAAGAAAGCGGGCAAGAGGGGTACCCTTCACTTTAAACGTCAATATTAGAAAAGTTTCAAAAGATAATACGAATAACTTTATTTTAAACGATTTAACTATTATTTATGTTAATTATTGAAGATTAAAATAATTAAAAATAATTATATTTATTTAATTATTTAAGATAAACTTATTTCTATGTAATGACACAAGTGAGAGTTTATATAGAACGAGTAATGAAGATTGCATCCGAATCGAAACACTACACGCATATCATAGTTAATATAAAGCGAGTAGGATGATAAGATCTCTTACAAAACGATAACATTTCCTTTTTGCAGAATATTAAATGGAAATATTTTAAATATTTTTCGGCATTACGATTCTTTTAGTAGTTGTGTAGCTATAAAGCTCTATTTCATCTCAATATTCCAAGAACATCTTTTATATTAACATTTCAAATTTGGTGTTTACTTTTAAATTCAGCTTTACTACATTTATATGTATATAGTGTAAACGCAACTTTTAATTTCACTACATAATATGGATTTTAATACTTCGTCTCTATAGGGAGAGGGCAAACCTATTCTTGGCACGTCATAGGCTTATATCTCTTACCTCGATTCCATCCCCCTAGCGGGGGAATTTCAGTATCGCGCCTACAAACGCTCCCTCAGTAGAGGCAAAGAGGGTAGAGGTAGAAAATGACGTCGGATGTTCTTTCCCTCCCTGACAAACGCCCTCTCCCTATAAGTGTTGAAGCGATTGGGTCTATGAAATAAGAAGCCCTAGATTTAAACCAGAATTAACCTTGTTTCGTGTCCTCTTTCAAGAGGTGTTAACGGTTCAGAGTGAGCTGAAAGTTAAATACACACTTAAGTGATAGATATTAGGTCCTCATTAGAATTATGAGAATACACGGGGAAATGTTAAACGATTAAACCTTTACAAATGACCTTCGCAATATCCCGCCAATTTGAGCTACGTATTTCCGGTTTTTCTCATTGGCTGGTGGATCTATGGACGAAGTAATACTGAAGGACCAATGGCAGCCCATTGCTGCCCCCATTACTAAGCGCCTTAACAACCAATGTAAAGCTTACTTCCCTCTTTTCAGCCCCAACATGGAGGGTGTTATGAAAATGCGGAGTCAAATCCCGGAAAACGCTAGCGCCATCTAGACAAAATAAGACGTTAGCTGCTTCCCTCGTTAGAACGTTGATTCCCCCACTGTCCGGTTTGCTACTATCTGCCGCTAGGAGGCGAATTAACAAGTATTTTTCAACTTTCTCCCTCTGCCATCCGTCCTTCAGTATTGGTTCGTCCATGGTGGACTTGTGTTTGGAAGGTAAATTCGTCTCGACTCGGAGAGGTTTATTTTGGTTTCCCAACTTGTTATTAAAGCAATTTTTATTCGAGGATTGTGTTTCGCTTTATATAAAGAATGTGTACGTGGGTAGGGAAGTGCTTTATTCTCCATTTAAAATTACTTTAATTATTTATGTACAACACTAGAGTGTTTGTTTATTAATGTTCAAGAGGTAACACTGCATAAAGAAGCTGTATTTAGTATTCATTTCTTGTAGAAATGTTTCTCCCTCTGAGCATGTCCTTTCTGGGTCAAGACGTCTTAGTGGGGCAACGCGCTTTTTCGTTTTGTGCAATATTTCCCTTCAAACATTTTTGAAGCCCAAATTTATGTTTTTCTCTTAAAGTGTTTTAGGAAACGTTCAAAATTTACAATACTTCTAATTAATGTACTGGAATTGATGACATAATGATTGAAAAAGTTGGGTATAATGCTGAATATTTTTTTATTTATTATAATTATAATTTTATAAATGGAATCTTCATAATGTTAAAAATGTGCTGCGTTTGCATGTACCCTTGAATATTGATCCCATGGCCTTATTGTCTTTGAAGATTCTAGTTTCCAATTAGCGCAATGCATCAGTTTATCGACCTGTAATTAAATTAATATTTTATGAATATTGGCAAATCATGCCACGTCTTATTCTCGAGTCTATGTTGAGTACATTTCTTGGATTGTATTGAATTATAAAACTCCATGTTGATTGAAAGAACAAAAATATAATAGATTAAGAACGGTTTTTTTGCTCCATCATTGAGCACGTGGACTCAAGGAGAGTCGAAGGGGGAGGTAACTATAACGGCACAGCCAAATCGCTTTGGTCCCATTGAACCGAATTCCCATTCGACAGAAGGGGTTTTTTGGGGGGTCCCATTCGACCGAACGTAGCCAAAGGTGCGATTTTATTATAGTCCCATTGGACCGAAATTCTATTGAACTGGAAGAAGACATACTGTGTGGTTTTGCATTAAATATATTTTTAATTTCACAACTTATTATTGTTAAAATAAATGTGCACTTATTTTAACTACGTTTTAATTACGGCGAACCTCACCTACCCTAGCCTAACCTAACCTAACCAAACGTAACCTAACCTAACCCAACCCAACCTTGTTTGGAGGTAAAAAGATTATTTATATGAGTATTAAAAGCCCGCCTCTTACCACGAACAATTTATTAGCAATAATAGAAATATTTTGGAAAAGATGTCAGATAATTAATTGGAGAATATTTTGGAAAAGGTGGCAGCTAATTAATAGGAGAATATTTTGGAAAAGGTGGCAGCTAATTAATAGGAAAATCTTTTGGAAAAGGTGGCAGCTAATTAATAGGGAATATTTTAGAAAAGGTGGTAGCTAATTAAAAGGAGAATATTTTGGAAAATGTGGCGGCTAATTAATAGGAGAATGTTTTGGAAAAGGTGGTAGCTAATTAAAAGGAGAATATTTTGGAAAAGGTGGTAGCTAATTAAAAGGAGAATATTTTGGAAAAGGTGGTAGCTAGTTAAAAGGAGAATATTTTAGAAAATGTGGTAGCTAATTAGTAGGAGAATGTTTTGGAAAAGGTTGCAGCTAATTAATAGGAGAATATTTTGAAAAAGGTGGCAGCTAATTAATAGGAAAATCTTTTGGAAAAGGTGGCAGCTAATTAATAGGAGAATGTTTTGGAAAAGGTGGTAGCTATTTAAAGGGAGAATATTTTGGAAAAGGTGGTAGCTAATTAAAAGGAGCATATTTTGGAAAAGGTGTCAACGAATTATTGAAACCAAACCAAACCAAACCTAACCTAACCAAACCTAACCTAACCTAACCTGACCTAACCTAAGCTAACCTAAGCTAACCTAACCTAACCTAACCTAACCTAACCCACCCGAAACCAAAATATTAAAATTTTAATTTAAAATTTAAAGACATTGATAGAACTACCATTAAGACTGTACTTCATTTTAAGCACAATTTGTTTATTAATTCTATATATCTCTTGCCTTGAAAGGAATGAAAGTGAGCGTTTTAATAAGTATCACGAAACATTTACTTTTAATATTGTTAACATACCTTTCGGAGATTCGAACCAACAACCTTTCGGAGATTCGAACCAACAACCTTTCGGAGATTCGAACCAACAACCTATCGCTTCGCAGTCCAACATCGTATCCACTCCACCACCGAATCGCTGACGGCTACTGTGTTTCAAGTTATATTCATGTATTTTTTAGGGGCATATTCGGACGATTGGGATTTCGGTCCATCGGGAATATAGCCATTGGGCTGGAAAACTAAAATCATTGCGGGATATTCGGTCGAATGGGATTTCGGTCCATTGGGAATTCGGTTGAAAGGAACAATACCGCCAAATCAGGGTCGGAAATAAGGAAAAATTCTTATAGGACATCTGTCCTGTGACGCCCCCTTTGACTGGAAAAATTATAGGACATTGTCCACTGGAGTGTGCAAAAATAGTGTCTCATCTTCATAGTCAAACTATTAAAACTTCGGAAATTTATTGGCCAAAATGTCCAGTGACCCCCATAGCTTTTACGGGACAATTTCCAGTGTCCTGTGCTTATTTCCGGCCCTACAGCTCAATATCGCTCTCGTACAGCCGAGGAGCGAGACGTTACGTGATCCGTTAGGGATACTTGTCTATTTTTCCAGCTGTTGCGCTGATTGCGCATGTGCAAAACTCTGATGTCGAGCCACAGATAGGTACCGGTTTTGAAAGGGGGAGGGGAAAGATAGAGAATTTGGTCTCTCCGATCCTCCTCATACGTGCTCTCCGGATCCATTCCTAGCGGGGCGCAAAAATTTCGGGGCGGAGACAAATGTGGTGTAAATTCCCATTCTATGAATATATTTCACCATCACTAGTCAACACTCTTGTCTTCTATAGTAAGGCGTGGGTCATGTCTTAAAGAGATAGAATCATTCTTTTGACTATTAGGCATAGTGAAAAGCTTTCATTTTTTTAAATTATAAACCTAAAATTACGTTACAAAAATATATCGATATTGATAGTTTTAATAACTTAACTATTAATTTTTAAAAGAATTAGTTTTCGGCGCCGATCCGATCACTGCCCCCTCTACGAGCGAAAAAACTAAATTACTCCCGCGACCCTCCTCTCCCTCGGAGGTACAGTAGATTTACTTCTAAAAGTAGTTTTCATACTATTCTGCATTTTCGCCAAATTAATATAACTCATTTCGATACGGATGCTTTGAAAGTTATAAAGGAAGGTAAATAGTTTCACTGTAATTTTGGTGTTCAAAGTAATAGTTTTACTATGTTTAATTACAATTAAAAACATGTTAAAGCTTAGATTAGGGCCATTAGGCTAAAATAAAGCCATTCCATTATTATACAAGGAAGCTAAGCCTTTGCCAAAATAGCGCAGAAATGTGGTGTTTTGGTCATTACCTGTTACAATTTTGATAAATCTCTATCATCCTTACTCTACAACGTAACCGAGAGTTAAGAGAACCAAGGATAATAAACATGAAAAATCAGAATTATGTTTACAAAGGTCTTCTCAAATATGCGCCGCTTCCCCAGTGAAGGTGAAAAGCTACTATACAGTGGTCTTGAGCTCCCTAAGTACATTCTCCTATTTCCAAACAACCAATGAATCAAGAGACATTAGTAACGTCACTACGTGGAAAACAAGTTGGGTGGTATTTCGCGGTTAGTATGAATTTCAAAATATCTAACGTACTTTTCTTAATTTTAAACGTTTTAATTCGTTACATTTTTTGGCACACATAATTTTAGGCACATTTTTTACCTAAAACTGCCTTCATCTTGTACTAGTCGGAAAACATTGAGAGTATCACTTTAAATGACGTTTTTTTTTTTTTTTTTTTCATTTCCATGTTTTATGGAAGTGTTGTTTCTAACTATAGTCTAGAAAGAACTGAATCTATAGGAGCGTGTAATTATGTATATATTATATGTTTAAAATTGCAGTTGCATTTGATATAATTTTCCAAATAGGGAGGAAGCCCTGGCAAGAAATATAAACAGTTAACATGAGTCATTGAGCCCTGGTGTGTCCCGTATCATTTTCTATATTTTCTCTTTTTCAAACTGAAGTATGGATAGCCCATTATTAAGATCGTCATTCAACTAAGTTAAAAAAATTGTCTAAATGCAGCAAAGGTATATAATATAGTTTGCCCCCTTTTTAGCGCACTCAATGAACAAGAATGATTTTCACTCCCTCATATCTTATCATTGTGGATTAAAAGGTGTGTACAAAAAAAATTAAAATTTAAGTTTTCTCCGCGTCTTCATGCACTTCATGAAAAAGATGAATTTTACTTACGTCCAACTTATCATTGTGAATTTATAGGTGCGTGAAAAAGATAATTAAAATTAAAGTTTTCCCCGCGTTTTTATGCACTTAATGAAAAAGATGAATTTCACTTACCCTCGACTTACGAATTAAAATGTGCGTGCATACATTTTATGTTAAAGTTTTCTCCGTGTTTTATGCACTTAGTGAAAAAGATGAATTTTACTTACGTCCACCTTATAATTATGAATTAAAAGGTGCGTGTAAAAGACAATTAAAATTAAAGTTATCTCTGCCTCTTCATGCACTTCATGAAAAAGATGAATTTTACTTACGTCCACCTTATCATTATGAATTGAAAGGCGCGTGTAAAAGATAATTAAAATTAAAGTTATCTCTGCTTCTTTATGCACTTCTTGAAAAAGATGAATTTTTCTTACTTCCAACTTATCATTATGAATTAAAAGGTGCGTGTAAAAGACAATTAAAATTAAAGTTATCTCTGCCTCTTCATGCACTTCATGAAAAAGATGAATTTTACTTACGTCCACCTTATCATTATGAATTGAAAGGCGCGTGTAAAAGATAATTAAAATTAAAGTTATCTCTGCTTCTTTATGCACTTCTTGAAAAAGATGAATTTTTCTTACTTCCAACTTATCATTATGAATTAAAAGGTGCGTGTAAAAGACAATTAAAATTAAAGTTATCTCTGCGTCTTTATGCATTTCATGAAAAAGATGAATTTTACTTACCTCCACCTTATCATTTAAAGGTGCGTGAAAAAGGTAATTAAAATTAAAGTTTTCCCGGCGTTTTTATTCACTTAATGAAAAAGATGAATCTCACTTACCCCCGGCTTATCATTGTGAATTTAAAGGTGCGAGTAAAGATAATTAAAATTAAAGTTATCTCTGCTTCTTTATGCACTTCATGAAAAAGATGAATTTCACTTACCCCCGGCTTATCATTGTGAATTTAAAGGTGCGTGAAAAAGGTAATTAAAATTAAAGTTTTCCCCGCGTTTTTCTGCACTTAATGAAAAAGATGAAGTTCACTTACCATTACCCAATCATTGTGAATTTAAAGGTGCGTGAAAAAGATAATTAAAGTTTCACCGGCGTTTTTATGCACTTAATGAAAAAGATGAATTTCACTTACCCCCGACTTATCATTATGAATTAAAAAGTGCATGTGAAAGATAATTAAAATTAAAGTTTTCCCCGCGTTTTTATGCACTTAATGAAAAAGATGAATATCACTTACCAACGGCTTATCATTGTGAATTAAAAGGTGCGTGAAAAAGGTAATTAAAATTAGATTTTTCTCCGCGTCTTTACGCACTTAATGAAAAAGATGAATTTCACTTACCATTAACTTATCATTGTGAATTTAAAGGTGCGTGAAAAAGATAATTGAAATTTAAGTTTTCTCCGCATCTTTAGCAACCTAATGACAAAGATGAATTATACTTACATCCAGCTTATCATTATGAATTAAAAGGCGCGTGTTAAAGATAATTAAAATTAAAGTTATCTCTGCTTCTTTATGCACTTCTTGAAAAAGATGAATTTTTCTTACTTCCAACTTATCATTATGAATTAAAAGGCGCGTGTTAAAGATAATTAAAATTAAAGTTATCTCTGCTTCTTTATGCACTTCTTGAAAAAGATGAATTTTTCTTACTTCCAACTTATCATTATGAATTAAAAGGCGCGTGTTAAAGATAATTAAAATTAAAGTTATCTCTGCTTCTTTATGCACTTCTTGAAAAAGATGAATTTTTCTTACTTCCAACTTATCATTATGAATTAAAAGGCGCGTGTTAAAGATAATTAAAATTAAAGTTATCTCTGCTTCTTTATGCACTTCTTGAAAAAGATGAATTTTTCTTACTTCCAGCTTATCATTATGAATTAAAAGGCGCGTGTTAAAGATAATTAAAATTAAAGTTATCTCTGCTTCTTTATGCACTTCTTGAAAAAGATGAATTTTTCTTACTTCCAACTTATCATTATGAATTAAAAGGCGCGTGTTAAAGATAATTAAAATTAAAGTTATCTCTGCTTCTTTATGCACTTCTTGAAAAAGATGAATTTTTCTTACTTCCAACTTATCATTATGAATTAAAAGGCGCGTGTTAAAGATAATTAAAATTAAAGTTATCTCTGCTTCTTTATGCACTTCTTGAAAAAGATGAATTTTTCTTACTTCCAACTTATCATTATGAATTAAAAGGCGCGTGTTAAAGATAATTAAAATTAAAGTTATCTCTGCTTCTTTATGCACTTCTTGAAAAAGATGAATTTTTCTTACTTCCAACTTATCATTATGAATTAAAAGGCGCGTGTTAAAGATAATTAAAATTAAAGTTATCTCTGCTTCTTTATGCACTTCTTGAAAAAGATGAATTTTTCTTACTTCCAACTTATCATTATGAATTAAAAGGCGCGTGTTAAAGATAATTAAAATTAAAGTTATCTCTTCGTCTTTATGCATTTCATGAAAAAGATGAATTTCACTTACGTGGCTCTTATCATTGTGAATTAAAAGGTGCGTGTAAAAGATCTTCAAAATTAAAGTTTTCTCCCCATTTTTATGCATTTCATGAAAAAGATGAATTTTACTTACGTCCACCTTATCATTATGAATTAAAAGGTACGTGTAAAAGATAATTAAAATTAAAGTTTTCTCTCCATCTTTATGCATTTCATGAAAAAGATGAATTTCACTTACCCCCGGCTTATCATTGTGAATTAAAAGGTGCGTGTAAAAGATAATTAAAATTAAAAGTTATCTCTGCTTCTTTATGCACTTCATGAAAAAGATGAATTTCACTTACCCCCGGCTTATCATTGTGAATTTAAAGGTGCGTGTAAAAAATCGTAGCCTCCGAGATGAACTAGGCCCATGCGTGTCGCGTAGCGAGAATATTTTTTTAACCAATTTAGTTCGCCGTGGTTTTACGCTTGGGGGCGCTTATATTACCGAAAAATAAACAAAGTTAAACCCCGTGACCCTGTCGACTGCTTAGGTATTTGAGCCAAGGTCGCGGAATGTAAGTATACGTTTTTATTACTCTTACTGAATTATTTTAATTGAAATAATTTATTTTGTTGTCATCAATACAATCTAACCGAAAGGTTCAATAAAAAGTGAATAGCCCCAAAAACATTTACGTTAATTTTAGGATGAAACTTTTCTCTATTATGAAAATTTTATGACTGACCCCTAAAATATCAACGATAATTTAAGGAAGACCCCTGTCACAACGGTAATATAAGCGCCATCTCGTACACATATATGGTGAAAATATTTTCCTTAACAAACTCGATATTTCCCCACATAAAATTTGACATGCATGGGCCTAGTTCATCTCGGAGGCTCCGAAAAGACAATTAAAATTAAAGTTATCTCTGCTTCTTTATGCACTTCATAAAAAAGATGAATTTCACTTACCCCCGGCTTATCATTGTGAATTTAAAGGTGCGTGTAAAAATTAATTAAAATTAAAGTTATCTCTGCTTCTATATGCACTTCATAAAAAAGATGAATTTCACTTACCCCCGGCTTATCATTGTGAATTTAAAGGTGCGTGTAAAAGATAATTAAAATTAAAGTTATCTCTGCTTCTTTATGCACTTCATGAAAAAGATGAATTTCACTTACCCCCGGCTTATCATTGTGAATTTAAAGGTGCGTGAAAAGGTAATTAAAATTAAAGTTTTCCCCGCGTTTTTCTGCACTTAATGAAAAAGATGAATTTCACTTACCATTACCTAATCATTGTGAATTTAAAGGTGCGTGAAAAAGATAATTAAAGTTTCCCCGGCGTTTTTATGCACTTAATGAAAAAGATGAATTTCACTTACCCCCGACTTATCATTATGAATTAAAAAGTGCATGTGAAAGATAATTAAAATTAAAGTTTTCCCCGCGTTTTTATGCACTTAATGAAAAGATGAATATCACTTACCAACGGCTTATCATTGTGAATTAAAAGGTGCGTGAAAAAGATAATTAAAATTAAATTTTTCTCCGCGTCTTTACGCACTTAATGAAAAAGATGAATTTCACTTACCATTAACTTATCATTGTGAATTTAAAGGTGCGTGAAAAAGATAATTAAAATTGAAGTTTTCTCCGCGTCTTTACGCACTTAATGAAAAATATGAATTTGACTCTGATTTGACTTACTATCCACTTATCATTGTGAATAAATAGGTGCGTGTAAAAGATAATTGAAATTTAAGTTTTCTCCGCATCTTTAGCAACCTAATGACAAAGATGTATTATACTTACATCCAGCTTATCATTATGAATTAAAAGGTACATGTGAAAGATAATTAAAATTAAAGTTTTCAACAGATATACTTCAAAATTATAATTGATATTACCGCCATAAGCATATCAAACCACCCGTAAGCGTGAATTCACTATAAGACCACGGGTAATCACCATTGTACAAGGGCGCCAGAGAGAAATTTGAGGTTCTACGCTACCTAGAGGGAAAACGAAGCAATTCTCTCCTTCCCGATTCCCCCTACCACCTTATAACCCGGAAATCTAAGCAGTCGTCTGCTTCTGCAATAAATGGCAGCGGTAATTAGTACCAAAAGCGCATAGATCAGAAAGTGAAGAACATTAAACCTTTCCAGCGTTTAGCAACGGTATTCGTGTAAAATGAGAAGCAAGGGGGGGACCCAAATGGGTGGTTGGTGAGCCTCGTTTTCAACTACCAATCGAATCAGAGATATATTAGGTCATCGTTAATGTCACGTGACAAGCGGAAAGTAGTTCGCGATGGTAGCGGCTCCTGGGGATAGTGGGGAATACTATTGAGAAATCGGCTGCTTAACTAGGCTTAACGGTTGTTCTTTAGCGCTCTTTCGGTTCAATCGTCGTGGAATTTTCAAGTTTCGTTAGTGTTGAATTTTGATATTGTTTTTCATGCATTCTATTGCACCTTTAAGTTTTCCGTCTTTATCAATCAGGAAAAAGTCATCCTTTTCGTAGCTTTCTAAAATGTTTGCTAAATTCAAATCTGACATTTTGACAAATGTGCCGATTCCCGGCTACCTAAATGACTAGATTATATTAAGCCTTGGAATTAAACTATAGCAGACGACATGAAAATAAAGAAATAAGTGAACTATATTTTCGAGCCAACTTACGCATGTACCTTGTTTAAAACTACGCGAAAGTAACTCTCCGCCGCGGCATAAGACCAACTCTTCCCGTCGCTCTGTAAGGGGGACGGAAATCTTGAATCGACTATGGGGAACTCATTTTTCACGTTGCGGTTTAGGCTTCTCGTTCTTCACTTTCTGATTATCTATGCGCTTTTGTTAGTACGGGCTTTTAAGACTTACGTTGTTTGTTTAAGATTAGGAACAGCAAATTATCTCGAATTTTTAAAGAAAATGGGAAAAACTCTTAGTGATAAGTGTAGACAGTACAACAGGTTTCTTATGAATAGGATAAGTACAAAAGATAAACGTGTAGGTTGCCGCATGCCTTTATTACGAGAACTTCAAAATCCACATTTTAGCCCCACTAGCAGACGATAATGTTTGTTATGATTACAAGTATTAATAGAGGTAGAGCTTATAATAGGTAAGAGTAAGATATATATTAATCCTTGTATTTATTCCCAAGCTTCCGGTAGCATCCCTTGCGCGATTTGAATAAAGTTTCCTTTTTGTGCCACCAGGAAGACTTGTCTCCCGAGTTTTACCTAGACAATGCCTGTGGCTAATTTCCCGCCGATTCACGCTTACGGGTGGTATGATATGCTTATGATACCGCTTATATTTTTTCGTTAATATAACTTAATTTATTTTCTAATTGTATAGTATGAATTATTTGTGAAATCAAAACTGTCAGGCCATTTTATAAACCTTTTTTGAAGTTGTTTCCATTTTTCAAAAATGGTTTGCATCTCCTTCTGCCAGGGTTAAAAAAAAACTCTGATATTATTAAAATAAACCCAGCCCACCGGATTTTATTGGGTTTTTCGGTTTTTTATCTTTAGCAGTTGGTGCACTGTATAAATTTTCATTCAAAAGTAACCGCTTAATAAAAAAAAGTCTTTAAATATTTCATAAAAATTAGTAAATATTGTTAGATAATATTTTTGAAGTTGAAACAACAAATATGTTACACTATCATTCTAGCATTGAAATTCATCCAAATTGAATATCTCAGTGATGGGTTTTAAGTGGGCTTTTTTTCGGTGGATAAAACCCGTAGGTTTTTTTGGGCTGGGTTATTTTAAATTCGAACCCTGCTTTCTTCTCTCTTTCACCCGTAAATTGACCGTACAGACGTGAAACAGCATTTTTAAACTAGGGTTATATCACGGCTTTCTTACCCATAGGAAGTGAATACGCCAACTGCGCAAGCCCGAGAATGGCAATAGTGAATGCAGCAAAGAGGAGAAACATCTTGTTGGAATACATCTTGGAAATAATTTCTATTTCTAATCGGCTATACTATCTATAGAATTCCCCGTATTAAAAGGATAGAGTTACGTTCGTTAGTCAGCACTTGGATTAAAGTGATATTTTTTAGGCTTAAGGGCCCTTTTCTACTCAGCCATGGAAAATATCTAGAGCTCACGCAATGGCCCATTTTCATATCCCTTTAACAAGGTTCTCGAAAAGTAAACCATCCCACGGAGAACCTATACATGAGAGTTGTAGTTCAATTTAATTCTTTATTTGCACATATAATTCGCTGGGAAAATATGGTTGGCAAGTTTCATAAAATTCCTCTCCAATAGTAGATTATCGTTAATTATATTCAAAGGTAAGTTTCATCGAAATGAGGCTATATTTTCAAATTAATTGCGTTCCACATATTATCATTTTAGTGTGTTGTTGTTAAGGATAAAATAATCGTGCCACGGCTCTCTACTCTATTATATATGGAGCACAACCCTGTATTAGAATTTGAGTTCATTGAGCTAACGAAAAGCAAATTGGGACCTATTTTCGCCTATAATCTTCAATTTTAATCGTAATTTCAAAGGTAATTAACATTATACCTTAAATGAACGGTTTTTTTTCTAAATATAAAAGGAAAAATATTATCAATAAATAAATTATCTCTTATTTACAAAATAGTTAGCACCGCACACTCCATAAGAGCACAAACAGGGTCTGTGTTCCCAGCAACACGAGATAAGCTAGCAAGGGGTCCGACATTCCCAAAAAAGCCTACGCGATTTCGTCTTTTCGCCAAAAGATTTCATGATTTCTTCTTTGATTTCGCGATTTCCCCAAAGATTTCGTGATTTTTTCTTTGATTTCGCGATTTCGCCAAAGATTTCTTCTTTAATTTCGCGATTTCTTCTTTGATTTCGCGATTTCTCCAAAGATTTCGTGATTTTTTCTTTGATATCACTATTTCGTCAAATATTTCGTGATCTCTTCTTTGATTTCACGATTTCGTCAAAGATTTCTTATCAGTATCCAGTGACAAACGTATGGAACATTACTTATGAACTTTGGTGTATGTAATTTTTTGAGTATCAATAAGCAAAACCAAATAAACCATGAAAGCTTTAATTCTATCTTTGTTATTTTAAATAAGAAACTGCTACTTCATGGAAATCGTTAAAATTTTATGTTTATTTATAAATTCGAAATTATTTTGGGAGCTCTCGGACCACGGTCCTTCTTCAGCCAAACATTGAGTGCGTCATAGACTCATATAATTTTTATTAAACCAATTTTCATTCGAGGATTGTGTTTCGCTTTAAAAACAGAATGTGTACGAGGGTATTATCGTAGGAAACTACTTTATTCTCCTTTTAAAATTACTTTTATTACTTATGTAGAACACTAGAGTGTTAGTTTATTAATGTTCAAGAGGGAACACTGCACAAATAAGATGTATTTAGTATTAATTTCTTGTAGAAATGTTTCTCCCTCTGAGCATGTCCTTTCTGGGTCAAGACGTCTTAGTGGGGCAACGCGCTTTTTCGTTTTGTGCAATATTTCCCTTCAAACATTTTTGAAGCCCAAATTCAGGGTGTTACAAAAAGATGTGTCACAAATTCAGGGGCGCATTCTACGGGTCAAAACAAGACTAAGTCACCAAAGAACTATGGTCCAAAACTGAACACCAGCGGAGATACGGGCCATCAAAGTATCACGTAAAATGCGCTGAATTTTCCCTTCAAGTGAAGCGACGAATATGGCTTGACCATATTGTTTTCAATTAATTGGTCATAATTGAAAAAGATTCGATATTTAAGAAACGATCGATTCTGGGGGCAGAGCCAAAAGCATTTTAGACCAAAAAATTAAACATTTAATTTGATAAAGTGTTTAATTTGGCCTAAAGTTACAACGGCGTTTTCAGATCGCTGTGGCAATGTACTTAAGCAACTAGTTTTCGAAGGATTACGCGTCATACAGTATTACAATCACGTGAGAAATAGCATTGGTCGTTTGTCGCCGTATGCGTCATTTATTGCATACGTGGCCGATAGTGAATCTGTCTAGAAGAATGTCCCACGACACAGATATCCACGAATGTTCGATGGCAAACGTAACTTCCACAGGGGTTCGATAACAGACATGCGAGATAGGGTAATAATACCACGGTCTGGTTAAAAACGCCGGTTTTACTAGGTTCATGCCGTTGTCACGACATCTTTCCAATAACTAGGCGCTCTTGCTTACACGTAAAAGCGCTTTACTCGTTAGCTTGACAAATAAGTTGAATGGGCCATCGTTTTAATGAATGAAAAACCAAGCCACTCAGCAACTACAGCGATCTGAAAACGCCGTTGTAACTTTAGGCCAAATTAAAACACTTTTCCAAATTAAATGTTTAATTTTTTGGTCTAAAATGCTTTTAGCTCTGCCCCCAGAATCGATCGTATCTTAAATATCAAATCCTTTTCGATTATGACCATTAATTGAAAACAATATGGTCAAGCCATATTCGTCGCTTCACTTGAAGGGAAAATTCAGCGCATTTTACGTGATACTTTGATGGCCCGTATCTCCGCGGGTGTTCAGTTTTGGACCGTAGTTCTTTGGTGACTTAGTCTTGTTTTGACCCGTAGAATGCGCCGCTGAATTTTTGACACATCTTTTTGTAACACCCTGTAAATTTGGGCTTCAAAAATGTTTGAAGGGAAATATTGCACAAAACGAAAAAGCGCGTTGCCCCACTTAGACGTCTTGACCCAGAAAGGACATGCTCAGAGGGAGAAACATTTCTACAAGAAATGAATACTAAATACATCTTATTTGTGCAGTGTTCCCTCTTGAACATTAATAAACTAAAATTGTAACACCCTGTATAATTTTCTCTTAAAGTGTTTTAGGAAATGTTCATAATTGGCAATACATCTAATTAATGTATTGGAATGGATTACATAATGATTGACAAAGTTGCGTACAATTCTAAGTATATCTTTTATTTCTACCTGTATAACTATAATTTTATAAATGGAATCTTCATAATGATAAAAATGTGCAATTGAATATTGATCCCATGGCCTTGGTGTCTTTGAAGATTCCAGTTTCCAATTAGCGCAATTCATCAGTTACTGCCACTTTTATTAACTGTAATTAAATTAACAATTTATAAATATTAGCAAAACATGCCACGTCTTATTCTGGAGTCTACGTTGAGTACGTATCTAGGATTGTATTAAATTATAAATGTTCATGTTGATTGAAAGAACAAAAATATAACCGATTGAGAACGGTTTTTTGCTTCATTAGTGAGCACGTAGGACACAAGGAAAGTCAAAGAGGAAAGATAACAAACTAAAACGGCGCAGACTGAAATCTCTCTCACGCTCATCTACCTCCTCAGTGCACAGCCGAAGAGCCAGACCTCACGTGATCTGTTAAGGATACTGGCCGTAAAAAAACTTCTAAGGATTTTTCTTTCCTCTCTGTTGCGCAGATGGTACGTGTGCAACCCATACAAAAATGTTCTTAAGAATTCCAAAGGCCATTCTTTGGAACCTGTTATGTTTGTTCTTGATGAGATTGACTTAACACGTAATCAAAGAAACTTAATATGAGCTTTAATGGGAACTTCAATATGGTTACATTGACAGAGGTGTTTTGTGAACCGCGCCCATCTTTCTACTGAGCTCTCTTTTTTCCCGCTCTTTCTTATTGTCCTTTTTCTCAGAATCAAGAATTTATGGTTGTATGGCATGAGAATGGGAAACAGAGTAAATATATATTTTTCGGAGTGAATGTACAACGAGTAGAATGTATACATGACAATATCCCCGTGTAAAAAAAAAACAAAAAAAAGTTCAATGGTTACATGAGTGCCAAGAGACGTTGTGGTGCGTGACGTATGCGCGTTGAGCGGCGCAGCGGTGGAATAACCTGAGGAGACGCAGGGCGCTGAGCAGGTGGTGGTGCGGCGGTGAGAGGCGGGGACGCAGGAGTGTCGAAAAACGACCAATGAAGTGGAACCGTTGAGGCGGTAGTGTGGTCAGTGGAAATGTCGGGGTTGTGGGAGCGGTGACTTGGTAAGCGTTTGCGAAGTTGATTGAGGTGTCGACGAATACGGCCGAAAGGGGTGTCAATCTCGAACATCAGATTCCCGACGATACGCACAATGTGACCTTCGAGCCATTTAGGGCCTTTACCGAAATTGGCAGCATAAACAAAGTCGTTGAGCTGGAAATGACGCGAAGGGGTGTGAATTGATGAGTCCATCAGAGGTAGACGATGGTCGGGATGAAGTAAATCCAAGCTGGTGATAAGCGGTCGACCAAACATCATTTCGGCCGGTGTTTTACCGTTAGCAGTGGGGCTGCGTCGGTGGTTGATGTAGCGGACTTTTGGGGTCATAAGGCCCCGCAGCGGTTGGCTATGCCGTTGTAGTTCGCGTACAAACTTATTTAAAAATAATTTTAGCCGTGGGGGTAAAATCCAAGATAACTTTATTACATGTTAACAGTGCAGAGGTGAAGAACGAAGTCTCTCGAGATTCCTTCTCATACGTTTATCTTTACTAGGGGTTTTTGACCAAGGGGTTAACCTCCGAGGAGAGGAATCTCGTTCTTTTCAATATACAATACAAAAGAGTTTATTTTTAGAAGCGAGAAAAACATCTCGTTCTTTACAAATTTCGAGTGCAGTTGACGAAAGGATTAAAAACAGGTATTGGAAAGGTCAAGGGGTGTGAGTGCAGGTGTCCAGTATAAAGAGATACAAATTTATAGAATGTAGTGAACTGTAGAAGTTCGTAAAATGAAGTAGGACAAAAGTAACTTGTTACAATTCCCCCCGACAAAGGATGAGAATGGGTTCGAATACTTAAAAATAAACAAAAACAATTATGTTGTGTTACAAAAATACAAAGGTAACAGTGAGTTTGCAAAATACTAAATGAAATGTTTACACAAATTACAAGAGTCAAAAAAAAATGTTGTTTTTTTTTTTACACAATATTACTTAGTAATTGACTAATTCAATTTACAAAATTTAAATCAAAAGTTTAAACAAATTAAAAACAAGCATTGAAAGTATACAATTTTAATCAGTAAGTTGTAATTTTTTTTTTTTTTTCATTTAGAATATTTAATTGCTTTTGTATTAGCTCGCTGAGGGCGGGGATTGTGTCGCAATGGTTGTGAGACGTTAGGTTTTTTCCTTGGTTGGGGAACAGTGACCTGTGGCAAAACTAAAGTAGCGTCTCTTTCAACGTACGGTTTCATATTAGTAACATTAATTATACCCTGATCTTTCAATGTCTTAGGGTCAACCAAAGCGTAATTTAAATCGCTAGTTTTAGCCGAAATTTCGTATGGACCATCCCAGCGCTCGGCGAGTTTCTTCGTAAAATTTTTTATTTTCGAAGATTGGTGATGTGTGCGCGTCATAATTAAATCACCAATTTGATAATGAACATCGCGTCTATTTTTGTCATAATTTTGTTTTTGATGTTCATGCGCTTTTTCTTTAGAAATTTTGACATTTTTTATTTATTTCCGTCATTTTATCAGTCAAATGTTGAACATAATCGGAAATCTCGTTAAGGGGGTCGGCAGAGGGGTTGCGTTCCAAAAAACGATGAATGGGTAGCTTGAGCTCTCGACCGGTCAACATAAAATGGGGCGAGTATCCCGTGGACGCGTGCGGAGCTGAACGAATAGCTAAAGCTAGTTTGGGTAGTTGTTCATCCCAACGTTTATGTTCTGTCTCGACATATATAGCGACCATCTGTTTTATTGTTTTGTTGGAACGTTCAGTGGGATTTGCCTGTGCGTGATATGGGGTTGTGTGCTGTACTTTAGCCCCCCAATCGTTACAAATTGACCGAAAGGATTCGCTAGAGAATTGGGAACCATTATCCGCTATTATGATTCGTGGAACTCCATATCTGGGGAAGATTTCCTCTGTGAGTTTCTTGGTGATAGCGGAAGTGGTGGCTTTTCGTAAAGCGAAAATCTCAACGAATTTAGAAAAATTGTCAATTATGACAAGCATGTATTCATTTTGTTTCGAGCTTCGCGGAAAAGGTCCCATTAAATCAAGTGCAATGGTTTCCCATGGTTCTGTTGCACCTAGGGTGCCTAAGAGACCAGCTGGGCTTTGATTGTCAGACTTGTAAGCCTGACATTTCTTGCAAGACTTAACGTAATTTTGAACGTCTTGATTTAATGTGTTCCAATAAGCTACTGTTTTTGCGCGCCATAGCGTTTTGTCTATACCTAGGTGTCCTGCAGTGGGGTCGTCATGTATCACGCGCAGCAGGTGGGGTATCAATGTGCTAGGAATAATGGGAAGCCAAGCTATTGGTTTCGCGCATTTTTGCTCGTGGCGGCAAGGCCTTGTTTCCTGTAAGCGGTAAACCACGTTTTCTGCAATGACGTAACGGTCTGCCTTATGTTTAATGCGTCTGGCGAGCTTTTTATCTGTTGGCAATCGACTAGATAGCAAATAGGTTTTAAGAGCTAAGATCTTTGGATCGTCATCTTGGGCTTTAGCTAATTTAGTCCTATCAAACACGTCAGTTAAATTAAAATCTACTATGGCAGAAGTTGGGTCAGCGCTCTTAATGGCGGAAACATTTAGGGAATGACAGGGACGGCTAATGAGGTCCTCAAATAAATCTGGATTATCCGCATCCAGGTGATCACCATTATCAGGGATTGGGTAGCGAGAGAGCGCATCCGCGACCTTATTGTCAACTCCTTTACGGTGTTTTACCTCAAAGGTGAAACCCTGTAACTGGATAGCCCAGCGTGTGAGCTTGGATGACGTATCTTTCATGCGGCGCAGCCATTGCAAAGCGCTACTATCCGTGATCAGTGTGAATTCTATTCCTTCAATGTAGTGACGAAATTTATTGATCGCCCATACCACAGCGAGAAGTTCGCGTTCAGTGGCGTGATATCTAGATTGAGCAGGCTGTAGTTTTCTACTAGCGTACGCGACAACTTGTTCGGTGCCTTTGATGTCTGTCTGAAAAAGTACCGCCCCTAGGCCTATCATGCTCGCGTCAGTTTGAAGGAAGAATGGCATCTGATAATTTGGCATTTTAAGGATAGGAGATGAGATTAATTTTTGTTTTAAAGCGTTAAAACTCTCATCACATGCCGAATTCCATTCGAACATTGTATCCTTCTTAGTCAGCCTAACCAGGGGTTCGGATAAGTCGGCGAAATCGGGTATAAACTCTCTATACCAGCCGGCGCAACCTAAGAAGGCTCTAACGTCTGTAGCATTCGATGGTCTAGGGTATTCTGATATTACGCGTACCTTAGCGGGGTCAGCTTGAATACCAGCCGCGGAAACGACATGGCCTAAGAATAAAATTTCAGAACGATAAAACTGGCATTTATCTGGACGGCAGGTTAGACCAGCGTCGCGTAATTTGGTTAGAACGTGATGAAGATGAACGTGGTGTTCTTCGCGAGTTTTGGAGTAAACCAAAATGTCGTCAATGTATATCAATACAAATTTTCCTAATTCATTTCCAAAGATTAAGACCATGCATCTTTGAAAAGTAGCTGGGGAATTTCGAAGACCAAAAGGCAAAACATTAAATTCAAATAACCCGCGGTGGGTGACTACTGCGGTGAGGGGTTTTGCGGCTTCATCAAGTTCTAATTGCCAAAACGCGTCTTTCAAATCAATGATTGAAAAACAAGTTGTACCTTCAAGGAGGTTAATTTCATCCCTAATTATCGGTAGGGGAAAAGCGTCAGGGACCGTTATTTCGTTTAGTTTCCTAAAATCTCCACACACGCGAGGGATTGAGGTAGTTTTCTTACCGACTAATAGCAAAGGGGATGAATACGGTGAAAAACTTTTTCGAATAATACCCTTTTTTAGCATGGCTTCGAGCTGCGTGTCAACTATAGCTTTGCGAGCTGGGGAGAGGGGATAGGCTCTGGATTTAAACGGTTCCTGGGAATTTAATACTATCTTATGCCTTAGCAAAGTACATCGGCCTGGTTCACCTGTAAAAACCTCGGGAAATTCTTCTATCAAAGCCCTGACTTCTGAATCACATGGGGTGACCGCATGTTTGTTGGCGACAGGGGTGCTGTTTACGCTAGAAGTGTCAGCTGGGATGATAGGGGAATCAACAGGGGTGCAAGGCCGTAGAGGTTCAATTATAGCTAGCGCAGGTAAAGGGTTAGCATTGGCTAAAGGGTACGCCGTGGGTTCATTCCCAAAATGAAACGTGCCTGAATGAGGTTTAGCGTGGATTAACGTAAATTCGGAAAAATCCCAACCTAGAACGACATCGCTATCAACGGAGTTGGATACGGCAAACACGTACATCCAAGACCGTCCGGCGATGGTAACGTTTAACGCGGCTTCACCAATAACGTGAAACGGGGTTAAATCGGCGTTATTCATTTTTGGTCCTGACCACGGGCGTAAAGTATCTGACTTACCGCGTGCTTTACCCCATAGAGTAGTGGATATAGCGGAAATTTCTGCCCCACTGTCTAACACTGCTAAGCCTTTATATTGACCTAACGTTATTTCTACTTGAGGTCGGTGGGCTGCCACTCGTACCTTTGTTTTGAGATTTTTCTCAGGAATGACTTTCTTGTCATCGGGCCCAAGAGGGTATTCTAGGGGGAGGTTCTGCCAGCTGGGGTTATCAATGACAGAAGAACCTATTGGCGAAAAGGCATGTGACGTTTGCGGTGAAACGGCTTCATTGAGAGCGGCCTGAATCACGCCTGAAATTTGATTTGTGGAAGATTCATCTTCGCTAGCCGCCGTGGCTATACTAGAAACTGTCCCGGGAGGGTTAGACGCGTGGTGTTCGCTTGCCCTATTGCCATTTTGACGCCTAGCGCGGCATTGAAACGACTTGTGTCCCATTCTGTGGCATTTCTTACATTGCACTTGCTTAGGTTCCCTGACTACATTACTGGCGGTATTATTTACATGTGGCGATGGATTGTGGCTATTTTTAGGAAGCCCTGTACCCTGAATGGAGTCCCTAGAAGTTTGAGGTGGGTTTAAATTTTGGACGGGCCGAGGCCTATTTTGAAAGGTAGGACGTTGGCTTCGCGGATTTTTACCATCGAAAGCCTGACAACGCCTCCACAGATTCTCTGCCTTTTGAGCGCTTTCTTGAACATCTATTAGCCTTGGGTTGTCTGGTAACCTCATAAAGGGAATTAGATGTGGATTAAGGCTGTCGAGAATGTGAGTAACTACAGCTTGAGGAGTCATGCAAGGGTCATACTGTAGTGCTAAACGTTCCATCTCTAGAATAAAACCTAAGACTGGTTCGTCTTCGCGTTGCTTACGCCTATTCAGCTTGTTTTGCAGCTGTTCTTTAAAATCTACACCGATAAATGCTCGGCAAAAGTGTTCTTTAAACTCCGACCACGTGGGAATACTTCGCGCCATACGGTCAAACCAGTATAAAGTGTCGCCCTCTAACATCCTTTCTACTAAATCCCTTAACTGTGGGTCAGTTAAATTACATATTCTTTGGAAACGCTCAGCCTCCGACAGGAAAATTAAAGGGTCTTTTCCCGCGCGAAATAAAGGAATTTGCGGTGGGTCTGGTCTAGCGTATATACTAGGATTTGGAAAATTTGGAGGGGGAATGGACAAATTAGGGAAGCTATAAGAGTTCAACATTTGACCATTTCCACTGGTTGACGGTACATTAACATTAGAATTACTTTGATTACTATTAGCATTTAAAACACTAGGAGAAGCGCCTGATGGCGGCATATTCGTGCTAGACGAATTACTTAAGCTACTAGGACTAATAGGATTAGTAACAGTAGGAGTGGTCCCTGGAAAACCCAAGTTAAATTGACCATTGGTCAAAGCAGTTATTAGATTTAACTGTTGTTGGTTTTGTTGGGCTACTAGATTAGCTAGTAGAGCACCCATACGATTTGCAATATCGTCAGCCAAAGAAGATTGGCTAGTAGTCGGGGTAGTGTTTGTGGTACCCGAAATAAGACTACTGGTTATAGGGGTGGTTGTATTTGAATTGGGGTTTCCAGAACCATTTGGATCACCTTTTGAAGACATTGTGTCTACTAAGTTAGAGGAATCCTGATTTTGATAATCTACTAAGTTAGAGGAATCCTGATTTTGATAATTTGAACAGTTTGTGTTTATATCTAAATCTACGTTATCTGATAACACAGGATTGTCCTCGTTTTCGTTTAAAAATTCCTGTGAGGGGGAATAAATTTCTGTTTCTTCACCAGAAGAAATAATATCTAAGTTACGGGCCTGAGATCGCGTATAGCGTCTTTCCTTATCCATAAATTATACACATTTTATTTAAACAATAATGATAATAAAATATTGTCCCGTACTAGTAGTAGGTTGATAATTTTAGAAAAAAAATCGTTTGTGTCCAACCTTATTGTTTTCGGCGTAGAGTGCCGCTCCGTAGTCCCGCGGTCCTTCCGGAGATGATGGGCGACGATCCGCGGTGAAAATGTTCTATTAGCACGTTGTCCCGCAGTCCAACGGTAGATTTTCGAAGCGTGATGCGTCTTGTAGCGTGCCGTCCCGCAGTCCGGCAGCTGAGTAAGTCCTTACGGAGTTGATGAGTGACGAGGGTTTGTGAGGGTCACCTCGAGGCACGTTGTCCCGCAGTCCAACGGCAGAAATTCGTGTTGTTTGTCGTTCGTTCGGCAACGTACCGTCCCGCAGTCCGGCAGTGAAGAATGATTGACGGTGAGCAGCCACGTCGGAGTCGATTCGAGAGATCTTTGGTGCAGCTGAAGAGTCCCGCAGTTCTCCTCCCAACGCCCAAAACGATGCTAGAGATCGCGAAGATCGACCAAATGCACGACGGAAAAGGCGCTATGGTACCACCGGCAACAGTCAGGAACGACGGCAACCTCCGGCAAAAGAAGTCATCAAGGATGGCGACTCGGTAGGGAAACCGACATCGAAGCACGGCGCCTCCACCAAAGTTGTAGCGGACTTTTGGGGTCATAAGGCCCCGCAGCGGTTGGCTATGCCGTTGTAGTTCGCGTACAAACTTATTTAAAAATAATTTTAGCCGTGGGGGTAAAATCCAAGATAACTTTATTACATGTTAACAGTGCAGAGGTGAAGAACGAAGTCTCTCGAGATTCCTTCTCATACGTTTATCTTTACTAGGGGTTTTTGACCAAGGGGTTAACCTCCGAGGAGAGGAATCTCGTTCTTTTCAATATACAATACAAAAGAGTTTATTTTTAGAAGCGAGAAAAACATCTCGTTCTTTACAAATTTCGAGTGCAGTTGACGAAAGGATTAAAAACAGGTATTGGAAAGGTCAAGGGGTGTGAGTGCAGGTGTCCAGTATAAAGAGATACAAATTTATAGAATGTAGTGAACTGTAGAAGTTCGTAAAATGAAGTAGGACAAAAGTAACTTGTTACATTGAGTAATATGCGATTGAGACGTGTCTCCAGAGGGCCGGCTGGGAACATGCGTAGGCCTGAATTCAGAATGTCAACTTCTGGAGATAAGCCATCCGAAAGCTTTTTCAATAGCGATTTCACCGAGCGGACGCTACGTTCGGCCTGACCGTTGCTTGCCGGGTGATACGGTGCCGTGCGAATATGATTGATCCCTTGACTTCCGACGAATTCTTGAAATGCGGCGCTGGTGAAACATGGGCCGTTGTCAGTAACCAATACAGCCATTAGACCATAACGCGCTATGTTCTCACGGATGATAGGAATGATCGTGTCGGTGGACGTGGACGACGTAACTTTTAGTTCAATCCATTTGGAGTATGAATCGACCATTAGAAAAATGAATTTGTTCTCGATCGGGCCAGCAAAATCGGCATGCACACGGTACCAAGGTTTATTGACGACTGGCCATGGTTGATATTGTCGTGCGGGCATGGGCATGTTCTCTTGGCAAATCTTGCAAAGTCGGGAAACTTTTTCGATATCAGAATCGATGTTTGGCCACCAAATTTTGGCACGAGCAATTGCCTTCATTTGAACTATTCCTTGATGGGAGCTATGTAAGTCTTCCAATATTGGCTTTCGATATATAGTTGGTATAATGACGCGATTGCCTCTTAAAAGAATGCCACGTAGGTTTGAGAGTTCATCTTTGCTGTTTTTGTAAGGTGTCAGTTCAGGCTTAACTTTGGCAGGCCATCTGGTTATTAAATAGCGTTTGACCGTCGCCAACAGAGGATCATCTACGGTTGCCCGTTCGATGTGATGGGCCGTGATAGGGCCTTTGTTTAGCTCGGATAGTAGGAGAACGTATTCTGTAGGAATTGGAGTTTTTGTTGTATCTGATATTGATAAAGGAAGACGACTGAGGGCGTCTGCATTTGAATTGTCGCAACCTTTTTTAAATTTAATGGTGTAGGAGTATGCCGCCAATGTTAAAGCCCAGCGCTGTAATCGCGCGGCTGCCATTTGTGGCACTGGTTTCTGTTCCGAAAAGATTGACACCAGTGGTTGGTGGTCTGTTATAAGCGTGAAATGCCTGCCCAGAAGGTATTCACGAAATTTGGTAACTCCAAAAATTATGGCCAATGCCTCTTTTTCTATTTGCGAATAATTGCGTTCTGGTTTGGTTAAACTTCGCGAAGCAAAGCAAATGGGCTGTTCCACGCCCTGGTGATAGTGTGACAACACGGCGCCCACGCCGACAGGCGAAGCGTCGCATGCCAAATACACTTCCTTGTTGACATCATAGTGGGCCAAAATATTCGATTCGGTTAAGGTGTCTTTTGCGTCTTGGAATGCTAGACTTTCCCGTTCTGTCCATCTCCATGGTACGTCTTTATGTAATAACTGATGTAGGGGGTCGAGCCTAGTCGAGTTGTTTGGAAGGAATCTGCCATAGTAATTGAGCAGGCCTAAAAATGCTCTGAGTTCTTCGACATTGTTTGGCGGAGGTGCTTCTTTGATCGCGGCTAATTTGGAAGGGTGTGGGTGTAACCCTTCAGCGTCCAACAAATAACCCAAAAAATGGATAGATTTTTGAAGAAAGGCGCATTTTTCTTTCCGTAATTTCAGTCCGTTCTCTTGAAAGATGCTCAATACTTTATCGAGACGGTGTAGATTATGATCAACATCTTTTCCGCCAATGAGCGTGTCATCTTGAAAAGGGGTAACATCAGGTAGTCCTCTCAAAATGGTTTCCATCGCTCGTTGAAAAATCGCCGAGGCTGAAGAAACGCCGTAGGGTAAACGGTTATATTGATACAGGCCTTTTGGCGTATTGATTACAGTGAGTTTGCGAGACGCTTCATCTAGTTCAATTTGATTATAAGCTTCTTTCAAGTCTATTTTTGAGAAGTATTTACAGCCAGCAAGTGTGGTAAAAATGTCCTCGGCTTTCGGTAGCGGATATGTATCGATATTGATAGCAGGATTGATGGTAGTTTTGTAATCGCCACAGATGCGAATCGAACCGTCAGGTTTCACTACTGGTACTATGGGTGAGGCATAATCGGAATGCGCAACACTTGAGATAATGCCGTTAGCCTCTAAACGATCCAATTCTTGCTCTACTTTGCTCTTCAGGGAGTAAGGTATGGAACGTGCCTTGCAAAATTTAGGCTCAGCGTCTGGTTTGAGGCTGATATGAGCTTGAAATTCTTTTAAATGTCCTAACCCCGGTGCAAAGACTTCCGCGTGTTTTTCCAACAGTCGATTTATTTTTGACGCTGCATCCTTTGGTTCTAACGTGTTGATTGAAGTGGTTGATGGCTTTACCTGAGAGTTCGGAAGGATATTCAATGTGGAGTAGATCCACGTGCGACCGCAAAGATCTGGACCCCTACCATGGTAGACCAGTACTGGTAATTTGCAGGACATTCCGTTATATGTAACCGTTACTTCGGTTTCACCCAAAATGTTAAGAACTTTATGACCCGTGAAGGAATTCAAGTTAACGGAAAATGGCTTCAAGTCGTTAAGGTCGATTATCCCGTGAGCAGTCTGCTCTGATAAAAGCGTGGTTGCTGAACCAGTGTCTAATTGAAGGGATACGTCAAATCCATTAATTTTGCACTGGACCTTGATTGCCGGTGGCAAACTCTGATGACAGTTGCTAGGAGGATTTTCATTCTGGGTTCCATGATTTGCCTCCAGAGCATCTAGACTAGCAATTAGATTATATTCGGCTAGGAAGTCATCGTGAGATGCTCCTCGTTTGATTTCCGATGGGGCTTCTAAATGATTGACTCGTGAATTGTTTTGTTGATGTGTTGACCTTGACCCTTTGTTATCAAATTGTTTTTTGAGACAAGCTCTTTCTAAATGGCCTCTCTTACCACAATACTGACATGTGGCATGAATGTGTGCACATTGGTATTCTAAATGACCAAAATTGTTGCATCTTATACATGGTGAAATTCGTTGGTAAGAAGGTAAACGCTGTTCACGTGTTGAAGATATCCTGGTTGAGTCAGATACATTGTTCGTCATAGGTTGTCTTGTATAATTTCGAAATTGATGCGTGTTATTGTTTGTAGAACTAGGATGTCGCGGTTGATTATTGAAGCGTATTGGTTGACCTCTTGATTGATAGTTTGTGGGATTCCCTTGATGGAATGATTGATGTGGGTATTGGTTGTGGTTATGTTGTTGATAACTTTGTCCATTCCGGGTTTGATTATTATTTTGTGGACGTCGCGTGTTCTTTGAGTGGTTTATCTCATTAGCTCCTTTTTGTGTTGATACATAGTTGATTGTTGGTGCCTCTGGTTTGTGACCCTTCAGCTCTAATTGATTGCGCGTTGCTGCCTCCATGTTAGTTAAGATTTCCACGGCCTTAACATAGGTAAGGTTTGGTTCCGCAAACAAACGTTGCTGCATTGTGTCATTATTGACACCGCAAACGAGTCTATCCTTTAACCGATCTTCTAAATTTTGATTGAATTGACAAAATTCGCTTAAACGTTTTAGTTCGGCAATATATTCTCCAATCGTTTCATTGGGCTTTCTATTTCTTGAATCAAATTTACTTCTTTCCACAGTTACCGCGGGTTTTGGTTGATAATGTTGAGTTAAGGCGTCGATAAGTTCATCATACGTTTTGGAAGTTAATTTGCTAGGGCTGACAATGTTTCTTAATAACATATACGTTTTCGCGCTTAATACCGTTAGGAGAACAGCTCTCTTTTTATTTTGCGTTGTAATTTGATTTGCTTCAAAATATAGTTCTAATCTTTCAGCATAAATTGGCCAAGAATCACTTTGTTCATCAAATATATCACATCGCCCAAAAGTACCTACTATTTGGGGCGCGGCTTCCTCTCCGGCGTCAGCCATGCTTCCTTCAGTGCCTGTATTGCAAAGTCTGACTGAATCGTTGATAGTCTTGCTTGATTATGGATGCGAAGTTGATTAATTGCGGCTGCATCCCATCTCCGTCGCCATTTATGTTATGTTTGTTCTTGATGAGATTGACTTAACACGTAATCAAAGAAACTTAATATGAGCTTTAATGGGAACTTCAATATGGTTACATTGACAGAGGTGTTTTGTGAACCGCGCCCGTCTTTCTACTGAGCTCTCTTTTTTCCCGCTCTTTCTTATTGTCCTTTTTCTCAGAATCAAGAATTTATGGTTGTATGGCATGAGAATGGGAAACAGAGTAAATATATATTTTTCGGAGTGAATGTACAACGAGTAGAATGTATACATGACAGAACCCTATGGAGCCCTTGGGATCATTTTCTAAAGGAACAATTCCCAAAGACTCTCTTTGGAATTTCCTAAAGAGGTCTTGAGACAAATGTCCAAAGAATGTCTTGAGATTATTTTCCAACGAAATTCTTTAGGAATTCTAGAGGTAAATTTCCAAAGAATGTATAAGGTTTATTTTCCAAAGAAACTCTTTAGGAATTCTAGAAGTAAATTTCCAAAGAAGGTTTAACGAAGATTTTCAAAAGAAACTCTTTAGGAATTCTAGAGGTAAATTTCCAAAGAATATATAAGGTTTATTTTCAAAAGAAACTCTTTAGGAATTCTAGAGATTAATTTCCAAAGAATGTATAAGGTTTATTTTCCAAAGAAACTCTTTAGGAATTCTAGAGATTAATTTCCAAAGAAGGTTTAACGAACATTTCCAAAGAAACTCTTTAGGAATTCTAGAGATTAACTTCCAAAGAAGGTTTAACGAATATTTTCCAAAGAAATTCTTTAGGAATTGTAGAGGTAAATTTCCAAAGAATGTATAAGGTTCATTTTCAAAAGAAACTCTTTAGGAATTCTAGAGGTAAATTTCCAAAGAATGTATAAGGTTCATTTTCCAAAGAAACTCTTTAGGAATTCTAGAGATTAATTTCCAAAGAAGGTTTAACGAATATTTTCCAAAGAAATTCTTTAGGAATTCTAGAGGTAAATTTCCAAAGAATGTATAAGGTTTATTTACAAAAGAAACTCTTTAGGAATTCTAGAGGTAAATTTCCAAAGAATGTATAAGGTTCATTTTCAAAAGAAACTCTTTAGGAATTCTAGAGGTAAATTTCCAAAGAAGGTATAACGAAGATTTTCCAAAGAAACTCTTTAGGAATTCTAGAGATTAACTTCCAAAGAAGGTTTAACGAATATTTTCCAAAGAAATTCTTTAGGAATTCTAGAGGTAAATTTCCAAAGAATGTATAAGGTTCATTTTCAAAAGAAACTCTTTAGGAATTCTATCTAGAGGTAAATTTCCAAAGAATGTATAAGGTTTATTTTCCAAAGAAACTCTTTAGGAATTCTAGAGGTAAATTTCCAAAGAATGTATAAGGTTCATTTTCAAAAGAAACTCTTTAGGAATTCTAGAGATTAACTTCCAAAGAAGGTTTAACGAATATTTTCCAAAGAAATTCTTTAGGAATTCTAGAGGTAAATTTCCAAAGAATGTATAAGGTTCATTTTCAAAAGAAACTCTTTAGGAATTCTAGAGGTAAATTTCCAAAGAATGTATAAGGTTTATTTTCCAAAGAAACTCTTTAGGAATTCTAGAGATTAATTTCCAATGAAGATATAAGGTTTATTTTCCAAAGAAACTCTTTAGGAATTCTAGAGATTAATTTCCAAAGAAGGTTTAACGAACATTTCCAAAGAAATTCTTTAGGAATTCTAGAGGTAAATTTCCAAAGAATGTATAAGGTTCATTTTCAAAAGAAACTCTTTAGGAATTCTAGAGGTAAATTTCCAAAGAATGTATAAGGTTTATTTTCCAAAGAAACTCTTTAGGAATTCTAGAGATTAATTTCCAAAGAATGTATAAGGTTTATTTTCCAAAGAAACTCTTTAGGAATTCTAGAGATTAATTTCCAAAGAAGGTTTAACGAACATTTCCAAAGAAACTCTTTAGGAATTCTAGAGATTAACTTCCAAAGAAGGTTTAACGAATATTTTCCAAAGAAATTCTTTAGGAATTGTAGAGGTAAATTTCCAAAGAATGTATAAGGTTCATTTTCAAAAGAAACTCTTTAGGAATTCTAGAGGTAAATTTCCAAAGAATGTATAAGGTTCATTTTCCAAAGAAACTCTTTAGGAATTCTAGAGATTAATTTCCAAAGAAGGTTTAACGAATATTTTCCAAAGAAATTCTTTAGGAATTCTAGAGGTAAATTTCCAAAGAATGTATAAGGTTTATTTACAAAAGAAACTCTTTAGGAATTCTAGAGGTAAATTTCCAAAGAATGTATAAGGTTCATTTTCAAAAGAAACTCTTTAAGAATTCTAGAGGTAAATTTCCAAAGAAGGTATAACGAAGATTTTCCAAAGAAACTCTTTAGGAATTCTAGAGATTAACTTCCAAAGAAGGTTTAACGAATATTTTCCAAAGAAATTCTTTAGGAATTCTAGAGGTAAATTTCCAAAGAATGTATAAGGTTCATTTTCAAAAGAAACTCTTTAGGAATTCTATCTAGAGGTAAATTTCCAAAGAATGTATAAGGTTTATTTTCCAAAGAAACTCTTTAGGAATTCTAGAGGTAAATTTCCAAAGAATGTATAAGGTTCATTTTCAAAAGAAACTCTTTAGGAATTCTAGAGATTAACTTCCAAAGAAGGTTTAACGAATATTTTCCAAAGAAATTCTTTAGGAATTCTAGAGGTAAATTTCCAAAGAATGTATAAGGTTCATTTTCAAAAGAAACTCTTTAGGAATTCTAGAGGTAAATTTCCAAAGAATGTATAAGGTTTATTTTCCAAAGAAACTCTTTAGGAATTCTAGAGATTAATTTCCAATGAAGATCTTGGGTTTGTTTTCCAAAGAAATTCTTTAGAAACTCTTGAGATAAATTTCCAATGAAGGTTTAACGAATATTTGCCAACGAAATTCTTCAGGAATTCTCGAGGGGTCGGACGTTTGTCAAAATCCCGTACAGTTCGTTTGAAATCTAGACCCGCCTCTTCTTTCATACCCCTCCGTCACGGGTAAGGGGGTCGTGGACTAGGACGCGCACCCGAATAACCCTGTTACCCATTCCGTCTTAAAAAAGTCTATCTATCGCTGATATCACTAAAGTAGAGAAAAATGAAGGTCTCAGATGCCTTAGCAAACTTATGCTTAACTCCTTTTGGGGTAAATTCGGCCAAAAAACAAGACACACCTCTACTGAATTAATTAAAGATGCCCACAAATTATACGGCTTAATATTAAATCCACACTTGGAGGTTAAAAGTTTATTAACAATTAACGAAAGCACAGTACTTGTAAAATACGAACACATTCTAGTAAACGAGCTTGTGCACAAACACACAAACGTAGTTATCGCTTGTTACACAAAAGCTATGGCACGATTACATTTATTAGAGCACCTTGAATTAGTCGGTGAACTTTGTTTTTATTATGACACGGATAGTTTAGTCTACCTTTCACCAGACGGCACTCATTTGCTACCCACTGGCGATTATTTGGGGCAACTAAAAATGAATTAGAATCCTATGGACAAGACGCTTATATTTGTGAATGGGGGAGTGCTGGACCAAAGAACTATTCTATGGACATTCTAGACCCTAAAACGGGGCTAAAAACTAATATCATAAAAGTTAAAGGATTTTATTTAAACGCCTCTACAGAAAATTATATAAATTTTGAAACAATGAAGAAACTACTGGGAGTAAACAATGAAGGTGAACCTCTACTGAACTCGGTTCAAGTCCCTATTGGCCCTCAAATCAGACGTCTACAAGATCACACTCGTGCACTCTGATCACGATCAACCAGACCAAAACATATCAGGTCGTAGTGGATAAAGTTCGAATAATATCTGATTATAAAACTACCCCATACGGTTATATTAAATAGAATCTTTGACATTTTCGACATAAGTTACTTGTATATATTTCGATAGCTGAATCAGTCTTTTAATATCTCGAGTATAATTTTAAGCATTGCTCAAAGTAATATTGACGTATTTCAACTATTAACATGTAACAATATTTTAACGAATACGTAGCGTTTTTGGTCATATTTTTTGCATTTAGTAAGCTTTTTTTAATTAGTATATATTAGCACTTTAATATAAAAATTAGTATTGAATTTATACTGTTTTGTATAATTGTAATTTTTATTTTTTGATGATAATTATAGTAATGTTTTAGTAATATTTCGATATTTTTATCCATAATCGTATATCAGTATTTTAGCGTGTATAGAAAAATATATTTTTTCGTCGATCCCGTGAACATTTTAGTTTAATATTCTCGCATGCAGTAATATTGTTCTATTTTCTAAGATGGTAAATGTTTATGTGATTAATCATCCTGTACTACCCTTTTTTTGAAGTAGTACTAATTTTGCATTTTAGTGAATTTGTTTGTTATCAAAATCAGAGTAATTCTTGCTTTTTGATGATTTTTTTCAGTAATGATTGCGCATTTTAACGGGGTCGACTAATCTGCAGGTACTCTGAATGTCTGAAATGCAGTCCACGGTAGGAAACCTACTATTTGTAGTATGCAGGTTCGGTTCACATTTACAAATATAAGAAAGCAATACTATAATTCATTGACTAACATACAGTCGAACAAAATTAGAGTTTCAACTCTGAAATCTCTTGACTAAAATGCAGTACTCTGAAATGCAGTCCTAGAAAATTATTATTTTCAACTCTGAAATCTATTGACTAAAATGCAGTACTCTGAAATGCAGTCCTCTAAAACTATTAATTTCAACTCTGAAATCTCTTGAATAAAATGCAGTACTCTGAAATGCAGTCCTCGAATATTATTAATTTCAACTTTGAAATCGGTTGACTAAAGTGCAGTACTCTGAAAAGCAGTCCACGAAAATTATTAAATACTACTCTGAAATCTTTTGACTAAAACGCAGTACTCTGAAATGCAGTCCTCGAAAATTATTATTTTCAACTCTGAAATCTTTTGACTAAAATGCAGTACTCTGAAATGCAGTCCTCGAATATTATTAATTTCAACTTTGAAATCGCTTGACTCAAGTGCAGTACTCTGAAAAGCAGTCCACGAAAATAATAAATTTCAACTCTGAAATCTTTTGACTAAAATGCAGTACTCTGAAATGCAGTCCTCTATACTATTAATTTCAACTCTGAAATCTCTTGACTAAAATGCAGTACTCTGAAAAGCAGTCCACGAAAATAATAAATTTCAAATCTGAAATCGGTTGACTAAAACGCAGTACTCTGAAATGCAGTTCTCGAAAATTATTATTTTCAACTCTGAAATCTTTTGACTAAAACGCAGTACTCTGAAATGCAGTCCTCGAATATTATTAATTTCAACTCTGAAATCGGTTGACTTAAGGGCAGTACTCTGAAAAGCAGTCCACGAAAATAATAAATTTCAACTCTGAAATCGGTTGACTCAAACGCAGTACTCTGAAATGCAGTCCTCGAAAATTATTATTTTGAACTCTGAAATCTTTTGACTAAAACGCAGTACTCTGAAATGCAGTCCCCGAAAACTTTTAATTTCAACTCTGAAATCTCTTGACTAAAACGCAGTACTCTGAAATGCAGTCCTCGAAAATTATTATTTTCAACTCTGAAATCTTTTGACTAAAGTGCAGTACTCTGAAATGCAGTCCTCGAAAATTATTATTTTCAACTCTGAAATCTTTTGACTAAAACGCAGTACTCTGAAATGCAGTCCTTGAATATTATTATTTTCAACTCTGAAATCTTTTGACTAAAACGCAGTACTCTGAAATGCAGTCCTCGAAAATTATTAATTTCAACTCTGAAATCGGTTGACTAAAGTGCAGTACTCTGAAATGCAGTCCTCGAAAATTATTAATTTCAACTCTGAAATCGGTTGACTAAAACGCAGTACTCTGAAATGCAGTCCTCTAAAACTATTAATTTCAACTCTGAAATCTATTGACTAAAATGCAGTACTCTGAAATGCAGTCCTCTAAAACTATTAATTTCAACTCTGAAATCTCTTGACTAAAATGCAGTACTCTGAAATGCAGTCCTCGAATATTATGAATTTCAACTTTGAAATCGGTTGACTAAAGTGCAGTACTCTGAAAAGCAGTCCATGAAAATAATAAATTTCAACTCTGAAATCGGTTGACTAAAACGCAGTACTCTGAAATGCAGTCCTCGAAAACTATTAATTTCAACTCTGAAATCGGTTGACTAAAACGCAGTACTCTGAAATGCAGTCCTAGAAAATTATTATTTTCAACTCTGAAATCTATTGACTAAAATGCAGTACTCTGAAATGCAGTCCTCTAAAACTATTAATTTCAACTCTGAAATCTCTTGACTAAAATGCAGTACTCTGAAATGCAGTCCTCTAAAACTATTAATTTCAACTCTGAAATCTCTTGACTAAAACAGTACTCTGAAATGCAGTCCTCGAAAATTATTATTTTCAACTCTGAAATCTATTGACTAAAATGCAGTACTCTGAAATGCAGTCGTCGAAAATTATTAATTTCAACTTTGAAATCGGTTGACTAAAGTGCAGTACTCTGAAAAGCAGTCCACGAAAATAATAAATTTCAACTCTGAAATTGGTTGACTAAAATGCAGTACTCTGAAATGCAGTCCTCTAATACTATTAATTTCAACTCTGAAATCTCTTGACTAAAATGCAGTACTCTGAAATGCAGTCCTCGAATATTATTAATTTCAACTTTGAAATTGGACTGCTTTTCAGAGTACTGCACTTTAGTCAACCGATTTCAAAGTTGAAATTAATAATATTCGAGGACTGCATTTCAGAGTACTGCATTTTATTCAAGAGATTTCAGAGTTGAAAATAATAATATTCAAGGACTGCATTTCAGAGTACTGCGTTTTAGTCAAAAGATTTCAGAGTTGAAAATAATAATTTTCGAGGACTGCATTTCAGAGTACTGCACTTTAGTCAAAAGATTTCAGAGTTGAAAATAATAATTTTCGAGGACTGCATTTCAGAGTACTGCGTTTTAGTCAAGAGATTTCAGAGTTGAAATTAAAAGTTTTCGGGGACTGCATTTCAGAGTACTGCGTTTTAGTCAAAAGATTTCAGAGTTCAAAATAATAATTTTCGAGGACTGCATTTCAGAGTACTGCGTTTGAGTCAACCGATTTCAGAGTTGAAATTTATTATTTTCGTGGACTGCTTTTCAGAGTACTGCCCTTAAGTCAACCGATTTCAGAGTTGAAATTAATAATATTCGAGGACTGCATTTCAGAGTACTGCGTTTTAGTCAAAAGATTTCAGAGTTGAAAATAATAATTTTCGAGAACTGCATTTCAGAGTACTGCGTTTTAGTCAACCGATTTCAGATTTGAAATTTATTATTTTCGTGGACTGCTTTTCAGAGTACTGCATTTTAGTCAAGAGATTTCAGAGTTGAAATTAATAGTATAGAGGACTGCATTTCAGAGTACTGCATTTTAGTCAAAAGATTTCAGAGTTGAAATTTATTATTTTCGTGGACTGCTTTTCAGAGTACTGCACTTGAGTCAAGCGATTTCAAAGTTGAAATTAATAATATTCGAGGACTGCATTTCAGAGTACTGCATTTTAGTCAAGAGATTTCAGAGTTGAAATTAATAGTTTTAGAGGACTGCATTTCAGAGTACTGCGTTTTAGTCAACCGATTTCAGAGTTGAAATTAATAATTTTCGAGGACTGCATTTCAGAGTACTGCACTTTAGTCAACCGATTTCAGAGTTGAAATTAATAATTTTCGAGGACTGCATTTCAGAGTACTGCGTTTTAGTCAAAAGATTTCAGAGTTGAAAATAATAATATTCAAGGACTGCATTTCAGAGTACTGCGTTTTAGTCAAAAGATTTCAGAGTTGAAAATAATAATTTTCGAGGACTGCATTTCAGAGTACTGCACTTTAGTCAAAAGATTTCAGAGTTGAAAATAATAATTTTCGAGGACTGCATTTCAGAGTACTGCGTTTTAGTCAAGAGATTTCAGAGTTGAAATTAAAAGTTTTCGGGGACTGCATTTCAGAGTACTGCGTTTTAGTCAAAAGATTTCAGAGTTCAAAATAATAATTTTCGAGGACTGCATTTCAGAGTACTGCGTTTTAGTCAAAAGATTTCAGAGTTGAAATTAATAATTTTCGAGGACTGCATTTCAGAGTACTGCACTTTAGTCAACCGATTTCAGAGTTGAAATTAATAATATTCGACGACTGCGTTTCAGAGTACTGCGTTTTAGTCAAAAGATTTCAGAGTTGAAAATAATAATTTTCGAGGACTGCATTTCAGAGTACTGCGTTTTAGTCAAGAGATTTCAGAGTTGAAATTAATAGTTTTAGAGGACTGCATTTCAGAGTACTGCATTTTTGTCAAGAGATTTCAGAGTTTATATTAAAAGTTTTCGGGGACTGCATTTCAGAGTACTGCGTTTCAGTCAACCGATTTCAGAGTTGAAATTTATTATTTTCGTGGACTGCTTTTCAGAGTACTGCACTTTAGTCAACCGATTTCAAAGTTGAAATTAATAATATTCGAGAACTGCATTTCAGAGTACTGCATTTTAGTCAAGAGATTTCAGAGTGAAATTAATAGTTTTAGAGGACTGCATTTCAGAGTACTGCATTTTAGTCAATAGATTTCAGAGTTGAAATTAATAGTTTTAGAGGACTGCATTTCAGAGTACTGCGTTTTAGTCAACCGATTTCAGAGTTGAAATTAATAATTTTCGAGGACTGCATTTCAGAGTACTGCACTTTAGTCAACCGATTTCAGAGTTGAAATTAATAATTTTCGAGGACTGCATTTCAGAGTACTGCGTTTTAGTCAAAAGATTTCAGAGTTTAAAATAATAATATTCAAGGACTGCATTTCAGAGTACTGCGTTTTAGTCAAAAGATTTCAGAGTTGAAAATAATAATTTTCGAGGACTGCATTTCAGAGTACTGCACTTTAGTCAAAAGATTTCAGAGTTGAAAATAATAATTTTCGAGGACTGCATTTCAGAGTACTGCGTTTTAGTCAAGAGATTTCAGAGTTGAAATTAAAAGTTTTCGGGGACTGCATTTCAGAGTACTGCGTTTTAGTCAAAAGATTTCAGAGTTCAAAATAATAATTTTCGAGGACTGCATTTCAGAGTACTGCGTTTTAGTCAAAAGATTTCAGAGTTGAAATTAATAATTTTCGAGGACTGCATTTCAGAGTACTGCACTTTAGTCAACCGATTTCAGAGTTGAAATTAATAATATTCGACGACTGCGTTTCAGAGTACTGCGTTTTAGTCAAAAGATTTCAGAGTTGAAAATAATAATTTTCGAGGACTGCATTTCAGAGTACTGCGTTTTAGTCAAGAGATTTCAGAGTTGAAATTAATAGTTTTAGAGGACTGCATTTCAGAGTACTGCATTTTTGTCAAGAGATTTCAGAGTTTATATTAAAAGTTTTCGGGGACTGCATTTCAGAGTACTGCGTTTCAGTCAACCGATTTCAGAGTTGAAATTTATTATTTTCGTGGACTGCTTTTCAGAGTACTGCACTTTAGTCAACCGATTTCAAAGTTGAAATTAATAATATTCGAGAACTGCATTTCAGAGTACTGCATTTTAGTCAAGAGATTTCAGAGTTGAAATTAATAGTTTTAGAGGACTGCATTTCAGAGTACTGCATTTTAGTCAATAGATTTCAGAGTTGAAATTTATTATTTTCGTGGACTGCTTTTCAGAGTACTGCACTGGAGTCAAGCGATTTCAAAGTTGAACTTAATAATATTCGAGGACTGCATTTCAGAGTACTGCATTTTAGTCAAGAGATTTCAGAGTTGAAATTAATAGTTTTAGAGGACTGCATTTCAGAGTACTGCGTTTTAATCAACCGATTTCAGAGTTGAAATTAATAATTTTCGAGGACTGCATTTCAGAGTACTGCGTTTTAGTCAAAAGATTTCAGAGTTGAAAATAATAATATTCGAGGACTGCATTTCAGAGTACTGCGTTTTAGTCAAAAGATTTCAGAGTTGAAAATAATAATTTTCGAGGACTGCATTTCAGAGTACTGCACTTTAGTCAAAAGATTTCAGAGTTGAAAATAATAATTTTCGAGGACTGCATTTCAGAGTACTGCGTTTTAGTCAAGAGATTTCAGAGTTCAAAATAATAATTTTCGAGGACTGCATTTCAGAGTACTGCGTTTTAGTCAAAAGATTTCAGAGTTGAAATTAATAATTTTCGAGGACTGCATTTCAGAGTACTGCACTTTAGTCAAAAGATTTCAGAGTAGTATTTAATAATTTTCGTGGACTGTTTTTCAGAGTACTGCATTTTAGTCAACCGATTTCAGAGTTGAAATTAATAATTTTCGAGGACTGCATTTCAGAGTACTGCATTTTAGTCAAGAGATTTCAGAGTTGAAATTAATAGTTCTAGAGGACTGCATTTCAGAGTACTGCATTTTAGTCAAGAGATTTCAGAGTTGAAATTAATAGTTTTAGAGGACTGCATTTCAGAGTACTGCATTTTAGTCAAGAGATTTCAGAGTTGAAACTCTAATTTTGTTCGACTGTATGTTAGGCAATGAATTATAGTATTGCTTTCTTATATTTGTAAATGTGAACCGAACCTGCATACTATAAATAGTAGGTTTCCTACCGTGGACTGCATTTCAGACATTCAGAGTACCTGCAGATTAGTCGACCCCCATTTTAACTGTATATCAATATTTTAGCGCGTATGAAAAAAATATAATTTTTAGTCAATCCTATATGTTTGTTTAGTTTAATAACTAGTATTGTGCTTATTTACCATGTATTCTATGTAATTCGTATTTTCTGATATTTTATTAGTAATATTTTGCATTTTAGTAAATTTGTTTGTTATCAAAACTAGCTTAAATCGCAGTTTCTGACTTTTTAGCAGTACTTCTTCATTTTAACTACTTATCAAATACCAAATTGTGTAAAAACTGTCGTAATTCCTCTTTTATGATATTAAAATGTACCAGGAGTTCATACCGGAGTGAAATACATAACACGCGGGCTATTAAATTCGCATTTGTAGACGCCTGACGTCACAAAAACCTCTGTCCTCGCCTCTAAAATCAAATTTGGGGTGGGAAGCTCTTACCGGTTACTAACCTCGCCTCTCATTTCTTCCAAGGGACTCTGGGTAAAAAACGTTTTGATCACATGAACTGCTCTGACCAATCGAAAGCCTTCTTACATTTTGTTTTTGTAAAGACTAACTAACATAGACTGGCGACACCAATATTTTACTGGCTTCATAGTGCAATAGCAAAAACCTTCACCCGTTCCCTATCTTGTTGGGTTTCCCTAAAGAAGCCTGTCTACCTAGCAAAAAGGCTAGCAGTCTATAGTTTTGTGGGAGCTGAGCTCGGATATCGTGGAAAACCAGCTGGTTAAAGTTGTCGGTATCGGACTGTCGGTATGGCGTACGTAATTAGGGATAAGATTAAATTAAATAAGTTAACGCAGTGCAACTTTTGCCTAAAAGAAGATCCAATAAAGTATAAAAGTCAGTCTAGTCAAACCGTTCAAGTTACTTCTTTTAAACCTAGTACGCCTTCCGAGTTAAGCCTTGGCGTTGTTTACAAATCAAGCCAAGCACATTTGTAACAGGATCTATGATTGGCCTATTATTACGGAGCCTACCCCCGCCCCTAACGCTAGGTGTCGCTTTTCATGCTTTCAATCACATTCCTATGGTAGTATTTGATTCTCCCACTAGAGAGCGTAAAGGTATCGCGGAAACGTCACGCGTCGGTAAATGCGCGCCACTATTAAAGCTCATTTCATCTTTCCGGTATGAACTCCTGAATGTACTATTGTTCTAACCCTGTATTTCGTTTACTAACAATAACACCCTACTGTCGTAACTTAATTTGTACCTTTTTTCAATGTAAACCATATCTCAATTAAAACTAGTTCTTTAGTATGACATAAGCCTATATGGAGAGACCTCAAAATCATACAAAGAACAACATTACTAGAAGGGTGGGTGAGAAAGAGCGCACTGAACCCATAGAATTACCATTAAATCATACCATAAATGTACACACTATCCTAAAGATACACCCAAATAATAACAATACAAAGCATTTATTTATTTATTTATTTGGACTAGCAACGTACATGCAAGCCTTAGGCTTTTGTGGTACGGACGGAATGATTTGAATTTTGACATGAGAAATTGAGAATAGTAGACAAATATTAGAAATTAAATGAACAGTGCATATGTATAATTAAATAAAGATTTTAAACAGGAGGATAGCAAACAGATTTTAAGATTAATTAAAGGTTTTAAACATGAGTTTGGTAACGATTATAAAATGAGACAGTAAACAATAATTAAGATCTAAGTGAACAAAGTGCTTATAGGTAATTAGTTAATAATTTGACTTGAGAATAGTAAACAAATATTGAGAATTTAAGGTGACCAAGCGCTTGAGGGGATTTAATTAAAATATAGGAATAGAAGAATTGGTCATGAGAGTATATACTAATTTAAGATTTAACTACCATGGGGTTGTAGGTAATTAATTAATGAAGGAATTTCCAGGACGAGTGGGGGGAGTGACTAGTGCATTGGATTACAAGTGAAAATGTTGAGAAAGTGCAGCGCGGAATTTAGACCTTATAGGGATAGAGATTATTGATTCTGGGAGTGCGTTCCAATCAGAGATGACCGAGCTTGTAAAGTGATGTTGACGGACTGAGGTCAACACTCTGGGTTTTAGTATTTTAAGGGAGTGACCCCTAGTAGAGGATAAGGGTGCCGGTTGGAAGAATGTATCGATATCCAGCGCGAGCTTATTGTTAAAGAAATCGTGTAAAAGACAGAGATTATTAATTAAATGACGCGTGTGGACTGGGTCGATTTGGAGTTTCGATAATCTTGTAGGGGCTGGGAGTTTCTCAAGTTTGTTGGTTAATTTAGTGAATTTATTTTGAGCCTTTTGCAGGGTGGTAATGCTGGAAGAGGACGACGGTGTCCATATGGGGGAGGCGTAGTCAATAATTGGTAAAGCTAGGGCGTTGTAAAGAATTTTGATGAATTTTTGAGAACGATTATTAAAATTACGACGAATTAGCCCTGAAAGGGAGTGAATACGTTTACTGATTTTGTTGGTATGAGAGGTAAATTTTAGGTTGGGTTCCATGGTGACACCCAAATCGGATTCGGATAGGGTGCCTCTTATGGGCTTACCATAGAGAAGGTAGGTAACCCTTACTGTAGAACTTAGTCGCTGCTTAATTTTCAATAAACTACGTAAACCTAATCTAGTTCTTTAGTATGACATAAGCATACATGGAGAGACCTCAAAATCATATACAGTATAACATTACGGGAAGGGTGCGTGTAGGAAGGGCCTACTGAACCTATAGAATTACCAATAAATCATATCCTAAATGTATACAATATCCTAAAGATACACCAAATAAGAACATTATCGACACTGAATGTCGTCACCATCGATAAGTCACGCGACGTCATACCACTATAAAAAAAAATCCCCTATAAATTCAAATTTCGCGCCATCACCTTAATAATCAACTAAATCTCCCGCCGCAACTAGGGGGGCGTTACAATTCAAATTTACCGCCAACAATATCACTTGACGTCATCAATTCCCTCCTTGCAATTTCCCATCCCCTCTGGCGCACCACCTCCTCTGGTACTTTAAAGAGTAGGGCATTTCTTTTACGGTGCTCTACAGTGTAATCCCGAACACGAGTGCTGAGAGAAAAATTTTCATGAAGAGTTTTGACATTTGCGAGTTCAGTGCGCAAGGCAGTTAATTCAGCTTGTATAGGGTCAGAAATATTGTCCGCAGAGGGGGAAGGCAAGTTGGCGGGGTTGGTCAGTTTAGAAGAGACTGATTCAAGGCCTTCTTTAAGTAACTGGATAGCTTGATGATTGGAATTGACTAGTAGCTTGTTTTCACCAGAAACACGTGTCGAATCAGCAGAGAGAGTTTGCAAAGTTTTGACATCGGATTGAATATTGTTAAATTTATCTGTAAGAGTACAGAATCCACTTGAAAGGGTTTCCAACTGAGTTTTAAGTGAGGATAGCACATCCTCATTTTTGTTAAGGAAAGCCTGGAGTTGTAGAATATCACATCTTTGAGAATCACAGAGAGTTTGTGTGGCCGACAAGGAAGTCTTGAGGTTAGTAAAGACCTGATGGTCGGGGAAATCACAGAGGGTTTTTTGGAGAGAGCGTTGATCATTCTGGAGGCTGTGTACGATGGCGAGGGTTTCGTTAAGTGTAGGCACTAACGGCACACAGGCGACACAGAAGAATTTGAAGTTATCGCACGGGTGATCTTGGTGGGCATGATAAAGTTGCATAGGAATGTTGGAGCATTTGGTGTGCGTCCAAAAGTTACAAAGTTCGCATAGGAGACCATCATCTGAATCCGAAACCGTTGAAGAACAAACAGGACAAATGTCTTTGGAAGTAACTGGACAATTGACTTTAGGAGTTGCGACCTTTTGGGGGGTTCGCGGTAAGTTAGGCATCGCGACAGGTAGTTATCGGGTTATTGTAAGAGAGCATAAACGTTGAATTAAACGTAGCCCAGCAATGTCAATCTTGTCGGTATACGGTGGTCTATATTCTCTAATTAGATTTAAGTTTACCTAATTAACCAATTGGATTTTCAATAAATCTTTTACGCCAATATGTAGTAAAAACTAAAAATCGAGGAATTTATTCATGATTCATCTATTTGAATATGAAAAAGGCCTTATAACATCGATGAGGAAACCTTCGTGCTACTCTAAATTTTCAGCTCCTCAACACAAGACCCTAGTGTTGTAATTTTAATTAGTCACGTGATAACTTACCAGATGTAACTTTAGTATGTAATATGGCCACTAGGGGCACACGAGATAAAAGAGAGATGACCCGCATAGATCGGGTCACTCTTGAATGGACAGTCGGGGACTATAGCACAATAAAGTTTTTAAACTAACCAATAAGTAGTTGTCATTAAACGGGAATACAACATGGTGATAGAGGTGGGATCGGAAAAGAACCTCTCCCTCTAGAGACTACCAGAAGCTAATAGAAAGTTTTCTATTAGCTTCTGAGACTACACAAACTGCACGCGAAGTCGCGTACATCTCAAACAACGTTAACCCTAACCAGCAGACGAACCTGCAGACGACAGAAAGAGTTTCCGAACGCCGCCAAGGCGCCAACTCGGTGAACAATTCGTGCCCGGTCAGGATCCCGCTTCTGCGTGGAAGGAATATAAGGACGGATACGAAATATACGCTATCGCAGCCAAACAAAATCAGGAATCCGTCGAGATACAACGAGCCACATTTCTCCATATATTAGGCCCCGTGGGACGCCGAATCTATAACACTCTACACATCGCAGAGGTGGGCAATGACAGAACGGTAAAAGTAATAATGACAACTATTACAAGCCTTACAAGAATCTCCTATATTCTCGATACCTATTTTTGACCACAACACGAGACGTTCGACGATTTTTTTACTGACTTGAGGGCCAAGGCCCAAGACTGTGAGCTTTCAACGCTGACGGATACTCTAACAATGACACTCATTGTCGTAGGGATTCGCGACGAAAAATTACGGAAAGTACTGTTAGCAAAGCCAAATCTAACCCTTAGCACCGCAGTAACAATTTGCCAGGCTGAAGAAACATCAAGCATACAAGCAGGAATCATGGGATCAGCCAACAAGATCCAGATTAATCCTCCAGCAGCAGCACAGGTAGATGCCATGAGGCGGAAAAAATTCCAAAGATTTTCCGAGCGATAGAATAACCATGACCCATCAACACAACAACCTTATCACCAACAAACACGGGCACACCGGAACCATCAACCTAGGCGGAGTTACAACAATCCTCCTCAACCGCTACCTCGGGAAGAAAGCAACCGTTCACTACAGCAACGTCGTACTCACCAGAATGCAAGTTGCCCCAATTGTGGGACTTTTCACATTGGACGGCCATGTCCCGCTCGTTATTCAGAATGCCTAGCCTGCCACAACAAAGGACACTGGCGTGTCAAATGCAGGAATACACATGCACTTTTTGAAACACATCCGAATCAAACTGAATACGGAATTACTGACGTACTGGAGGAAGTTCAAGATGATGATGCCGAAACTCTAGACCCTAACACGAATCCTAGCGACAACTACGAGCAACTAGCTTATCTCAGCTATGGCCTGACCCTTCACACCAACCAGCTTCAAACAATTCCCACGCCTGAGGAATACAAAGACAAAGAGGACGAGATCTTCGATCAACTATACCTCCTCGACCATTTGACGACTTTCAAGCTGGACACGGGCTCGCAGGTCAATATTATCACAAAAACCATGTACGACTCAATACCACCACAGTTTCCGCTTCGACATCCTACACATACGGTCACGGCATATGCTGGCCACACTGTACCAATCATCGGCATCGTAGATCTACACTGCACTTCCCATGCTGCAGCTGGAATATTACCGTTCTACGTCTCAGCCGAAGAACGCACCCCCATATTAGGCGCCGCAGCCTCACTCCAATTGGAACTCAGAACATCATAGTCAACCGATAGGGCCTCCACCGCGAAAGATCAATGCCATGCACACTACTACGCACGCTGTTTCCTCATCAGGACTCACGATGATTTCCCCGGAACAACTTATCCAACAATACCATACGGTTTTCGGAGAAATCGGGAAAATACCAGGAACTTACTCGATACAACTGCAGCAGGGGGCAGTACCCTCCATCGCGTCGGCACACAAGATCCCAATAGCCGTTCAAACACCAGTAAGGAAGGAACTGGATAGACTTTTACAAAATGGCGTCATAGTCCCAGTTTGGGAAGCGGTCGACTGGGTCCATCCGATGGTTGTAGTTCCAAAAGCGGGGGACGAAGTAGGAATCTGCCTGGATCCCAGAAGATTAAACAAGGTCATAAAAAGGACGCCTTACCCGGTTCCCACCTCGGAAGAAATCTTCGCAACTTTAAATGGAACAAAAGTCTTCACAGTTCTGAACGTTCAAAGCGCCTTCTGGCAAATCGAGCTAGACGAGCCCAGCTCAAAACTATGCACATTTGCGACACCCGAGGGTCAATACCGATTCCTACGACTACCTATGGGGACTGCCAACAGATCTGAGGCTTGCCAGGCTGCATTACAACGAATATATCCCAAATCAGAATTTCCGGAGATACATATCTCCACGGACGACTTCCTAATCGCTACCAAGGACATGGAATCCCACAAAGTCGTGCTCAAAAGAATCCTAGAGAAAGCCCTGCAAACAGGGCTCCGCTTCAGCAGGAAGAAACTTCAATTAGCCCTCTCGGAAACTACATACGTAGGACACACTCTGACACCGGCAGGGGTGAAAGTGGACCCACAGAAGATTCGGGCCATCACTTCACCGCCACCACTAAGTGATAAACCCGCATTGCAAAGCTTTTTGGGCATGGTCTGTGACACGCATTCTCCGACCTGTGACACGCATTCTCCGACCTGTGACAGACAACGCCGACCAGGAACCCGCAATAACAAATTCCCATCTCAACCTTTCAACATATGCAAAATTTATAAATCCATGGCCAAGACGACAGCAGCTACACCAACACAAACACCACGGGAAAACATTCAACAAGAATTGGATCAGGAACCACAACAGGCGCGGACAGTAGAAACCAGGAACTCCATAAGCCACGACACACTACAACCTACAAGAGAAGCTGATCCGACGAAGGATTTTACAATCCACGATAAAATCCAAAAACCCGACAAGCTTCTTCCACCTGCTTTTCCAACAACACGCGCATCGGGACCTGCAAACGATCCACCTTCAAAAACATTCAACAAGAATTGGATCAGGAACCACAACAGGCGCGGACAGTAGAAACCAGGAACTCCATAAGCCACGACACACTACAACCTACAAGAGAAGCTGATCCGACGAAGGATTTTACAATCCACGATAAAATCCAAAAACCCGACAAGCTTCTTCCACCTGCTTTTCCAACAACACGCGCATCGGGACCTGCAAACGATCCACCTTTCAACACATGGAAAATTTCTAAATCCATGGCCAAGACAACACCATGGCTACACCAACACAAACACCACGGGAAAACATTCAACAAGAATTGGACCGCGAACCACCACTACAACAGGCGGGGTCAGTAGAAACCAGGAACTTCATAAGCCACGACACACTACAACCGACGAGAGAAGCTGATCCGACGAAGGATTTTACAATCCACGATAAAATCCAAAAACCAGACAAGCCTCTTCCACCAGCTTTTCCAACAACACGCGCTAACGATCCTGCAAGACAACTCAATAATGTGCGACTCCAGAGACACACTATGAGAAGCGGACGTATAACGTTTCCACCTACGCGCTTTAAAGATTACACGCAATAAACACTAGACGATAGAACTTTTCATTGTAATTAGATTTTAAATATTATATAAAAAAAAGGAAGATGTCGTAATTTTTATTAGTCACGTGATAAAAGATGTTGTAATTTTAATAAGTCACGTGATAACATTAGTATGTAATATGGCCACTAGGGGCACACGAGATAAAAGAGAGATGACCCGCATAGATCGGGTCACTCTTGAATGAATAGTCGGGGACTATAGCACAATAAAGTTTTTAAACTAACCAATAAGTAGTTGTCATTAAACGGGAATACAACACCTAGTACTTATACTGTCTCTTCGTCAATGAAATTCCCCACAGTGAAGTCTAACTGTAGAGAAAATTTCAGTGAATAGCCCCTCGATGCGCTAACTTTAACTGTTATAAAAATTTTACTTCCGTGAAAGGGGAACTCTGCTCGGTTGGCGCCCCATTTGTGAAACTTTCCTGTGTAGCTCCAAACGGCGAGAAAATGGGCTGCCACCTAGGCGAAAAAGCTTGCAACTCAGTTTATTTGTAACGAATTTTCTACTCCCCCCTATCTCCCATCCGTTACCGTACCAACGACGAAGCCACGCTTCCTTTAGGTCCAGCCTTATTTTTTTCCCACCAAACCCACCTCCACCATGGATGATGCCCGCGCCACGTGACCGTTGATGGAAGCAATAGCTTAAGAAGGTAAACGGGGGACGAAAAAACGCCATGTGTTTTATAAGGCTGGGTCTTCTATTTGCCCCTCTTGAGTCTTACTGCCAAGATTTTTCCTGGGGAGTGGGGTACTGGGGTTCTGAGTTTTTACTGAGCAAACTGAAACCCCTAACAATGCAATACTATTAAGTTTTTACCTCTCCGTGTGACGTAGTCCAGGAGAGGTTCTGTAACGGCCGTGTCTGTGTGTCTGTCTGTGTGTCTGTGTGTCTGTCTGTTGTTACACTCACGTGACCGCGTTCGCAGTTTGCGTATCGGAGCAAACGTGTTCGCCATTTCCTAACTGCTTTCACAGTCACGGAAATGGCTTCTCTACTTGAGTTCTCACACCACCATCTTCTGGTCTTTGTCCATCCCACATGGACACCAGTCTGTTCTTACTGGCTTCTAACACCACCATCTTCTGGTCTTCGTCCATTCCACGTGGACACCAGTCTGTACATACTGGCTTCTAATCACCACCATCTTCTGTTCTTTGTCAATCCCACATTGACACCCTTCTGCACTTACACTGCCTTCTAACACCACCATCCACTGGTCTTCCGTCTATTCCACATAGACACCAATCTGTATCATTGGCTTCTACTCCATTATCATCGTTTGGTTTTAGGATATACGCGGCGATCAGCTAGGGTTACGAGAAACGTCTAGCCTCCCTAAGGTAGGATCGCTACCAAAGGTTTTCGCATTTGCGGTTTTTCCTTACTATTATAATGGAAACGAATCGTATATATACCCCAAAATTTGAAGAAAGCGGGAAGAGGGGTACCCTTCACTTTAAACGTCAATATTAGCAAAGTTTGAGAAGATAATAGGTATAACTTTATTTTAAACGATTTAACTATTATTAATGTTAATTATTGAAGATTAAAATAATTAATAATAATTATATTTATTTAAATATTAAAGATAAACCTCTCGTGCAAAGAGAGAGATTATCATTGCCTCCTATATCTACCAAGGCCCGTGCATGCGATATATTTCCTTCATTGCCTCCTATATCTATCAAGGCCCGTGCATTGTGATATATTTCATTCATTGCATAAACATAAGCGAGATTGTTTGGGAAAAAAATACTTCCACTAATGGGTTTATACTCCTTGTTACTGTTGTATAGAGTAATCATGATAAAAGCTTAAAAAATTACGAGAGAACAGACCTTTTTTATCCTCATTCAAAAATATTTTTTGGTGCTAAGATTGCTTTAAAAAATCCAAACGGTTAGGCATTGGTAAAAAAGACAAATGATATTTTTCAAATCTAATGAGATAACGCCCACCTAGTTGAAAATTGCCGTTTTTTATCCGCGGGAGCCATTCTTAATGAGAATTTCGATGCTAGTAGGTTGTCAATTAAACTACCGGTATATTATTGTTGTTGGAAATTGGATATTAAGTCAAATTAAGTGGTTGTAAAGAGCCAGCAGGTTTTTGCCACTTCTTTTTGTGAGTATTTGATTTTTATATGTAAAATGGAGGAAGATAATGTTGAGAGTAAGGATGAAATGCGGAAGCGCAAAGCGCGGGAAAGGATGAGGGCAAAAAAGTCGACGTTTTCATTGGATACTTAAGGTTATATAATCTTCTCGACACGGAGAGGTAATATTTTGGTTTTCCCGACTTGTTTTTTCTCTGTAAGAAGGAGGTACCTTCCCCCCTTTTTACCTCTCCGTGTGACGTAGTCCAGGAGAGGTTCTGTAACGGCCGTATCTGTCTGTCTGTCTGTCTTAGTGTCTGTCCGTTGTTACACCCACGTGACCGCGTTCGCAGTTTGCGTATCGGAGCAAACATGTTCGCCATTTCCGAACTGCTTTCACAGTCACGGAAATGGCTCCTCTACTTGAGTTCTCACACCACCATCTTCTGGTCTTTGTCCATCCCACACCGACACTAGTCTGTTCTTACTGGCTTCTAATCACCACCATCTTCTGGTCTTCGTCCATTCCACGTGGACACCAGTCTGTACATACTGGCTTCTAATCACCACCATCCTCTGTTCTTTGTCAATCCCACATTGACACCCGTCTGCACTTACACTGGCTTCTAACACCACCATCCACTGGTCTTCCGTCTATTCCACATAGACACCAATCTGTATCATTGGCTCCTACTCAATTATCATCGTTTGGTTTTAGGATATACGCGGCGATCAGCTAGGGTTACGAGAAACGTCTAGCCTCCCTAAGGTGGGATCGACCACCGAAGGTTTTCGCAATTGTGCTTTTTCCTTACTATTATAATGGAAACGAATCGTATATATACCCCCAAAATTTGAAGAAAGCGGGAAGAGGGGTACCCTTCACTTTAAACGTCAATATTAGCAAAGTTTGAGAAGATAATAGGTATAACTTTATTTTAAACGATTTAACTATTATTAATGTTAATTATTGAATATTAAAATAATTAAAAATAATTATATTTATTTAAATATTAAAGATAAACCTCTCGTGCAAAGAGAGAGATTATCATTGCCTCCTATATCTACCAAGGCCCGTGCATGCGATATATTTCCTTCATTGCCTCCTATATCTATCAAGACCCGTGCATTGTTATATATTTCATTCATTGCCTCCTATATCTATATAGGCACGTGCATTGTGATATATTTCATTCATTGCCTCCTATATCTATCAAGGCCAGTGCATTGCGATATATTTTTCAAAAAAAACAACAAAAATGGGAAGCTCCTCTCAGAAACATAATAATTTCTTTTCTCTGTATATGAAATGAAAATATGGATAATATTGCGCTCCTTTAATGGTATGAATCCTTGCCTGTCTATTAATATTTTACGTAGGAGTAATACGTTTTTAGCGAAGTCTAGAGAGGATAAACATAAGCGAGATTGTTTCGGAAAAAAAAAAGCTTCCACTAATGGGTTTATACTCCTTGTTACTGTTGTATAGAGTAATCATGATAAAAGCTTAAAAAATTACGAGAGGACAGACCTTTTTTATCCTCTTGTTTTATTCTTAATAAGAATATAAAACATTTATTTTGTATCAAAAAATATTTTTTGGTGCTAAGATTGCTTTAACAAAATCCAAACGGTTAGGCATTGGTAAAAAAGACAAATGATATTTTTCAAATCTAATGAGATAACGCCCACCTAGTTGAAAATTGCCCTTTTTTATCCGCTGGAGCCATTCTTAATGAGAATTCCGATGCAGTAGGTTGTCAATTAAACTACCGGTATATTATTGTTGTTGGAAATTGGTTATTAAGTCAAATTAAGTGGTTGTAAAGAGCCAGCAGGTTTTTGCCACTTCTTTTTGTTAGTATTTGATTTTTGTATGTAAAATGGAGGAAGATAATGTTGAGCGCGCGGGAAAGGATGAGGGCAAAAAGGTCGACGTTTTCATTGGATACTTAAGGTTATATAATCTTCTCGACACGGAGAGGTAATATTTTGGTTTTCCCAACTTGTTAATTTTACACGGAATTTTATTCCGGTAAAATTTAAGAAAGGGCACCAAACCCCTGTCCCTGTCCATGTGCCGGACGCGTACGCGAAACGAACGCGAACGATGAGAGAGAGAAGAACGCGAATGATGAGAGAGAGAGGGAAAACGAAAGTGTGCGGGAGAGAGAGATCGCTAGCGTACGCGATGGCGATACGAAGAGGGAAACGAAGAAAAAAAGAGAGAACTGCCAGATAGGAGAGAAAGAGGGAGAGAGAATCAGTATAGGCAGCCATGATCCATGCGTGGTGAAAACGGGGGTAAATCTAGGGTACACCGCGGTGCCTATGCGCTGCTTTCTCGCGCACAGTTGAGGTAGGGGATGACAGAGATAAGGCGAGGAGGTCAATGCCCCATGCGCAAAGGACTAAGACTAAACGACGAAACGTACCGAAAATTGTTTTTACTACCCCCTATTTTCCCATTTTTCGGCGGATTTTATAAAGCGCGTTTCTATCTCCCTCTTTCTCTCCTCTCTGGAACTGCCTGCCTGGTATATTAGTGAGAGGGGGAAGAGGGAGAGGGGGCATCGCGCCCGGAGAGGAGAGATAGGAAAGAAAGGTAGTTTAAATCTCGCGGGCTTTTTTGAGTGAAGGAAACAAGATGATAATTTTCGTGCACTACTGCACTTTGTGCCCGTGATACATCAGATTATGCTGGATGGTTAGGTTTCGTAAAATAGAGGGGACGGTTTACGGTCATAGTGATTTCTGGTTTAGGGGATCCAGGATTTTGTTTTAGATACATTATTTGATTCGTATGGTTTTTAAAAATTGTACTTTAGTGGGGTGCACAATTTAGTTTCATTAATATTATTTGAAATGTGACGTTATTAGAAATTAAGGGGATACACGATTGTGTTTCAGAAATGATTTTAGTTGTACGATTTATTGGAGATCAACTATACAGGGGGTCACGTGAGCCGTGTAAAATTAGTATTAAGGCCCAGCCCTTGGGCCATCTTGTTAAATAAGGGCAGGGTAGCTTCGACCACCTGAATAGTTTGACAACCAAATACCTATAGTTGATTCCTCTACTCCCTTTTCCCAATGCCATAAAAACGCCTTTCAATCCATTTTCTCTCTTTTTGTGCTAAAGGATAGTAGCTATAAAAAGAAAGGTCTTTTATAAAGATACACTAATTTTTTTCGATTCGATATTTTTAACTTAAAATGAAACTATGGAGACCAATATATCTTTACTCTTGTTTACCCGCACTTGAGAAACCGTACTTGCCATTATATATTGGCCAATGCTCCTCAACTTTTACAATACCGTCAAGTGAGGTTGAACAAGAGTGTAAAATAAACATTTTTATTTATTTCTTGGAAAAACTGAAAAAGTACATTGGTGTGAACTCAGACCACCTACCTACCTGAGGTCCAAGTGTATTCGTACTATATAAAAGTCACAAAATGTTTAGTCACCACTCTTTTAGATTTTTACCTCATTTTATTTTTGTTGTTCATAACAAACACCACTAAAATTATTTTCCTGATAAAACAAAGAATAAATTAAAACCAGGCATAGATATTGTTCTGATGCTTTAATTAATAGTTACCTTTCATCTTCATATAAAACATAAAATCATATTGTCGACGGGTGAGAGGAATTTTAAAGGCCCAAGGGAGAGCATATAGCTTAATCTTAATATTATAATTCCCTTCCTTTCAAGTAAACGAACGAAAATATCACCTATACCACCTTGAGAGTCCCTTCAATGACGAACGAAAAATTTTATACTGTCAAAGGCAGTACTGTGACACGCCTACTACAACAGGGCAATCCAAACTAAGAGCCTCATCGTAGATGTACATCATACGATGTGGCTAAAAATTTCCGAGACTAGTTGTCAACTAAGGACCTGTGGGTTCTGATAAATGTACTTACTTCAATGGACTTACTTTGATAAAAGCTAGCCTTAGTTCAATTCGCAACAATCATGGATAAAGAAAGCATGCACGCAGATGGCAGCTTATTCTGTATATACTCTATTCCAGCTTCTGCTTCGGTTGTCAGCACGCGCAATGCTAGGTCTCTATGTAACCTCAGCGTCATTTTCTACCTCTACTGAGGGAGCGTTTGTAGGAGCGATACTGAAATTCCCCCGCTAGGGGGATGGAATCGAGGTAAGAGATATAAGCCTATGACGTGCCAAGAATGGGTTTGCCCTCTCCCTATAATCTGCCATCGGAGATAGGGAGTTACTTATCCTGTAGCGTGAAAACAAATTTCCTCACGCGCATTCTTTATCCATGTTATCACTATCCAATTTAACTCAAGCCAATTTATATACTTCTGATGAAAACTAACCTTACCTCAATTCATAACCATTACAGTTAACCTTATCATATCCCAACTGACCTCACCACTTCTTATGGAAACTAAGAATTCAATTAATCAATAGAGATGGAATATTTGAAAAAATATAACAAATTTTTTTTTATAAAGAATTGTAACAACCAGGGGTGTGCGGGAATCTCGGGTACCCGACCCGATACCCGAAACATATTTATTAAGACCGAACGGGTACCAAGTCCCGATGCCCGAAACATATTTTTTAAGACCGAACGGGTACCAAGTCCCGATGCCCGAAACATATTTTTTAAGACCGAACGGGTACCAAGTTCCGATGCCCGAAACATAATTTTTAAGACCGAACAGGATACCCAAGTCCCAATTTTATGCCTTTGCCAATACCCGCCGAGTATGAGAAAATCCCCAGGGTCCAGTTCTGTTCATGACGTTACCGCGCGTGTTTCAATACCTGCCTTTAATAACTAAATAATTTAATTAGTAACAAGTTATTAATTAATATTGTTTAATGAATTACACTATGGGATAATGGCTCAGCTTTGAAATCTAGCTTTTAATTGAACTGGAAGGAAAAACAAAGACCGGAATTGGACCCGAAAGCTAATTTTGAGGCTTTTGCTTGACCCGACGGGTAATTGAAAATTGGACCCGATGCCCGCGGGTAAAATTTTCAATTACCCGAAGTTTACCCGATGCCCAAAAATCTGGACCCGCACAGCCCTGGTAACAACCCTTAAAAAAACGTGGAGCGAACTAACTCCGCTAGTTTTCCATGTTCGCAGTCTAGATGGAATTCCAACCTGATACAGTCTCGTGACAAGTGGTGGGCAAATTCCCCCGCTTGGTAATACGCCATCACTCGCCCAACACTGGTTGCGATGACATAATGGCAAACATTGAATAGGTATTGAAGGATGAGGCTAGACACTTAGGTACAAGTTGATCCCTTTTTATTCTTTTACCATAGTTTCGAGCACGAGCAATAACAATAGATTAATTACGGATTGATGTATTTTAAAATACGTAGATTATTTTCCGAGTCCGACAACGTCACGCAATAAGTACGTTGAAAATGACACGAAACCAACCGTATGCTGATTCTACCAAAAAAAAAAAAAAAATCCACCAATTCAGAGAGGTTTTTATTTGCCATCTTGATTGGTTTTAAAATAGTTCTCAGTTTATCTAATCAGCAAGGGTTCTCGGATTTATGACCAGAAATTTACTAGTCTTTTTTTCCTTCAAAAAGACTTAGTCGAAGAAACGTTTTCATCACTTGTTCATTTCATTTCGTAGATATTTAGAATTATATATATATATATATATTTATATTCGCACGTTTAATGTTTTTTACTTTTTATCGTTCATTTTCTTTTCGCGTTTTGAAAAAAGTAACGCAACGTGTGAAAGATTTAAAAATAGGGTTTTTTTTTTATCTACGTAGGGGGAAGCTTCAAATTGTCCACTTCACTTTTGGCTGGCTTCTGAAAATTCCGTTTATTTATCGAAAATGTTCTCGACACAAACAAACAAAAACAACAACAGCCAATCTTGCATTTGCATTTCAGGAAGCTTTTTTTTTTTTTCTCACTTCCAAAGATAAAAATATATTTTAAGTATATCGTCTAGTCAACGAGGGTCCAAAAAATAAATAAGAGTTTAGTTGGTTGAGGGGAAGTGTAGGAACGTTTTGTTTTTCACTGCATTTGTGGCCTGCCCCCTCCCCTGGCGGCTTCCTCCAGAGTTCGAATCATCTCACGTTCGCGTTGCTGTTGTTGCTGTTGCTGAACATGCTGATGATGTCTGGTAGTTTAATTAATAATTGAAAGATATCAAGGAGAAAGAAAAAAATATATTAACAATTTCATATCATATTTTACCACGAAAGTTGTATTATGTTACACTTTCAAGTCTCTACTTTCAAAATATCAAGTTTTTAATATAATTGAACCAAAGTTTCTATTTTTAAAATCCATTGAAAAATCACGAAAACTCTGCAGTTTCGATATATCAATAATTTTGTCTTGTCGAGCTTGTTTGCACGTTTGATGACATCACTATAGCGTGAGGGGGGGAAAAAGCGCGTGAATCCTATACGCGTCTCGAGCTTCTCGCCATTCTAACTTGAACTTCTTGAAGGAGAGAGTAATGGAGTGGAAACCCCCATACCTACAGCGTTGCCTCTGTACCCCCACCTACGGCACCATAGTCCTCCCATCATCCCCAGCGGTTAGGTAGGGTCGTGCCGGACGAAATTGTAAAGGACGTTCCCTCTATCTCAAAAATAGAAGCTAGTTCTCATTCAAATAAAATGGCGCTACGCGGCAGCACTTAGCAATCGCCTACGGAAGGGTAGGGGCGTGCGCGAGGTACACTGGGAGGGATATGGTGCCGCAGGTCGCCCATCATCATTTCCAATCCATCTGACTCCCTTATCCCTGATTCTAAACCCTGGGTCTGATAGCGGAGAGTGGCGCCATCTCGCGTGAAAAATATATCTGTGACGTCGGCATACGGGAAACGTTTTAGCCTTTCATAAAAAGTGGATTTCAAATCATTTCATATGAAGCATTTTCAAATGCATATTGCCGCCAAATAATAATTAGAAATCGGAGTCAATTAAAAGCTTGATATTTTTGAATTCACAGAAATTAATTCTATCTTTTGTTATAAAAATCAGAGGTTTTTCAACACGAAGCTTCTCATTCCCTTTAAGCCTTAATCCTCCAGCAAGAAAGAAAGTAGAGAAAAAAAATCATATTACCTGTAAAATTCTTCGTGTTGCGACATCAATTGCGGATGGGGCATTTGAGAGCTCATATGAGCGTATCTTTCACGCTCCATCATGATTTGACGTTGCAAATGCTCGTGATGAACCGCTTGAGCCGCCGAGAGCTGTCGCGAGAAGGACAAGAACAGCGAGTTTTAATTCTGATGTAAACTACCTTTTTCGTCGGTACCAGCTGCTTTGATTACGAGTCCAAGCCTCCTCGGTCGCGATACCAAAATTGAATCTTTTAGAAACTGCCATAAACACGACCAGGAATTAATACATTTTATCAAATGTGGATGAGAGGGAAAGTATGACAATGGCCATAGAGCCCATGGATTAACTAACGCTAGGGATTGTTCGTTCCCCCTAAACGATTAAGCATGCATGTTCCAAACGCCCCTAGCCGCAGCTACTATCCCTAACCGGAAGTTATAAGAAAATTGGACCAAATATCACGTGTCCTATGACGTCAAAATTAAAATCCCGCCTAAAAATGGGCGCCCCCATCTTTAAAATCCGCAAAAGTATTTATTTTGCCTAGAGATGGCGCAATATCTACATCCGTTTTGGTCCAATAAATTGGGGGAATGAAGAGGGGAATCAAGGAATAATTCGGAACATGTAGTTGGCGAGAGTATTACATGGGAAACACGGTTAGTGAACAATCCCTAGCGTTAGTTAATCCATGTAGAGCCTGTGTTAACAGACGCGGACATCAAAGTTTCGCCAATAACTATTTAGTTTTCAAGTGACTGATGGACTTGCAAACTCGCGACTTAAAGTAGTTCAGACATTTATGCTCCTTGGTTTAACCATAACCCACTCGATCACGCGCATCACGACGCAAGCTGCTCGCGCTATAGCTAAATTACCGAGATTTGTTTTAAACGTATCTAGTTTTATGTGCTCTTCTTTTGCTTCGATAACCTTACTTAAATCCATATTATACCTTCAAATACCTTTTAAAACATTACCAGCTACTCTGTCCTGACTACAAACACAAATCGAGGAAGTTCTAGCATACACAATAGCAGACGACGGTAACCGCGAATTAACACAAGACCTATTTTAAGGGAGTGATCAGGCCCAGTATAGCTACGCCAAAAAAACGGTCAACTACGGCGAAACTCTGATGATGACTCGCGAGTCGACTTTTGGCCTGCATTTTCATACTTTTTGTCTCATCCACTTTTGATTTTATTAATTCCCGACAATAGTGAATGAAGACTCGTAATTCAAATCGATGTTGGCTGTACCGTCGAAACAATAAATACTTGAAATATTTTTCGCACCCTATGCCCACACACGAGTCTGAGAATTCAATTAAGACAACAGTTACAAAAATTGGTGGGAGAAAACGATCGAATACTTTGGTAGAAACGTCTTTAACGATTGGCGAATGTTATTTCACCACGATGGAGCTAATAAACGTGGCGAAATAAACAACAACGAGTCGTCGCTTTCGAATTTTGACATTGGTGCCAAAAATATTCCCAAGCGAGACTGAGTTTACGGTACAGAAACAACATTCCGTAAACTCGGTATCGACGCGTAGAAGGGAAATATTCGAATTTTTTTTTTTTAATCGGAAATAGGCGGGTTCTCTTACGACGCGTACCTGGTGAGCCAGTTGGTCGTCGAAGGACGGTCTCATTAGTGCGGGCTGCGGATGAAGCAACTCTCCGCGAGATAAGAGGGGGGGTCTGGGCGCCGGGTACGCCGTCGGAGGCAGCAACGGGTGGGGCCCCGCGGGTTCTTGATTGGCCGCAGCGGGGGCGGGCGGGATGCCCATGGCCGCGGCGGCCGTCACGGCATCGTGCGGATGCAAATGCAGATGCGTGTGAGCGTGGGCGTGTGTGTGGGCATGGGTGTGAGCGTGGGTGTGCAGTTCCGGAGTAATGCCTGCCATTTGCAATCGAAGAAGGGGATCCGTATTCAGGGCCAGGCGCTCCGAGTGAAGCCGTTCAGCCGCCAACCGGTCCATGGGTGACGGAACACCGCTAGGTCCTTCGGGTCCCGCCATAGAAGTTGGGATTCCAAGCCTCTCCAGTCTCTCACGTTCCGCCGGTGTGTACAACGCGAAGTGGCTAGGGGGTCCCGCGGCTGCTCCCTGTTGCACGCTCGCCACGTATCTGCGCTGAAGCTCCAACCAATGAGGGTCGAAACCAACGGGTCCAGCGATAGATCCCGGCGGCAAACGAGATTTTAATTCCAATTCCGCTTTTAGTTTATCGTGGAGATCCCTCTCTCGTTTCTCTCGTTCTAACTCGATTTCCAACCTGCGGATATTTAAAACAAGTCATTATTTTTAATTTAAAAGTACCATAATTATTTTTATAAGATTCCTATTTAGTTAATAAAGGTTAATAAACAAAGATTGGTTACGGTAACTCTGCAGGCAGTACGTAGCTACAAGTCTCTGTTCCAGTAGGTTTCTTCGAAGATATTTTATATGGCATAAGTAGCGACTTACTGCCTGCCAAGACGGTTCCTTATTAAACAAATTACTAAAGCTTAGGTGTAATTTCTTTAAACTAGTTTCAAAAATCCACGGCAGATCTTATTATAATTATTAAAAGGGATGTGTGTGTACCCGAAACATATTTTTTTGGACCCGAACAGGTACCAGAGTCCCAATTTTAAGCCTTTGCCAATACAAAATCCCCACGGGTCCAATTCATGACGTTACCGCGCTTGTTTCAATACTTCTGTCTTTCATAATTAAATAATTTAATTAGTAACAAGTTAATTAATATTGTTTAATGAATTACACTATGGGATTGTAACCTTCCATAATAGTTTAGGAACCTCCTGAGTTTCTACTCCAGGGGTGTAAGGAGGATTAACACCCGGTGTTACCTTTGACCTCTCCCTTACTATAAAAGGGTCGGCTGCTTATCATTATAAGTCAGTTCACTCTCCAGTCTCCAGTCTCCTCCACTACTAAGATAAGTAGATCGCTCGAGCGTTGGGCTTTGACCCTTATATTGGACTTCATTCGTTATTAGTAATTATGTTTAAACTTTAAGTTCTTTAATTTGTAACAAATACAAGTCGGTATTTAGTAATTTATTTAGTTTAATAAAAGTATGATTGAAGCTAAGTAACGGGAGTTGTTTAATCTTAGTATTAGCCAAGGCTTTTATGGCCACGTGGGGCGAGTTTAGAAATCTCGCAAGCGTGGTTACACAATATTTAAAACGAAGTTTAATGGGACTAAGTTTAATTGGACTGTAAGGAAAAACAAAGACCCGAAAGCTAATTTTGGGGATTTTGCACGACCCGAGGACCCGAAGGGTAATTGAAAATTGGACCCGATACCCGCGGGTAAAATGTTCTATTACCAGACACACAAAAATCTGGACCTGCACAGCCCTGATTATTTACCTTTCACGAGCACTTGGTCCGTACATTCCAGCTGAAATCTGGTAATGCAGCATGGGATCAATGGCGTGCGGCGACATGCCCAAGGGTATTCCGCCACTCATGCTGGGAAGCGGACCCGCCACCGTTGTCCTTGGGTATCCAGGCGAAAACGTAGCGTGAGGTCTGGCGTATTCGCTCAACTGTCGCAGAGCGGGAGTATCTTGGTAACAACGCCCCGTTTGTCTGTCGTAGAGGCTGTGTCCACTTGAACCCGCTTTAAGATCCATACCAATTCCACCTTTTTCCACCATATTCATTTTCTGCGATACAAAATTTACATCGAAGAACATTATGACATTAAATAGGTAATTAACACTGGCTACAGTTAATACACCACTTCGACGTAAAAAAACTGCTTCTCGTAGCAAACTTTGGTACTAACTATCGCGATGATCCTCCGCTATTTGTCGCTAAGTGAAATTCCTAAAATGTACATAGTAGTAAACCAGTCTGGGAAATAAGGATATTTTTTAAACTAGTCCTTGGGACCAGTGACCCCCCTAGTGTCCTAAATAATAAACTGGTCTCCGGAGTGGTCCCAGCCTTTGTTCTCCCATAGATTTCCAATTAATAAACCGGTCCCGAGGACCAGTAACCCCCTAGTGTCCAAAATAAATAAACTGGTCTCCGGTGTGGTCCCAGCCTTTGTTCTCCTATAGATTTGCAATTAATAAACTAGTCCTTGGGACCAGTGACACCCCCTAGTGTCCTAAATAATAAACTGGTCTCCGGAGTGGTCCCAGCCTTTGTTCTCCAATAGATTTGCAATTAATAAACTGGTCCCGAGGACCAGTAACCCCCTAGTGTCCTAAATAATAAACTGGTCTCCGGAGTGATCCCAACCTTTGTTCTCCTATAGATTTGCAATTAATAAACTAGTCCTTGGGACCAGTAACCCCCTAGTGTCCTAAATAATAAACTGGTCTCCGGAGTGATCCCAACCTTTGTTCTCCTATAGATTTGCAATTAATAAACTAGTCCTTGGGACCAGTAACCCCCTAGTGTCCTAAATAATAAACTGGTCTCCGGAGTGGTCCCAGCCTTTGTTCTCCTATAGATTTGCAATTAATAAACTAGTCCTTGGGACCAGTAACCCCCTAGTGTCCTAAATAATAAACTGGTCTCCGGAGTGGTCCCAGCCTTTGTTCTCCAATAGATTTGCAATTAATAAACTGGTCCCGAGGACCAGTAACCCCCTAGTGTCCTAAATAATAAACTGGTCTCCGGAGTGGTCCCAGCCTTTGTTCTCCAATAGATTTGCAATTAATAAACTGGTCCCGAGGACCAGTAACCCCCTAGTGTCCTAAATAATAAACTGGTCTCCGGAGTGGTCCCAACCTTTGTTCTCCAATAGATTTGCAATTAATAAACTGGTCCCGAGGACCAGTAACCCCCTAGTGTCCTAAATAATAAACTGGTCTCCGGAGTGGTCCCAACCTTTGTTCTCCTATAGATTTGCATTTAATAAACTAGTCCTTGGGACCAGTGACCCCCTAGTGTCCTAAATAATAAACTGGTCTCCGGAGTGGTCCCAGCCTTTGTTCTCCCATAGATTTGCAATTAATAAACTAGTCCTTGGGACCAGTAACCCCCTAGTGTCCTAAATAATAAACTGGTCTCCGGAGTGGTCCCAGCCTTTGTTCTCCTATAGATTTGCAATTAATAAACTAGTCCTTGGGACCAGTAACCCCCTAGTGTCCTAAATAATAAACTGGTCTCCGGAGTGGTCCCAGCCTTTGTTCTCCAATAGATTTGCAATTAATAAACTGGTCCCGAGGACCAGTAACCCCCTAGTGTCCTAAATAATAAACTGGTCTCCGGAGTGGTCCCAACCTTTGTTCTCCTATAGATTTGCAATTAATAAACTGGTCCCGAGGACCAGTAACCCCCTAGTGTCCTAAATAATAAACTGGTCTCCGGAGTGGTCCCAACCTTTGTTCTCCAATAGATTTGCAATTAATAAACTGGTCCCGAGGACCAGTAACCCCCTAGTGTCCTAAATAATAAACTGGTCTCCGGAGTGGTCCCAACCTTTGTTCTCCTATAGATTTGCAATTAATAAACTGGTCCCGAGGACCAGTAACCCCCTAGTGTCCTAAATAATAAACTGGTCTCCGGAGTGGTCCCAACCTTTGTTCTCCTATAGATTTGCATTTAATAAACTAGTCCTTGGGACCAGTGACCCCCTAGTGTCCTAAATAATAAACTGGTCTCCGGAGTGGTCCCAGCCTTTGTTCTCCCATAGATTTGCAATTAATAAACTAGTCCTTGGGACCAGTAACCCCCTAGTGTCCTAAATAATAAACTGGTCTCCGGAGTGGTCCCAGCCTTTGTTCTCCTATAGATTTGCAATTAATAAACTAGTCCTTGGGACCAGTAACCCCCTAGTGTCCTAAATAATAAACTGGTCTCCGGAGTGGTCCCAGCCTTTGTTCTCCAATAGATTTGCAATTAATAAACTGGTCCCGAGGACCAGTAACCCCCTAGTGTCCTAAATAATAAACTGGTCTCCGGAGTGGTCCCAACCTTTGTTCTCCTATAGATTTGCAATTAATAAACTGGTCCCGAGGACCAGTAACCCCCTAGTGTCCTAAATAATAAACTGGTCTCCGGAGTGGTCCCAACCTTTGTTCTCCAATAGATTTGCAATTAATAAACTGGTCCCGAGGACCAGTAACCCCCTAGTGTCCTAAATAATAAACTGGTCTCCGGAGTGGTCCCAACCTTTGTTCTCCTATAGATTTGCAATTAATAAACTGGTCCCGAGGACCAGTAACCCCCTAGTGTCCTAAATAATAAACTGGTCTCCGGAGTGGTCCCAACCTTTGTTCTCCAATAGATTTGCAATTAATAAACTGGTCCCGAGGACCAGTAACCCCCTAGTGTCCTAAATAATAAACTGGTCTCCGGAGTGGTCCCAACCTTTGTTCTCCTATAGATTTGCATTTAATAAACTAGTCCTTGGGACCAGTGACCCCCTAGTGTCCTAAATAATAAACTGGTCTCCGGAGTGGTCCCAGCCTTTGTTCTCCCATAGATTTCCAATTAATAAACTGGTCCCGAGGACCAGTAACCCCCACAATTTGAATTAAAAAAACTAGTCCAAGCAATTAATAAACTGGTTTTGGACCAGAGGAAGTGTGATCATATTTCCCAGACTGCGATAGTACCCAGGTCACTACGAGATTAGGCTTTGCTCGTCGAAGTTCTCGTTATGGGTGGGACAATTATACGCTAATAGAGTTTTTCACTGAGATTGGCGGTTGCTGAAGACCTGTCCCTAACTAACTCCGTGTCAGAACTCCCAAGAAACTATTCTAGTTGGAAAATTTGCAGTAATCTTCCATCGATTCTAAACTGTTACGTAACAGTCACTTTTAAATAAGATATGAATATCTGATCACAATTAACCAATCTTTTAACGGAAAACTTGCAAGCAATTTCCTCCGCACCAATCGTCCTTTTGGGTCAAAAATGGCATTCTGAGCACTTATATCGCAACAAACACAATGAAAAACGCTAAAAGACTCATTTTATAACGTTTAAGTTGGGTAGTTATAGAGTAACTTTAAAGGGAGGGTGAAGTAGAAAATCAAGTGATTTTTTTACCGATTCTTCTACTAATTATAAGACCAGTCTGCATATAGTGAAACATTCAGGAAATACAGTCTCCGAATGATTTTGAAATTCAAATTAGGTTCAGATTTTAGGGATAATTTTAAAGAAGGACTTCCGACCAATCACGTAACGCCCTGCCTTTTAATTAACAAAATTCTCGTGGCACGTTCCGTGTCTAATGTAATTTGTCACGAGATTTGATAAAATTAGGCGCGCGACGTGACAATCGTGGCGCGAGACATGGAACGTGCCACGAGAATTTTGTTAACAAAAAGGCAGGGCGTTACGCGATTAACGCGATTGGTCAAAGGTCCTTATTTAAAATTATCCATAATATCTGAACCTAATTTGAAATAATTTTAAAATCATTCGGAAACGGTATTTCCTGAATGTTTCACTATATGCAGACTGGTCTTATAATTAGTAGAAGAATCGATAAAAAAAATCACTTGATTTTCTACTTCACCCTCAATTTAATTTCCGAATATTGTATCTGAGTTTAAAGTTACTCACTCGACACTGAGACGAAACAAAAGAGTGAAATAGACAGATGGAGAGAGAGAGAAAGAGAGAGAGAGAGTGAGAGGCCCTTCTTTAAAAACTATTTTACTTGCCTGAGTGGCAAGTGATTTGTGGAAACTCGTCAAGCCTAGTTCTTCGTAAGCCAGCTCCTTCCACTTGTAATACTGAAAACCAACGTTCGCTCAAATATAGATAGATTTACAGCGAAGAAAAGTACGCGGCGGACTAACGAGGATTAGTACGAAGAAATGTAGGAGGAAACGAAGGAGAACGAGTAAATATAGGACTTAGGGAAGCCACTCAGGCAAGCTATAAGAATCGTAATAGTCCATCTTTGGTTTTGAACGATACACAACTACTGGGACGCTTAAATTTTTTGGGGAAAACGCAAATACACGATTTGATCGCTCCGTTACTGGTTATATAGAAAAAGTACTTCACTCACGGATTTATCATCTCGTTCTCGTTCAGCCGCTTTCCTGGCTCGTTCCTCACGTTTTCTTGATAGGTTTGAGTCAGGCACTGGTTTAAAAGTAAGGTCCGTTCTGGCGCAAGAATTAAATTCTCCTCTGTTCCAATGCCGTAAAAATCTGCGAACAGAGATTCAGTATTCAAGTTGTTAGCAAAGATTTAGAATAAAAATATCAAAATACTGAAAATTTCAAAAAAAGTGACTTTAGTGACTAATTTCAGAAAAAAAAGTGACTTTAGTGACCAATTTCAGAAAAAAAAAGTGACTTTAGTGACCAATTTCAGAAAAAAAAAGTGACTTTAGTGACCAATTTCAGAAAAAAAAAGTGACTTTAGTGACCAATTTCAGAAAAAAAAGTGACTTTAGTGACCAATTTCAGAAAAAAAAGTGACTTTAGTGACCAATTTCAGAAAAAAAAGTGACTTTAGTGACCAATTTCAGAAAAAAAAAGTGACTTTAGTGACCAATTTCAGAAAAAAAAGTGACTTTAGTGACCAATTTCAGAAAAAAAAGTGACTTTAGTGACTGAATTTAAAAAAGTGACTTTAGTGACTGAATTTAAAAAAGTGACTTTTAGTGACTGAATTTAAAAAAGTGACTTTTAGTGACTGAATTTAAAAAAGTGACTTTTAGTGACTGAATTTAAAAAAGTGACTTTTAGTGACTGAATTTAAAAAAGTGACTTTTAGTGACTGAATTTAAAAAAGTGACTTTTAGTGACAAAAGTGACTCAGTATCAGGCCTGGACTATTGACCATCGATAATCCATAAAGAATTATTCCATTACTTACATAGCAGACTGACTGCGATGGCATTCGACATCTTCGACCTTAGGTTCAGGACTGGGGCCGCGAACAGGCGCTTGCCTTTCGGGTGTCATTTCTTCTTCCTCTTCAGGGAGCGGAGGAGGCGCGCTCTCGTGATGACTAGAGCCTGACCGACCTTTATCCTTGCCATGATGGCCATGCGTCGGGTGAGAGAGATGGTGACTTTGGCCGTGATGCTGAGCCGCGAGAGAAGAGTGGTGACCTTGGCTAGCCGAATGCGAAGAACCGCCATGGTGGGCTAGTCCTCGAAGCTGACCCTGATGATGAGAATTTTGATTCCCTCCATGATGTGGCGATTGTTGACTGTGGCCCGCGCCGTGGTTGTGAATCTGCTGCGATGAAGCGTGCCCGTGATGTTGATGATGGGCTGGAGAGTGGCGCGAACTCGATTGCACGCCATGATTGGGTGCCGCGTGGAGGAGGTGATGAGGCGGCGCTTGATGCTGCTGCGAATGAGGACCATGATGTTGATTATGCGGCCCAGGGTGGTGGTGGGACGCCGGATGGTGGGGCTGCCCGTGATGCGATGAAGGAGGACCCATCGAACCGCCGTGTTGACTACTAACCACAGTTCCTGAGAGTGAGTTTAAGGATTGTTGCGGTACGGGAATGGGTGCGTGTGTGATAGGACCCATACTCAAGCTTACAACTGGAGTCGAATGCGCGGTCACGGTGCTCGTCGCGTTCGAGACCGCGGAAGCACTTGACGATATTAAAGTCATCTGGTTAAAAGAATTACCAGCCGATGAAGCGGAATTCTGCCCTTGAGGCGGAGGCGCCAGGGGGCTAGACCGGCTTGAGGAGTGTGGGTGGCCTGATCGCGAAAGTCCTGGCGGTGGCGGAGGAGGGTAGGCCAAATGAGGAGGCAAATGTAAGGCTCCCGGAGGGTACAGATGATGGGCCGGGAAATAAGGCGGATACGGGTAGGGAGGGTAACCCTGAGAGGCCGCTTGCATATGAAGAGCGTGAGGTCCATGGCCCATCATGGCCTGAGGAGTCACCATGGGTGGAGGTCCTAGAGCGCCGCCGTGCGGAGACAGAGATCGTAGGTTGATGACGGGTTTGACGTCAGGAGGGGAACCAATTGGCTGTCCAACACTCGAAACGGGACCAACTGTCGCTGTTGTGCTTACCAACGGAAAGGAGCGGACCGTCGGACTTGACGCGATCGCGGGACCAAAGAGCGAAATAGCGGGAGAACCGGAAGTTTCGATGCTCGGATGAGGAACCCCTTGAGATGGTGGCGCTAAAAGGGGCGGTGGCGGAATAGAAGAACGTGACATGTTAGGGACTTGGTATTGGTGAAGCTTGGGCGAGTGTGATGGGACACCGTCCACGGGTTCCATCTTGATCTTATCAGGATGAGGTCCTGGGAACTCAAGCCCTCGAGACGGGATCCCCGTGACGGAAGGCGGCGGCGTCACGGTGTACATCGTTGGAGGATGAGATCCGAGTGCTTGTTCATTAATACTATCGCTGTTGTCCAGCGGGCGCGATTGAAGGGGAGGAGGCGATTGAACAGGAGCCGCGGGAGGACTGTTAGGATATGAAGAAAGTCGTTTGGGTGACGAGAAGTGAGATGGCTCTTCTTCCTTAATGCGAATAGCTGGTGATGGTGGTGCGGGGGGAGAAGGCGACTTTCTGACACTCACGGATGAAGTCTCTATTTCGTTCGAGTTAGTTTCTATGGCTTGGGATAGTTTAGGAGGCGGCGTTTCCGAGGCAGGTGGCACATCTAAGGTCTCCAATTTAATAGTTTGTTGCGCAATGCCACCAGGGGAGAACATAGGCCCGTTATCCGGCAAAGGGGGCGGTAAAGGTTGGAGAAAAGCATCAGGTTCTACTAGTAGAGGGTTCTGTTGGGCTAAAGAGGGTGGTGGCGTGGAAATTCTAGTTATTAAAGTAGTTTGAACGGGTAATGAGGGAGGTAATCGCGACGCCGTTTCATCAGGCGCTACATTGTTCGGTGGCGAGTCGTCAGCCGTCAGAGCGGGAGCGGAAGGCGAAACGCGTCCATCAACCAAAACATCAGTCTTGAGATCAGGGGTTTCCGAGTTCAAGGCGTCTGCGGTGAGAGGAGGCGCGGGGGCCAAGGGGCTGCGTGGCGGTAAAGGACAAGGGGAGGGTGGCGAGCTGGAGGCGTCATTCTCGACCTCTCCCTCGACTCCCTCTTGTTCCTCGTTGTCACCCTCATTGCCATTCTCTTCGTTCGAGACGCTACTGCTCTCCGTAGTTGTCGATTCTGTAGGGCTAGTGGGACGCTCCCCCGGGTTCTTTTTCTTTTTGGGACTAGACCTTTCTCCGCCATCAGCTTCAGGTTCCGATGCACCTTTGTTATCTTCTCTTTGTCGCTTCTTCCCTTTCGCCGGACTCTCGGGAGATTTCTAGAAATTGAACAGCAAACAATAGTTGATGGTTAACGGGGTTCATACAACTTTTGGAAAACAAATTTCCCTGAGTTTTCCAGGTTTTTCCCGTATATGGAGTATTCCATGGAGCAAACGTTAACGAAGGAGGGGGGGGGGGCAAATATGGCTATTACATAATCAAAGGACATGCCCGTATCTCTAATATAACCAGCCTTCAAAGTATAGTGTAATGTTAATCCTATGGAGGGAATGTTCACGAACATTTTGCTCAATTACTCGGCCCCTGTTTGACGCAAATTTCCCTGATTTCCCTGAATTTTACTAAAAATTCGAAGTTTTCCCTGAGGTTTTTGTCAACTATTTATTTCCCTGAGGTTTTTGTCAACTATTTATTTCCCTGAGGTTTTTGTCAACTATTTATTTCCCTGAGGTTTTTGTCAACTATTTATTTCCCTGAGGTTTTTGTCAACTATTTATTTCCCTGAGGTTTTTGTCAACTATTTATTTCCCTGAGGTTTTTGTCAACTATTTATTTCCCTGAGGTTTTTGTCAACTATTTATTTCCCTGAGGTTTTTGTCAACTATTTATTTCCCTGAGGTTTTTGTCAACTATTTATTTCCCTGAGGTTTTTGTCAACTATTTATTTCCCTGAGGTTTTTGTCAACTATTTATTTCCCTGAGGTTTTTGTCAACTATTTATTTCCCTGAGGTTTTTGTCAACTATTTATTTCCCTGAGGTTTTTGTCAACTATTTATTTCCCTGAGGTTTTTGTCAACTATTTATTTCCCTGAGTTTTCCCTGAGGTTTTTGTCAACTATTTATTTCCCTGAGGTTTTTGTCAACTATTTATTTCCCTGAATTTTCCCTGAGGTTTTTGTCAACTATTTATTTCCCTGATTTTTCCAGGTTTTCCCTGTTTTCCAGGTTTGTATGAACCCTGGTTAATGTTTTCGTGAATTTGAAGTGGCGACTTATTACCTTTTTCTTTTCAGTCTTTTCAGAGCTACTGGTGCTGCAGGTACTGGCGGCACCGGGTGACTTGCGTCCGCTTTTGGAGGCGGCAATCAAGTCAACATCGGGGCTGCTTGTTCCACTAAGGTGGTTTTTGTTCCTATTGACCCGATGGTTTTGCGCCTCTTTGCTCCGCCTGGTTCGCATGATGTGTTTGCCGTTGACGGGTTGATTATTCTCCTCGTCCTTGACGGGTTTGAACATGAAGGGAGGTGGTTCTCTTGGCTCAGCCAGAGGGCGCAATTCGCCGTACTTCTTATAGAACAAACGACACTCTGTGCACAACAATGCGCGTTCCTTGCCCGCGTGGTGCCAGTCTTTCGAAGCTGCGATTACAATAATAATAATGATGATGACAAATGTCTAAAATTAACAGAAACCTAGGCGAAGAAAAAGTATTAAATTTCAACAGTTCCGCAATGAACTAGCCTAAGGGGGAATAGGCTGTTAACCGAGCCATTATTGCCACGCCATGATTATGTAAACATCCGCTGATCAAGTGAAATCACTATTCAGAGGCAATCAGCAATGTTATCAATCAAGGCTACGTACACCCCACGAATAAACTTCCAAGTATTAATCAATCGCCAACTAATTTCAAATCATGTTGTAAATTGCACTAAAAATATTTTTACTTTGTCTATAGCCCAATTTAATAACAATTCTTAGTGACTTGATTAAAACCAAAAACCAATATTAAGTCAGCGGACCGTCGAATTAATTTAAGGTTAAAGCCCCCCCCCCTCCGATCACTGACGACAGCCGATGTAAAAAGCGTCAAAGAGGAATTATTTGGTGGTTGTAGAGGGGGTTCCTCACATCTGCTTAATCTCTATTGTGATTGGTTTTTGCCTACACCAAGGCTGCCCAGCTCTGGCGTGTTACCCCAGTCCCCACTCCCGATAGTCCGAGACTCACACCGCGTTTGGTAGAACCATAGATAGTAGCAATAGCAAAGGCGCTGTTATTGGCCCAATTGTATCACGAAAATAGGAAAATGCCTTAACACTGTTTTCCCGAAAAGAAAGACTTTAATTTTGCGAAGGGTTGTGACGTTAATAACGAGTTTAAAAAGAAAAACAATTTAAGGAACCTGCCGACCTTAAATAAAATGGGGTGTGATCTGGTTGGCGTCATATTCCCGATACAGCAAGAAGTTATATCAGTATCTCAGAGAGAAGATATAAATTTGCCAGATTTCCAGCTTTATCTCCAGTCCTAACGTAGGTCCGCAGTCAATCCCCGTCTCTAAATTACAACCAGCATCTCATTGGTTCTTGAAAACTCACGTCAGGCTGACGTGAGTCAGCGCGACGACGCGAGTGAGGAAAATTTCCGACTGACGAGAGTGAAATAGCCCGGCGCCTCCTTTTACGTCCCCCCTTGTATTTTGAAAGGGGGACTGGGACTATGGCGCGCGAATACAAAGGCATCTTATATCTTCTCTCTGAGATACTGATATAACTTCTTGATACAGTAATCAATGTAGTTGCGCAACCAAATGCAGGATTCGTACGAAAGTTTTACATTGAAAATCCCTGACCAAATTTTCGCAATATCCCTGACCATTTTAAGGCCCACTTTTCACACCTGGCTCATATTTAGCATTGCTCAAAGCATGGTTTGACATACCAAACGAAATCCCTGACATATCCCTGACTTTTTAGGAAAAAGTTTTAAATCCCTGACGTATTCCCCTATTTTCCATATCCCTGACTTATTCCCCTATTTTCCATATCCCTGACTTATTCCCCTATTTTCCATATCCCTGACTTATTCCCCTATTTTCCATATCCCTGACTTATCCAGGTTATCCAGGTTCCGTACAAACCCTGAAATGTTTTTTATACCACACTTTTTATAGTGTTCAAAATTCTACCTATCAAATGAAAATAACAGTCTACCTAGCCATGATTTTTGATTGGTAAACTGCCCACTGATTATTTTGATTAAAGGAATAGCGACGTGATTTAAAAATGATCTCAAATCTAAATAAAACCTTACTTTTTTGAGAGTTTAAACTCTTCTGATTCCAAAAATATGCTTAATAAATATTTAAAAATGAGGGAAAACACAGAAAAAACACTTCGAAAACATGAAATTTGGGGGCAAAAGCAAATTTGCGGAGAAGATTTTTGGCGGGTTTTTCTCCTTGATACGTCACTCACGGCATCTCGCGGAAAAGCCAAGCGCGAGACTCCCGAGTATACCAATGGCGCGGGAATCTGAATAAAATAGGCTTAACGCGGCGCTGAGACACTAACAGGCGTCACGTGAGCGACATCTAGAGTGAAAGTTTCTCCTTACTACGTCATTAAGCGAAACAAAATTTTAACTAGGCCTTTTCCAAACACTAAACTTTGATTGCAATTTTACAAATTTCTACGAAACCAAATACAAAAGTAAACATATCATAATAAACTAGATTTTTCAAGGATTTTTTTTGCATTTTAAGTTTGTGGGTGACGAAAATTATGTCACTAACACTTTAACTCTGAATAAGACCCATAAACATTTAGTCAGGAGTGCAGCGCACTCCTGTAATTCAAGCTTATGGGCGACAAAGTTTAGAGGGGATACGACACATGTCTGATGTAAGCGACCCAACCCTATAGGTGCCGACTGCCCCGTGTCCACCGGAAGTGACTTGCCCCCAACACCAATTCTATCACCTCCCATATTAACCTCATTTGCCTTTCCTGATTGATTAATTAATTAATCAGGAAACTGAAAGCTGATCAATCATATACTTGCGCCGCGGCCCGCGGACCCTCCAAGTGACCCAATTGCGTAGAAACCATTAAAAAATCATTAGCATTATTGGTTGGGCACAGGGAATGAGCTACAAACACTCGAGGTTTCATAGTTTCGCGCTAACACACTTCATAAAATATTGAAAGCTTAATCGGAAAGAAAAAGCTTATCAAGTGAATCCGCACGCGAGTGAATTAAGTCGTAACTATTGCCAACAGAGGCATTATCTATATATATCTATATAAATCAAAGTCCTGACTGACAGACTGACTGATAATCAACGCCCAGCCCAAACCGCTTGCCCTAGAAGGCTGAAAATTTGCAGGAACGTTACTCATAAGTAGTAGGCGCGTACAAAGAAAGATTTTTCCAATCCGCCGCCATCTTAAAAAATGGCGCCCAGAAATGTAAAAATCTTCTCTATGCAACAAAGTACGCGCGTTTCAACCGATTTCGCAAATATTTAGTACACTGGTTTCCTTTAACCTATAGACGGGCTGAATGGTCTTTCGGGTTCGATTTGTTGCCATCTTTTTAAATGGCGGCCAAAAACTAAATAATCCTTCTTTATGGAATAATGTCCGCGTGAAAAGAAATAAAAAAATGCATCCCGACAGGCTGACGGGCAACGCCGAGTGCCTTCGCTCCTAGGGTGCTACAAAATATTAGTCGAATCAGTAAAATCTACCCTTTCTTTATATAAATTTGATGGAAGTCCGCGCGTTTCAACCGATTTCGGAACTATTTTGTACACGGGTTTCCTTTAACCTATAGACGGGCTGATTGGTCTTTTGGGTTCGATTTGTTGCCATCTTTTTAAATGGCGGCCAAAAACTTAAAAACCCTTCTTTATGGAATAATGTCCGCGTGAAAAGTAATAAAAAATGTCCCGACGGGCTGACGGGCAACGCCGAGTGCCCTCGCTCTTAGGGTGCTACAAAAATATTAGTCATCAGTAAAATCTACACATCCTTTATATCCCTTTGATAGTTCTTATTACACGCGAGCGACGCCGAGGGTAACAGCTAGTCTTATATATCTTACTGGTGGTGTAGCAATGGTGACAAGCGTAGCCGCTCAAATCGCGAGAATCTGAGTCATCGGAATCATCATCTTCACTGGCTGAACTCAAATCCACTGCAAAGACAAAATGAATAGATGCAATAATTGGTGAAACAGGGTTCATACAACTTTTGGAAAACAAATTTCCCTGAGATTTCCAGGCTTTTCCCCATATACTTCCCTGAATTTTCCAGGTTTTTCCCGTATATGGAGTATCCTATGGAGCAAATGTTAACGAAGGAGAGGGGGGGGGCAAATATGACTATTACATAATCAAAGGACATCCCCGTATATCTAATATAACCAGAGTTATTAGAATCCAAAGTTTAGTGTAATGTTAATCCTAAGGAGGGAATATTCACCAACATTTTGCTTAATTACTCGGCCCCTGTTTGACGCAAATTTCCCTGATTTCCCTGAATTTTACTAAAAATTCGAAATTTCCCTGAGTTTTCCCTGAGGTTTTTGCCAACTATTTATTTCCCTGATATTTCCAGGTTTTCCCTGTTTTCCAGGTTTGTATGAACCCTGTGAAAGATGAATTAAGATGTGGTAAGTTTTTAACGGACTGTAATCATTGGAAGCGGGTCGGTTGGGTCTTGGGCAAGTTCGTATTCTCCTGAGAACGCTCTGTCGTCTATGTCGTCTGTGTGGTCTGGAAGTGGCAGCGGCCGGCGTCTTCTTCCACAAATAGTAGAACTCGATCAAGTCAGCCGTCTCCTTGTGAGGTAGAAGTTCCTTGCGAATTTTAAAAAAGTTTTTCCCATATTGTCTTAGGCCTTTGACGAAGCGTTTCTGTAAGGGTAGCGCCAAGTTCCTTTATAATCCTATGGAATATTAATATTCAAAAACATACTTGCTCCTCTTCGGTCCATTTCTTGTCGATGCCCCTGGGAATGGGGTTTTTGACCAGAGCCTGGAGCGCTTTGCCCGTATCGTAGCCACTTTCGTGAAGCTGAATATAAGGAGGCGGATAGATAGATATAGTAGTATTAGTCGAGAGCGCTGACTCTAAGACGTACTAAGTCCATGGCGTTGATGGTGGTGTCGTCTCGAGAAGCGGCGACGCAGCCGTCTTCGGCCGAGCCTCCGTCACACATACCGGCGAATGCCGCCATACTGCGGGCGGCGCGCAAGTACATCATCAGGTCGCAGTCGGGAACGCCTGGCGTCCAACGCAGCTCTTCCAACATTTCGCGTCTTTCGGGCATGTCCCTGGGCGGAGCATCAGGCCGGCACTCTGGGAGCCGAGCTTGGTGGCTGGGTCCCACCCGGATCTCGCCCTGCGTACTCGCCAGCCTGCGCGTCTCCGGGTTATAGCCAAGAACGTAGAAAAAGGCGTCTTGCAAAGCCACAAACTCTTTCGCCGCGAAGATGTCCGAATAGTGGTACACTTTACACTTGCCCCTAATAACCCAGCCAGAAATGATTAAAACGCGGTTTCGTAACGAAAGTCTATCGTGCAAGTAAAATGTACCTGAGAGACGAAACTGGATAGGTGTCAGTCGCGTCCGAAATGAACAACTCCCGCGACTTCACCACTGGGTCCTTGATGATCAACTCTTTGCCAGATACTATCCAAGAAAATAAAATTAAAGCTCAAGGTGAATGACCGCTAAAGAAAATTACGCTTTTATTCACCGTTTTCAGTGTTCCGATCTTGTACCAAAAGCTGGTAAACACCTTCGGGTACTTCGGACAGCCGGTAATACCAGCGGACAATCGCGCTTAGCGTGTCCCTCTTACTCTAAAGATTAAAAAAACCCAAATGGTTTCAATTAGAAAGTTTATTTAGTACTTTTTAGGATAGCAAATTATGGTAACCAGTGTGTTTATAGAGCTATTTCAGAGGGGGTAATGGCTACGTCACCAATGCTATTTGCCCATAGAGAAACCCTCACAAAATGTCCGCCCTACACTCAAAGGTAGGCCCAATTTTCGTAGCAGACGAAATTTTTCCCCCACTGAAATAGCTCTAGATCATACAAAGAGTAATCGTAAAACAAAGAAAAACAAGAACTATTTAACTTGGAGGTTAAAGATGGATTCAAAATAGAGATGTGAAATTACCGTAATTTTTAAAAATGGTAATTTACCGAGAAATTACCGGTAAATTACTGATTAAAAATTTTAAATTACCCAAAAATTACCGCAATTTATGGTATTTTATGTTTTAACAGACATATTACCGCGGTAATTTTGTAATTTACCGGTAAATTAAGGTTACGGTAAGATATAAATCGGTAATTTACGCGGTATTTGGTAAATTACCGGTAATTTACGGACGGTAAATTACCATTCTAAAATTACGGTAAGAAATAAATCTGTAATTTACGCGGTATTTGGTAAATTACCGGTAATTTACGGACGGTAAATTACCGGTAATTTACGGACGGTAAATTACCGACTCGCATCTCTAATTCAAAATATGTTATTTTTGATTAAAGAGACTAGCATGGCATGATAGAGAAAATACAGCTGACGGGAAAGGGGTGGACAAAGATGGTTCTCTTTTTCTTAAGCTACTAAAAAAAGGAACCTTCCTTGTTGACCCACTTTCTCACCTAACTTTCAGCCACTCTTTAACACGGTGTCGCTTTACGAATGACAATGTTTTGAATATATGCTTAAGAAGTACTTAGAAAAACGCGCGTGTTGAATACTAGTTCTGACGGAGTTTGGTTTAGGCACACTTATTTTCTTCCAATTACTACATACTAGCCAACCCGTGTCGATTGATAAGGTGATTCTGAGCGCATCAAAAACATCTTTTATACATTTTCTACCGCCAATAAGAAATGATTTCACTATTTTAGATGTATTCTTGTAACTAACAATGTCAATTTTATTACTAATTCTAACACGGGTTAGCACTTAACGCTAGAAAAATAGTGATCAATTTGTTATTGGATTCACAGGGTTCATACAACTTTTGGAAAACAAATTTCCCTGAGATTTCCAGGTTCTTCCCGTATAGAGTGCTGTCAGAAGCGCCGGTGTGACGTCACCCATGTGGTTTTCCCATAAAGAAAAAACGGTAACTGTCATGGCCGCCCATTGCTAAAGGCAGACTCGTGACGTTTAACCTTGGATCTGACGTCACAACTGACAGCACTCTATATGGAGTATCCTATGGAGCAAATGTTAACGAAGGAGGGGGTAAAAATGACATCCCCGTATCTCTAATATAACCACAGTTATGAGCCTCCAAAGTATAGTGTAATGTTAATCCTACGTAGGGGTTGTTTATGAACATTTTGCTTAATGACTCGGCAGCTGTTTGACGCAAATTCCCATGAATTCCCTGAATTTTACTAAAAATTATGAATTTACCTGAGTTTTCCCCAACTATTTATTTCCCTGATTATTCCAGGTTTTCCCTGTTTTCCAGGTTTGTATGAACCCTGTTTCAGTGTATCGGCCGATTCCGGTGGGGGGGGGGAAGGAGTCGTCGCTAACGATTCTAAAACTTCTGCTTTTTTTTTTTTTTTTTTTTTTTTTTCCTTTAATAAAACTTCTGCTTGAATGTTGAGTTTGACTAAATTGTCCAAAAAGTCACTTTAAACAATGTAACAATCCATTTTGACTCGTATTTTAGCAAGCACAAAACTGTTCTCATTTTTTCCCTTATTCTAACTATAGTTCATGGAAGAAAACAAAGATGCGTCTACAATGCTAAACTAAATAGCCACTGAAATCGCCTTCGACAATAACGCACGCGATTGGCCCCTCCGTTTTCATCACAAAGATTTTCGAGGTCAAGAAGGCGTCACTGAAATACAAGTCCATTTTCTATCGCGGCTATGCTTGTGTGATTCAATTTGCAATTTCAAAGCTATTTAAAGAGCGCTGAGAGTGATGATAGGAGGGAAAAATATTGAGAGGATTGGTGGTCTCTCCCTCTTTATCTCGTGATATTATATTTATACTCCGTTAACGAATTACTTTTTGACCTAATGACTGTCTAGATTCGAGACTATTAGATCTTACCACTGACAACAAGAAACTACGTAATTTCACCCTGACTCCCAATTAATTTAACCCCGATAAACCTTTTTTTCCTAGCGAAATGGCCGCCACCCATATTCCCTCATTCTGATATAAGTAATAAGTGGTGACTACTGACTAGTCTGTGGTATCCTTGGTACGCCTTAACGCGTAAAAGTAATCGAAGGGAATTTACAACAGAAATGAAAAATTATTACTAGTAGTAAGGCTATTTGCAGAGCGTTTTAAAGATAATTTCTCAGCGCGGCTATCCGCTCGCTCGTTCGCGTAACTACGCGCCGATCGACGTTCGTTCCCCCGTCAATCGAGGCTTTACAACCCGAATTTCTAAGGTGAAACGAATAACAAAGGCGAGAAAATCATAAACGTCATCTAACCGAGGCTTAGCGGTTTTCTCTCTAATATAATACGAAGGTAACCGTGCCGCGACGAACGAAGAGAAGTGAAAAGCAGCATCAGAAATGCAAAGCAGTCTTAGCGGGCTTTAATCGAAGGCGCACCCGGGCAACGTCTAGGACGAAAAGCAATGCATCGCGGAGGGATTTTCACCTCCTCTTTGAGGAACGCGCTCCGAAAACATACACTCCCGCCACAGCCACAAAAAACGACGCGAAAAATCTCTAAAAAGTATTGACTCACCAATTAGTCCATTTCGATGAGTACACGTCCTAATTAGTCGCGTTTAATACTCGGAAAATGGCGAAAAAATCACCTTTCCTTCGAGAACCGCGAACTTCCGCTTAAAGACCGCCATTTTAGAACCTTAGCCGCGACGTCACTCAACGCGCATGCGCCAAAGGAGAGAGGAGAGAGCGCGCTCTTTCTCTCTCTGAAAGTGGAGGGAGACATTTTATCCCCCTCTCACTCTCCTGATAAAAGCTGGAAACACTCGTCGTCACTAGACAAAAAAATGGAGGCGAGCCGAAATAAATTAGCGGTTTTGGGCCGCCGAATCCTTTGGCAAAAAAAAAGGATAAAAATAGGACAGTGTAAAAAAACCATTAAAAGAAATTTGCGTCTCGGTAATGCACTCTAGAAATGAACTATGCACAATTTCGGAGAATAAAACCAAAATCAAATAAAACCAATAAACTGAAAAATCCTTAATAATAGCGCCAGGCGCTTTTTGCAAGGTGGCTACTGAGATCGAGAAACGCGTGCGTGACAAATAACGGGATGCGGGGTAGAGGCGGATGGGGACATTGTAGATAGGACAAAACAAAGTGATAGAAAACGGGTACCACGAGCTCGAGCCTCGAGGATAGAGAACGCGGGAAGTGAGACTGTGAGAGGCAACTAATGAAAGCAGCCTAGTACCGGGGATCAATCCCTTCTCAGTGGTCCAGCTACGTTAATCGATTGCGCATCCCCCTCCTCCTCTACCACTGCGGGATTGGGAGGAGGAAAATTGGAGAAGCTGAGCGCTCCTTTCTTCCTCTCCATCGAAAGACGATTCTGGTTCTTGACTCTCTTGATCCGACTAATTTAACGCTATAGGCGTGCCGCCATAAAAAGCAACTTCCTGTAAAGGGCATTTCAAGGTGGAAGGAAGGGAATAGAGTAGTTTCGATTGCAGAATGATGAGGGCATGGAATGTCACAAGCGCGTGACGGACGTCAGTCAATAAGCGAAGCTGACCCTCCCTTTCAGGCCCGTTGTCGAATAAAATTTGAAACTTTCATTCAACCTATAGTCTCACATATCATAATTGAGCACTGTGTGAATGAAGCATCCATTCCATTTCGCTTTTTGACACCTGCGAGAACGCGCAGAGGTGGCAATGTATGTCCCGACACTGAGGTTTGCCCATCCCGTATTTTGGCCTTGACATTAACGTGTCAAGAAACCTGAGGATCAACACGCAAGTGTATTGTAAATTCACGCTTGAATATGGAAGGGTTTGATATAGCCATGGATAAAGAATGCGCGTGAGGAAATTTGTTTTCACGCTATAGGATAGGCAACTCCCTATCTCGGACGACAGCTTATTCTGTATATATTCTGTTACAACAGAGGTCAGCACGCGCAAAGCTAGGTCTCTATGCAATTTAGGTTTGTGCGTGCTGACAAGGGACGAAAAACCTCACGATTTTCAGGATTAAAAATATCCTTGAGTTTTTTAGCTCAAGTGCACGGACCTCTAGGCTTTGGTTTCAAATACGTATTTGAAACTATGGCCTAGAGGTCCGTGCACTCAAGCTAAAAAACTCGCCAATATTTTAAATCCTGAATTTTTTCGTCTCTTGTCAGCAACGCACAAATCTAGGTTACTTAGAGACCTAGCTTTGCTTGTGCTGACAACCGATCTTGTAACATCGTATATACAGAATAAGCTGTCGTTCGAGATAGGGAGTTGCCTATCCTATAGCGTGAAAACAAATTTCCTCACGCGCATTCTTTATCCATGATATAGCTTTATTTGCAAAGCCACAAGTTCGTAGATCTGCGGCGGCTAAAAGGGGGTCTCATTTCCGTTCTTTTACCCCAAACCTCGACTCTCAGAGGGGATTCCATTGTAGAATTCTACCTAGGAAGCCTGGTAACTAGATTTAAATAAGAAGCAGTGTTCGTTGCGTCCGCTAGTTCGGCTTGATGATTCCGATGACTATAAAAGAGGGCAAGCTTTGATCGCGTCGGTAAATCGACCTCTGCATTTATTATCGTAAGTATAGAGGTTCACATACTTATGTTATAATTTATAAGAGATAGAAATATTTGTCGATCTATCGATCGCTACGCTACGTCGTCGAACGATCGGAGAGGGCAGATCGTGTTTGCTAAACGCTCCTCCTCTTTCCCTAGAAATGGTGGAAAACCTGACGGATTGTAAAGCTGTTGAAATAAGACGCCCGATTGGCCGAGAGTGGGCTCAGCGGCTGACGTTAACCCTTTCTAACTCAATTTAGATATTTAAGTCGCTTTGTTCAGGTTCAAGCTTCTAGGATTTTTGTGTTCCACCAGGGTTGCCACTGAATTTTCAGAACCAAATTCCCTGACTTTTCCAGGTTTTCCCTGACCTTTTTCTGAGATTTTCCCTGACCTTTTTAGGCCGAAAAAGTAAATGTTTACAGCACGTTTTAAGTGCTTATAATAAAATAAACTCGATCTACATTAAGTTTTCCAATGTATTTGTAGCACCAAAATGATTAAGAAACATTTTAACTATAAATAATAGTCTAAGAGATTTTTTAGAGAGCATTTACTTTACAAAAACAATTCTAGACTTTTTGAAGGATTGCTCTAGAGTTTTCTGCGTTAAGAGAGGATGAGGAGAAACGTTCATTACTATAGAGTAATGGCAGCCCTCTAGTTCCTATTAAGCTCATAGGGGAAATAACATGTGGTGCCATTAGTCTATTTCAACAAAGACTAATCCCCAGAAATTTTACAAACTAAAATCAAATTCCCTGACTTTGCTGAAAATTTTAAAATTCCCTGACTTTTCCGGCCCATTTTTAAATTCCCAGACTTTTCCAGGTTTTCCCTGACCCGTGGCAACCCTGTGGACCACGTAGACTATAAATTTGGGGTCCCTTTGCCCCACTCTCGCCTATAAAAAAAATTGGGGTGCCCTAGCCAGTCTGCGCATTTAAACGTAGGCAGTAGTATACTCAGCCTACATCCTGGATAACCATTTGGAATATTTATGATTTTTCGAATAAAAGAGAAAATTATTATACTTGTAATTTTCCTTTGAAGTTAATTTAAATTAAATTAATGACTTGAAGTGAATTTAAATGAACTACCTTTCTGAACTCTTGTATACTGCAAATGTAGAAAGGTTGATCAGGTCGCTGGCTGTCCACGTAAACCGAATCTGAAACGATTTCAAAGTCATTTTACTTATTTAACTTGTTAAAGAGTTAACAAGGGAACGCGGGAAAAGGCACATCAGCGTTCCTGGTGGTTATTACATTATAAAAAGGACTTTTTAAATAAACTAATTTAATAATGCATTGGCTTACGTAAATAAATGTAATTGGTAAAATAGGTTTGTTTAATGAAGCCTAGCTTTGATTGTACATAGCCGCTGTGACGTAAATACGAGGTCAAGGTGCTAAGCGACGTTTATTAACATTTTAAAATCAATATTTTCGGAACTTTTATAACAGGAACTCCTTGTTATATTTACGGTCGTGGATCAAGGAATGCTTTAATGTAATTGTAGGGATAGATGTAATTTCAGAAGCAGGAATGGAGAACGGTTAGTATTTACTTCAGTCCGACTCGTAGCCCAGTATAGGGTCTTTGCGCGTGACGTCAAGTTACCTTCCCCCTTTCCTCTCCCCTTGCCGGCTGCCCGCTCTGGCCACGTCAGGACGCCATGTTGACATCTGTTGACATCCCCTGAAAACCGGTTTTCGCCCCCTATTTCTTCCCCCTTTTTACTCTGGCGGAAACACCCTATAGAGCCCCACCCTCCAACACGTAACGAAAATTTTAAATTATACGTTTTGATGACGTTGCTGACGGGGACGGCGAAAAATACGTAGTTCCTTTTTAACTCTGTAGCTATCACCCTCCTCTTCTTTCATACCCCCCCCCCCAGAGATATTAATATTACCCAGGAGATCTAATACTCACACCATTTTAATCGTCCTTGATTTTATAAATATATAAGATCATTTTTCCACTCCATACTTAGTCCTCCTTCTTTTTATGCTATGGCATATCTCTATTAACCATTCTTTTTACTTTAAGACTATGCCCCCCCCCCTTACTATACTTTATCTTATATATTTTTGAAAAAATTGTTTGTTTCTTCTTTATGCTGAGTTACCATGGATAAATTATGCGCGTGAAAAACATTCGACGCTCTATAGGATGTGCAACTCCCTATACTAAAAAGTAGACAAGTCGATACTAGCGCCGCCTGGCTACCAGCGCTGGAAACCCTCGCGGGAAAAATAAAAAATACTGGACATAAGAAAAATAATTACTATTTTGCTTCTAGCAGACGACGCTAAGGAAAAATATCGACAGTAGCGTGTTTTTTCTTATATCCAGTATTTTTTATTTTTACCGGGAGGGTTTCCAGAGCTGGTAGCCAGGCGGCGCTAGTATCGATTTTATAGGGTGTTGCACATCCTATAGAGCGTCGAATGTTTTTCACGCGCATCCTTCATCCGTGCATTCCGAATTTGTGCAAACTGCATAGCTAATATCAGTAACATTGGGAAAAAGTTGTAGAAGTGGTTTGGTGCAGTAAAACTGTAAACAACGTCCTATTTCAAAATTCAAACCGTAATATTTTAGCTTTACCAATAATCATTTTATTGAATTTGAATGTTGCAATAAGGTTAGTTTCTTAAAAACCCACTTTACGCCGATATTCCATACGAGTGGCCCCAATGAGTATACATAGTTTTCAGACTAGGAGGATTGATACCATTTACACCAGGAGGCGGGGCTACTTGGTACTGTACTTTGTCCGACAAAGATCCTGGCCTCCTGTTGTAAATGGTATCAACCCTCCTAGTCTGAAAACTATGTATTTAGTGTCTACATGGAAAGGGACCTTCATACCCTTAAAACACTACGGACAACGTTGGGTAGCTTTACTAGTATATGAAAAATAAAACGTACAAATTCTTTATACCATAAGCTCATAAGATATGTTTCATTAAGTTTGTCACTGGTTACTGAGAGCTTGTCACGAAGTGACTGAAGTAGGTGAAACGTCATAGATTTTCGTAAAGCGACGCCTGAGACTAAATAGGAATATGGACTGCAAAATTAACCGAGTGTAGTCAATTCTCGAGTCGTTCTAGCTCGAGCTGCAAGTCTCAAGCATTACGAAGTATATTTAGTGTCATACTTATGAACCATATCTTATAAACTTATGTTTATATAAACTAGGCGCGTGCAATGTCAATATACAAAAGGAATTTTTATAAATATAACATCTGTGAGGCCGCGGATGCACTTTAGATCCCGTTGAAACCCATACCGCGCCAATGCTAACTTTTTTTCGTTAAAATCAATATTAAACATAACTACTTATGGGCGCGAAAGCGAAACATTATTACTATGGATTTACGGTCAAGTACGTTGGCAATCTGTACGTGTATGATCTAAAAAGACTGCGTAGAGACTTGGTGAAAGATAGGCATTTTTCTTTAAACCAAGTTCCGCTGTGTGCGCCGTGTTTCAGAGAAGTGGGGGGAAAGCGATTTCGAGAATATGGAGGAGGCAGAGTAGAGTCATTAAATAATGATTCGCTTTAGCGGCCGACACCTTTCTGGCTTTATCATTAGCCTCCACAAACAACCGGGCCATTTAAAGGGAGACTAAACTCACCAAAGCGGAAAAATAAATGCATTTTTTATTATTCTACTATAAAGTATTCTTTTGAATTGTAAATTAAATCCAAATAGATGGATTCAGTGGTAATTTCAAAAACAAGCTTCACTCTCTAGCCTAGGAGGATAGAGGTGCGAGGGAGACTACTCCCCGTGCTTTAGAGCTCAGTTTCGACCTCTCGGATGGGAGATTCGTTCACGCGCACATGGTTACCTTGGTTACGCGCATTACGTGACCATGCAATTCCCAATTAAAAAAAGAACGGGTTTTTCATGCTAGCTTAGGCCTAGGCCTTAGAAATAAGATATGCCAGCAGACGATGTGCGCCGAATTAGTTGCGCGGTACAGAATCTCGCAGAACTAGTTAAAACTGGAGGGGGGACCTAGTAGTAGCTGGGGAAAATGGGCGGTCGAAGTCCCCTAGATCTAGCCTAACGCGTAGCGTATGTCCCACCAGGAGGATTAAGCTTCAGCCTCCTATATTACCAAATCTAATGGAAATAAATTTAATTCGCTTCGAAACTAGTCTAAAAACTAGCAAATCAATTGGTTCTGAACTCCCGCTACAACTCAAACCCAATCTTCTTCTGAACTGCGTTTTTGATAAACCCATTCATGAGAAAATGCTCATGGCCACAGGCGTACAAAATCAATGTACCCATGTCCTTTCAATAGCGGCACTTTCGCCGTCTTCTTAACTTGACACTGTTTATGTATAATGTAGGTTTGACCTCACAAACGCGCTGTTAACTCTAATCGATGGCCAAGTAGAAGACTGATTTGCCACCATTAACGGGTTCCACAAGTAGCCTGCGACTCCCCTTGTATCCCCCATTCTGACTTTTACTGCCTGGAAAATCTGGCAATTCTGCACTGCATGTTGTATAAAATCGAAGACTACCTTGGAATTCTGTAAGGTTCCCATGCAGAAGAGCAGTTCGCGAAATAGCAACCACGGTTCCAAAAACAGTGGAACAGTTCAAAACTGCTGTTTTGGATAATAGCAATGCTCAACTAGAGTTTTGAAATATTTTAACCCTACAGTTTGCCTTACCTATTAAGTGCAAATAGATCATTACACGCTAACCATACCTGACCTAATTTTTGGTATTCTACTACTGCTGAGGTTCAAAAAACCCTAACCTAACCATACCTGACCTAATACTTATGGGGTTCAAATAAGAAACATAACCTAACGTTACCTGACCTTATACTTTTGGGATTAGAAGAGACTGCCATTTACTGGCAGAGACCTTTAGAAAGGGGCAGCAGTGCAGTATGGGGGTGGAATTACGAGAGACAATTCCATATATGAGCTATCGGTGCGCTATTGATACAGGCTGGCATTCCCTAACGGTAAATAGACCGAAGCTTGACAAAGCGGTACTTTTAAGTCTATCGTACTGCGCGGAAGTTCCAACTTGCCCTAGGTATAATGTAACGGTCCTTATTCGAAGTTGCACTTACCTCCGGGTCTATAATGGGCGTCTTCTTCAAAACTATAGAAACTAAGTACTTCGCCGGTGGTGAGAGAGCGGGTCAATCGTCCACGGACGACGCCGCTTCTCCTGTGCGGGGCACTGCAGACGATCTCCTCAGTGGCGCAACCGTCTTCAGGGGCCGGTGGCGAGTCTGGCGCGGGCGTGTCGGGGGCCGGAAGGGATTCTGTGACCCTTAGGGTACCCTCCGCCACTGCGGGCACGGAGCCAGGAGTAGGTGCTGGTGAGAGGGCTGCCGCTAGGGCCCCTCCCGCCAAAGGTGTGCCCTTAGGAGCGCTGTCCTCGTAGCTGTGAGTCGGATCGTTGGGCGGCGATTTAACGTTTTCGCTTTTGCGTTTCTTGCTTTTACTACGATTATCGTCTTGAAACTGTAAAGAAAAATTTAAGCGCGATGAGTGCAAACGAAGAAACAGCAAGCTATGTAATACGCAATGTTTCGTGTGACATCATCTTGATGGAAATGCGTAATTACGTACATTGTAAGACTCCTTATACATAAGGTTACTCTAATTTTGTTAAAAGGCCTCTCCATCTTTCCGCCATATTTCCATCCCCCACGTTTACCGCCAAAAATTGCGAACTTGTACTCTTCTTATAGCAGGTCTGCCAGACATTGACCGCGGACAGTGCGTCTTATCTATGTAACCGATTTATATAACTGAACTAATTGTACCTTATCGGTCTAGCAGATCGCCCTAAAAGTTAGGCCTCGGTTTTTTAACTGTTGTTGATATTTAACTAGTTATGCCACCATGGATATTTTAAAATCCTTTCCTAACATTAGAATAAGGTACACACTTCGGCATTTTCGTTCATGAGCCTGAGGTTAGGAAAGAAAACATTGCCAGCCTAGGCCTTAGTCGTCACCATGACCAAAGCAAAGTAACGAAAAACTCTTCGCAACAGAGCTGCCAGACTACAAAGTTTAAGGAACACAAAGGGTACGTTCAGTAACGCTCTTTGATGACAGCGCTTACTAAGCGATGTCAGATTTTCCCTACTGTACCCTTTTTCCCGTTTCCGGTTTTGACGTCATGATGCTCAGCGCTTGCCCATCAAAAAAACCATCTAATCGATATGGTTTTTTTGATGGCGTGACGTAGCGCTTGACTGTTGAACACTTGACAGACGAATAGTTGGCGCGGGGTTTAAAAATTAAATTCCAATAATGCTATTCCTACAGTAATTGTATAAGTTTTCTTTACAAATCTACTTCTACCATTCAAATGGACATAATTTGCTTAAACAATTTCGTTATTTGCGAGCTCGCTAATAATTAAATAGAGCCATTTGCGCATCCTAACGTTTTGAGGGCCAGTAAGACGTTTCCCCAACTCCATTTTCGAAAACAGCGATTTTCTTGAGATTTTCGTTACTGAACGTACCCACAAAATAGTAAAACGGTGCTCGTCCTTTTTTAAACAAAATTATATGTTCTATCTGGACTGGTACAGTTTTATTACCCCCATTATAGGAAAGGCCTATTACATAAGGGTGAAATATAAAATTGTTTTCCAACTTACTTTGGAGTTACTGTTATCCGGTCTCTTGTCGGTGGTACTTTCCCTGACAGAATCGCCTGCATGCGCGGGGGGGCTCTCTGCCATGACACCCATCAGCGACCAGTTGGACAAGAAGTCGCTATCAGCGCGACGTCGTCATCTCGACGTCACCACCACCAAAACTGACCATTTACGAATCACCTTCCCATCATTTTGGCGTTGGCTTGAAAGCGTCTACCAGTTCTATAAATAGTTAAGGAACTAAATTAATAAATAGATCTTGCAAACAGAATTGTTTGATTTAAATCAGTTATATTTAAAACTTATCAAGCGATTTTTTTAAAAAAAATCAATTGATTAAAATCAAATATTTATTTTTTAAAATATGTTTTCTAAAATTCCTACAAATAGTTTAAGAAACGTAACTAGAAATGGCCTCTTATTAAAAAACAATCATGGTTTTGCATATTTCAGTTTAAGTTTTTGTTAGACCTGAAGTTTGTCTTGTCACACCCGTGGTCACTTTTAACTGGAGTAAGTTTCGAAATATGCTAGGAAATGAAAGAGCGGTCAAGCTAGTCTTTTTGTGCAAGCATTTGAATAGTAACATCCAATAAGAATAACTTTGTATAAAATATCTTATAACTGCGTAAATGTCATAATTATTTTGCTATTGCTTCTTTTTGATTCTAAAGTTTTCAGCTTCAGTAATTTACTAACTAGTAATTCAATTAAAATAAGAAAAAAATAAAAAAATCAATAATTTTTTCGATGGATGAACACCCAGCATGCTTCGCGTTAGCATGGGCCTACTCTTCAAGTGGCATCTAGTGGTCAAAATAGCGAGGTTTTTTTCAATGTTCACATATAAGATAAGGCTAAAACCTGAGGCATGCGGCAGATGGCGCTGCAATATCATGCCCAAGTAATCTAAAGCACAGTGGGTAACATTCTGCCGAGCATATCACACCCTCTTTTCGCCTCCAGTCAAGCTGGTTCCTCCAAGTTCAAAAAATAACGGAGTTTTTATGCTAGGCAGACGATAAACGATGACGGTGTGCGCGAAATTAGCTGCGCGGCAAAGAATCTTCCAGAACGAGTGAAAACGGGGGAACCTAGTAGTAGCTGGGGGAAACCACGGCTGATAATCTGTAAGCGCGTTTCAACGGGGAAAAGGGAAGTCGAAGTCTCCTTAACACCTCTATCTTCCTAGCTTTGACTGACAGTAGGAATGCCTCCAATGTTTGGGGTTGTTAGAAATTCTTATTCTTTAAAGGGCTACTGAAACGACTGAAATAATTTTACTTTTTACCAAAAGTGTTAACGTTAAAGGGAGCATAAAACCAATAGGAAATTATATATGATCGCCTGGATTTCAGCAGTCACGGTTTGTTGATGACGAACTATGGGCCTTGGGGCCATGGACAAAGCAATTGCTTAGTCCATGTTGGGGCTATCTATCATCTGACAGGACTCACATCTTTGACTGTCCCCGTGAATTTAAATCATGTTGCTATTGGTTATCTGGAGGGAGGAATGAAAAGGGGTCTTCTATGAACATTTTGCTACTATAATCCACCTAAGCGTTCCACTGCGCCAAGATGATGTATAGATATATTTGAAATCGAGAAATATCCATAGTAATTATCACGCCCCTGATTGAAAACATTTTATCGATTTTTCAATTAAGCTTACTTCAACTACTATAAAAATTTGATTGTTTAAAATACTTGAAAATATTAAAATTAGCTCTTAAAAGTTACATTTGTTTTCTATAAATCTAAAATATTTCGAAAGCAAAATAAAAAATAAATAGGCAAACTGCCCAGCGTTTGTTTGCTTGTATCATGACGTCATAACAGTGTTGTCTTCTAGTGGGAAAGATCTGTAGCCCGCAACTGGCGTTTGCTTCACCGTGCAACGTCTGACGACGTAGTAAACTAACGCAAAAGGGAGACAACACTCGGACCGTGACTAGGGTGTCGGTGTTTTCTTCAAGAGGTCAGCCAAAAAAAAATTAAACACCATATTTTAAAATATATATTGTCAGGGATAGATGTAATTTCAGAAGCAGGAATGGAGAACAGAGTAATCTGGGCGCGTCAAAGTCCCGGACCCCCTTCCCCGGGACTGGTGGAGGAAGGTGTATGAAAGAAAAGGCGGGTCATAGCGACAGAGGTAAAAAGGAATTACGTATTTTTCGCGGTCCCCGTCAGCAACGTCATCAAAAAGTAGTTTCAGTGAGCCAATAAGATAATTTAAAATTTTCGTTAAGAGTTGGAGGGAGGGGCTCTATACTGGGCCATGAGTCGGACTGAAGTAAAGGTTAACCGTTCTCCATTCCTGCTTCTAAAATTACATGGATCCTTGATATTATGATAGATCGACGACGTACAGTTGTATATTTCAATGGCTTTCTATTTTATACTCAATTCCAAAATGAACTAAAAATTTAATGATTCATTTATGTGGTACTATCACTTTACGTTATCACGCGCTTGATAATTACTACACCTGTACCTCAACCGTGAAATTATGTATTTCTCTCCTTGTACCCAATAAATGAAGCAGGGTGGGGATCTGATGGTCAACTATACTTCAGTGTAAGACATGATACTTGAAGTCCGTCGCTAATTACACACTTGCCTTACCTTTGTTTTTATTATAAAAACTGTCTTGAACTTAGAAGTCAAACTTTGAAACTTCAAAAAATTATACAAAATAAAATTAACTGAAACGTTTTGGTAAGTTTAATTAATGAATTTGATGTCATTTTATCAATATAAATCGGTTAAAAAATGGTTTAGAGACCACTTAACTCGCTCTTTAAATCTTTATGTATACCCTGAGATGATTCGAGCCTCGAGGGCCAGTCACTTCGTGGTCGGGGGGGGGGGGGGTTGGAAAAGTGTGGTAAAACAAGTAGGGGCACCCTCAATTGTTAGTTTCACATCGCTTGCACTGAGGCAATTTTGCTAGTTATTAGCCTCTCGATGCAAATTTTCCTAGTGACTAGACTCTTGCTCGCTTTGGCCCTATCCTTAAGGGTGCTAAAATTACTACGCGTCACCGGAAATTTTGCAAGTGACAAAAATGTTATCTAAGATCGTTGCCTACGTTAATCAAGGCCTGTGCGCGGTAGTTTCGAAGGGGGCGACTTTTAAGAAACGTGACTTCTTATTTTCTCTCTATTATACCGCGAGATGGCATTGATGGCATTGATAGCTGGAAAAATGAATATTTAAAATTCTTTAAAGGCCGACTTCCAGCGAAAAAGGATTCTAGCGAACTGAAAACCGAGCATCGATGCTAATAATGGAGCGACCGTGCCGATTTTCGAAGCCCCGCTGGGTCAAAAGTTGGAAGGGTTCTAGCTAACTGAAAGCCGTGCAACGTGGTTCTAGAGAACTGAAGATGAACAATAGAAATCCTTTTAAATTTATTTCCTCTCGAATTTTTGCTTTTCCCTGGCAAGGGTTCTAGCTGCTAGAACCCTTCCAACTTTTACCCCAGCGGGGCTTCGAAACTCGGCACGGTCGCTCCATTGTTAGTCTCGATGCTCGGTTTTCAGTTCGCTAGAACTCTTTTCGATGGAAGTCGGCTTTTAAAGGGCTCCTTCGGACCCTTAGACACATGGCCCCGCGGATTTCCGAACCCCCCTACCTAGCCAGAGAGAGGGAGGGTACTGAGGAAGATCGTCTATGAAGAGGGGATGGAAATCCGCGGGGCCATGTGTCTAAGGGTCCGAAGGAGCCCTTTAAGTCTAGCTAACAGCGCTTTCAGGTGAGAGAATTCGGCAACTTAAATTGCCAAACGAATGATATAAATCAGCGCCGCGCACAGGCCTTGATTAACGTAGGCAACGCTCAGATAATTATACTAACTGCATTAAGTGTTTCGGATTATTTTGTTTGTACAGTACAAATTTTTATATTCAAATTAAGTTATAAACGTAAGTTTTTCGAACTGTGTCAATAAATACACGCTTTTTGTTAAACCGAAAGATATTTCAAGGTTGCTTGAGAAGTTGAGATTTTCCCTAACAGCGAAGGGCCCCACATTAATCCTTTGCGTATGTGAATTGCAAATTAACTAGTACAATTGACTTAAGTGGTTTCTCAGATATGTTAGCCAATGGTTTCGGCGGATTAAAAAGGGTATAAAGTGCATGAGTAGAAAAATGAGCTGGAAAATTTTCGCTTTGATTACTTTCCTCTCAGCTTCCGGTTTGCGAGCGCATCTTTCTCAGCCCCTCTTATTGGTTAAATTAAGGTGAACTGCGTAAAGATGAGGAAACATAAATAAATTTAAAACATAAGCGCGAACTTCCAAATCCCTTTGCCAAATCTGTTATGCTTCTACTCCCCTTGTTAATACCCTGTTCAGTGGTATGATAGGCATTCTCTTTAATTCCAGGAAGAGTATCCGATCCCTCGACTTCGTTTTGACACACTCGACACGGCCTTCTCCACTTTTACTATCATTGACAATAACTTTGAAAACAGGGCTGGATTCGTCCCTGACCCATGGAGGCTGTTCGCTTGAACTCTAAAACTTGTCTCATCGTATAGGATTCAACGTCATAAAAACCTTGACAGATGTTATTACCAATAGTATTTAAATACCAACATAATGTTAGAGTTGGTTTTGTCTACTTGTTTTTGATATTTCTAAATATGTCAAAAAATGTCTACTGCAATGGAGGGGGATGGGTTAATTGGTGTCTGATCTAAAGCTAAACTGAGAAAACTATAGGAAAATAAACGAACTTTTCTAAGATATTGATTCAAGTCGCCACTGTATAACCTAAGACCACAGATTTATTATAATTAAATACTTTCCTTCATTATTGCTGCTTATCTTAAAAGAAAACTAACTACTATTAATCCTAGGGCAAGACAAGGAGTAAAAACAAAATCAAATCGAACCAATTGGACTTTTAGACATCCTAATGCAAGTTAGCCAATTTCTTTACTGGTTTATCGATTTATTTATTGGTTTATTTATTTATTATTTATTCGTTATTTTTATTGCTTTGTTTGTTATTTTTATTGGTTTATTTATCATTATTTTATTGGTTTATTTGTCATTATTTTATTAGTTTATTTGTCATTATTTTATTAGTTTATTTGTCATTATTTTATTAGTTTATTTGTCATTATTTTATTGGTTTATTTGTCATTATTTTATTGGTTTATTTGTCATTATTTTATTGGTTTATTTGTCATTATTTTATTGGTTTATTTGTCATTATTTTATTGGTTTATTTGTCATTAATTTATTGGTTTATTTGTCATTATTTTATTGGTTTATTTGTCATTATTTTATTGGTTTATTTGTCATTATTTTATTGGTTTATTTGTCATTATTTTATTGGTTTATTTGTCATTATTTTATTGGTTTATTTGTCATTATTTTATTGGTTTATTTGTCATTATTTTATTGGTTTATTTGTCATTATTTTATTGGTTTATTTGTCATTAATTTATTGGTTTATTTGTCATTATTTTATTGGTTTATTTGTCATTAATTTATTGGTTTATTTGTCATTAATTTATTGGTTTATTTGTCATTATTTTATTGGTTTATTTGTCATTATTTTATTGGTTTATTTGTCATTATTTTATTGGTTTATTTGTCATTATTTTATTGGTTTATTTGTCATTATTTTATTGGTTTATTGGTTTATTTGTCATTATTTTATTGGTTTATTTGTCATTATTTTATTGGTTTATTGGTTTATTTGTCATTATTTTATTGGTTTATTTGTCATTATTTTATTGGTTTATTTGTCATTATTTTATCGGTTTATTTGTCATTATTTTATCGGTTTATTTGTCATTATTTTATTGGTTTATTTGTCATTATTTTTTTTTTTTTTTAAAAAAAAAATATTGGTTTATTTGTCATTATTTTATTGGTTTATTTGTCATTATTTTATTGGTTTATTTTTTATTATTTTATTGGTTTATTTTTTACTATTTTATTGGATTATATAATTATTATTACTTTATTAGTTTTACTACTATTACTACAACTACACTTCAGATGAAACTAATAACCAAACATATATTTACGACGTGGCTAAAAACTAATTTGTGGCTAACAGGAGCAAGCAACTTTAAACTCTCTCCAAAGTTGCCGCTCATGTTGAAGCTTGCCTTATTGTCTCCGATCTACATAGAAAGGTTGAGGAAGTGAAGGAATCTATCTTGAAAATGGTACTTGACGTGCGTAGATGCGAAAATTTAAATAATAACGCCGTTTCGTGAGCGGAATACTTAAAATCCCTTCATCTTTTCCGTCCCAAAAGGAATAAAGAAACAACAAGATGGTTAAAGGTGATTTATAGACAACGTTGATTTTTTTATGTATGGAACGTATAAACTTTAGAAAGTGGTTTTGTTTGTTGTTTTTATGTTTGTTCTTTATACATAGTTTACAGACTAGGAGGATTTATACCATTTACACTGAGAGGCCAAGCTTCAGGTGTTACACAAGGAAGTCTGATCCACTGGGTGAGTCTAAAGCCTGGGCTCCTTGTGTAAATGGTATGAATCCTCCTCGTCTGTAAACTATGCATTCACAGTCACAATTCGTTATCGAATTTGACCAAACTGCATATATGATATCAGTAACACCAGAAGTAAGATAAGGGGCTAGAAGTATCGAGGTTCGAGCTAACCAAATTCTTCACTCGGCGAAAGTGAATATTCTTGATAACACACCAACAGTTGGCCCTCTTTCAGCGGTTTCTGAATTTTCCCTCCATGAGTCGTGGGTAAAGTAGAATCTGGTCTCTGACCTTGGAGGAAAGAGGTGAGTTGGAGTCGCTTTATGTACCTATAACCTTACCTCTGTACCCCTATCTACGGCAACGAAGTCCTCCCAGCATTCACAGCGTTTCGGTAGGGTCATGTCAGTGTTTTGCCTTGTCAGAGTCCCCCAGCCGCAAGGTATTATGGGAGACTTTCATTGCCGCAGATCGCCCATGATAATTACCACTCCATCTCACCTCTCTCCTCCAAGGTATGACCACCTTGTTATCTTAACATTGATGGGTATGTGGACAACAAAGACGTTAGATATGAGCTCAAATAAAAGGATTTTGTTGGATGGGTAACGTTCAAGTCCCATCTAACGTCTTTGCATGAACATACAGGATGTTCCGTGTTAACCCTAAAATAATCAGACGTTACTGAGATGCCCACCTTTTGTAAAGGGTCTATTAGATTTCAAAGTGTCCTCGTGACGTCACACTACCATTTCACCATGGATAAAGAATGAGCGTAAGGAAATTTGTTTTCGCGCTATAGGATAGGCAACTCCCTATCTGGAAAGACAGCTGATTCTGAATATACTCTGATACAACATCGGTTGTCAGCACGCGCAAAGCTAGCTCTCTATAAGTAACCTAGCTTTGTGCGTGATAACAAGAGACGAAAAACTTCAGGATTTAAAATATCCGTGAGTTTTTTAGCTCGAGTGCACGGACCTCTAGGCTTTAGTTTCAAATACGTGATGTAGGCTGTAGGAAATTTTAAATCCTGAAAATCCTGAATTTTGTCATCACGCACAAACCTGGGTTACATTGAGACCTAGCTTTGCGCGTGCTGACACCCGATGTTGTAACAGAGTATATACAGAATAAGCTGTCGTACGAGATAGGGAGTTGCCTATCCTATAGCGTAAAACAAATTTGCTCACGCGCATTCTTTATCCATGGTTTCACTGTCAAAGAAAATCGATTTTCAACCAAATTAGTCGATAAAAGACGTATTTTCCCGCACAGTTCTGTATCCCTTTAACTCGACATTCTGAATGCATTCAAGTATAAAATAGTTTCATCGTTAAAGATAACCCATTGTTTGTTAAGAGACACTCTAAAATAAAGTCTTTTCCCCGTTGAAATAAAAGAAGGACGCGTCTTCATCGTACTGCACCGAGGGGAAAATCACTCGCACTATACTATCGAGTATTATACCACCAAAAACGGATTTATGTAAGAAGAACGTTGAAAGTAGCAAATTCCCTACCCATCCTTGACTTCTTTGTATGTTTTGGTGGGAGTGGCTTATAATTTCAAAACTCGTGCTCGCCATCTATCGGCCTTATCCTCTTATATTTTGGGCTTTAAATGTAGATACTGCATAAGTAAAGTAAATAATTATAATAATTTATAAATTTACTACAATAATAATTTTAGTACAAAGAAAGAAAAACTGGAAAATATTTAAAGAAACATCAATTATTTATATTCTTAACTTAAAAACTTAATTCCACTAAATCGGGAGTTATATGGCATTGTTTTCCACTTTAATTTTTTTACCACTGGCGCAATTTCGGAAAAAAATATTTAACCACGAAAATAGAGATAAGAATGACATTTTCGACCACTAAAAGTCGCTATACACAAAATTTGTGGGTGGAGTCAAAATATAAGCAGAAGAAGTTTCTCAATAAAATATGCGAGGATGGTACCAGACAGGGTGGGAAATAAGGATTATTTTAAAACTGGAAATTGGGCCAGCAACCCCTCCTGGCCTGGAATAAATAAACTGGTCCATGACCACTGACCAGGGCAGGTCGTCTGCTAAACTAAAGAAGTGGATAATTAGAATAGTTGAGTTAATGCCTGGACTCTGGTTACCCTTGAATTTTCTTAGTGGTCCCGTGGACCACTGACCCCCCTCGGGTTTAATTTTTAAACTGGCCCAGACAATTTTTAAACTGGTCATTTGCCCTGTGCCACCGCCTTATTTCCCACGCTGGTACCAGAGGCTAAAGCTATGATCCGACGTTCTTAGTGCATAAATCCGTTTTTGATACCACTTCTACGTCACTCCTAAATGTAATTAGTTTCACAGTCTTTAGTGCTATAATAAATCAAGTACTAAATACCCTTGGGGTTTAAAAAGAAATATCAAATCATTATTCATAAATCATTTAAAAATCGCATGCCATTAAGTTCAGGAGATACCTTGTAATTAGAAACGAAATTGGAATTTTAATAAAGGCCCGAATTTACCGGAAGTAGGGTTTTAAGGGGTAGTATGTCGCAGTTTGAGGGCAAACGATGGAATCCGATCTCGGAAATAGAAATGGGGCAAGGTGCTGGCTGGACGGACACGGACCGTGGGTTTTAGATTAGGCCGAGGCTTACCAATGAGTCTGAGTTGAGAATAAAAACAAGTCTTTTCGCCAAAACTAGGCTCGTGACTCGTTAACGAGACAGCATATGACGTCGCAGTTCGTGAATTGACCAAAAATCAAAATTAAAATGTCGTTTAACCGAATTTAATTTCTAAAAAACTTAAAGGGAGGGTGAAGTAGAAAATCAATTGATTTTTTTATCGATTCTTCTACAAATTATAAGACCAGTCTGCATAGTGAAACCACGGGGTGAAACATGCAGGAAATACTTCCGAATGATTTTAAAATTCAAAATATGTTCAGATTTTAAGGATAATTTAAACAAGGACCTCCGACCAATCGCGTAACGCCCTGCCTTCCTCTTAACAAAATTCTCGTGTCACGTTCCGTGTCTCGCGCCACAATTTTCAGTCACATCGCGCGCAAATTTTATCAAATCTCGTGATAAATTTCATTCGACATGGAACGTGAATGTTTCACTATGCAGACTGGTCTTATAATTAGTAGAAGAATCGATAAAAATCACTTGATTTTCTTCTTCACCCTCCCTTTAAATGAATTAAAGTAGATCAATCTTGTAAGCTATACAGGGTGTACAAAAAATTGTGGTATGACCGAAGTACGGTGAGAGATTTTGAGCAAGCTGCATATATTTTCCCATATAAGATACCATTTACAAGTTATGATTGTAGTGTTTTAGTCATGGCCCCTTCAAAAATTATCTAATGTCTTTCAGTTTCTCACTTAAATTTAAGGGGTCTTCAGTAAAACACTCCAATCATAAGTTGAAAACGGTAGTACTTGGGCAAAATGTCGTACAATCGACTCAAATGGAACCCACTGTACTTTTGTACCCTTTTTGGAACACACTGTATATTCTAAACCAAATAACTCAACCATTTGAGATAAAATGGTTGCAAAACGATTTTATAATGCTATGGTTCTACTATCCCTTTACGATTACAACTTATAGAACGGGCCCTACTAGGCCAACCCCTAAAGACTTTATGGGGGAAATGCTACTTGTACAACGACATCTGTCATGACCTAAAATTAGTGGTTATACCGCTTGAAATAGCGGGGAAGGAGGGCGCGTTGTTGACGTCTTAGTGGGTGTAATGATGTTAGTTTTGATTCAATTTATACAAAATGAAGTTTTCTTTAAATTCATTTTATATTATAAATATAATTAAACGGAAAACAAGGTTATTTATATTGAAATAAGAGATTATGCTAAAATTGTCATTTAAATTAATTTCAATTTAACTAATGGCGAATAATAGACCATTTCGATGTAACTAAGAGGGAAATAGACTGGGTTAAAACTTTGCCTTCCACCTTGCTTTTCGGCGCCTGCGTTGTAACCTTTTTGTATCATGAGACTGCGCATGCAGAGAAGGTAATGTAGCAATGTTGCCTAACCCCTTCTTTACACCGAAAAGGTCTATAGAGTACTACTGAGAAGGGAGGAGCTACGGGAAGCGGGAACGTGACGTCAACATTGGTAGTCTAAATTGTATGGCCTGAGCTGACGACTTCCAATATGGTCGCCAAACAGAGGTAAGAGATTGGCGGGTGTGACGTCACGAGAAAGTTCGTGGTAGCAGACTATAAATATATCGAAATTTTGTGTTAATCTTGTTTATATAAGCAGCCTAAAAATAGTCTATTCTCATCATGGTATGTTAGAACCAATTTGAAGAACCATGCTGTTAAATAAAGTTGAGAAGATAATCCAAGTCTAAAGTGAAGTCTGACATAATTAAGCACCCTAGCTCTCGGGGTGGGTGGAGTAGTTACGCCTGAAACGCTGTTTTCTCCCCTATTGGGAAGGGGGGAGAATGCCACTGAAATTGGAGATAGAAGGGCATGACGTTTTAAGGCATGAAGTATTATTTCCCTATAGCTGGTAGAGTACATTCCCCAAAATAATCACCCCCTTTATGACGTAGGCTATATTGCTTAGAACTCGTTATCGTTATCGGCGTACGCTTTAGTTACTCTATTTAGAATATCCATAGAATATTAAGAAAGGAGAGGAAACAATGCAAAATACGATGCAGCCGAGGGGTTCGATATAACTAAAAAGCGTACGGGATTTCGTGATTTCGCGAAGATTTCGTGTTTTCACGATTTTGCCAAAGATTTCGGTATTTCTTCTTCGATTTCTTCTTTAATTTTGGGATTTCGTCTTTGATTTCGCGATTTTCCCGAAGATTTCTTCTTTAATTGCGGGATTTCGCCAAAGATTTCTTCTTTAATTTCGGTATTTCTTCTTCGATTTCGCCAAAGATTTCGGGATTTTTTTCATTGATTTCGCGATTTTCCTAAAGATTTCTTCTTTAATTTCGGGATTTCACCAAAGTTTTCTTCTTTTATTTCGGGATTTCGCCAAATATTTCTTCTTTTATTTCGGGATTTCGCCAAATATTTCTTCTATGATTTCGCGATTTTTCAAAAGATTTCTTCTTTGATTTCGGGATTTCGCCAAAGATTTCTTCTTTGCTTTCGGGATTTCGCCAAAGATTTCATCTTTGCTTTCGGGATTTCGCCAAAGATTTCTTCTTTGATTTCATGATTTTGAAAAAGATTTCTTCTTTGATTTCGTGATTTCGCGATTTCACCAAAGACCAAACATTTCGTGATTTCTTTGATTTCGTGATTTCTTCTTGATTTCACTATTTCGCCAAAGATTTCACTATTTCGCCAAAGATTTCAGAATTTCCTCTTTGATTTCGTAATTTCGTGATTTCTTAAAAATATTTCGTGATTTTGAGTGAAATATTTCACGATTTTGTGTGAAAGATTTCACGATTTTGCGAGAAGCGTACGGGATTTCGTGTAAATGTCGGACCCCTCGGATGCAGCTCAAACCAGTGAGCAGCACCATCTATTTCCTCCATGCTCAAACAAGCATTAACTGAACAGCTTAATTTCAAGTCACATGACAAATTTAACGCCTTCAAACGAGGGGTAGAGAGAGCGGAGCACACGTACTCAATCTGTGGCCACATTACTACTTCTGGCCACGTGTTTTTCCCGCAAGTTTCCACTCTCTTTCATAATTCTCTCTGGTATATCTTAGACTTTCCTTTTGGTTCAAATCAAAACAGTCCCGTGTTTCTGACGATACGGCGCGTACGAACGAATGATGGAGATTTTTGGAAACGTGCCAGAAAATATTTGGTTAACAGTCCCCACGGATCGCAGGGATCGTTACCGCTTTTCCCCTATAAAGAATTCCAAATCCAGGACTTCCTTCTTGGATGGTACATGTAAATTGGCCATGACAATAAAGCATTTTCCATGTGGGTACGTCGTTAACTTAATAGCCTGAAATTCGAACGAGAAGTAGGTAGAGACAATTTTACAGATATCAAAACCGTTTCTCGAGGTTAGAATATAATGAAAACGGGTTTTTATAGATGGAGCTTGAAGTCCGCGAAGCCTCGACTGGTGGTAGATCAGAACGAAGGGCGTTCCGAAATCGATACGGAGTTGCCTTTCTACATCTTGATTCTCTTCTCTAGACTCTTTACACCCACTATATCTATTATTATTATTATATCTATATAAATCAAAGTCCTGACTGACTGACTGACTGACTGACTGACAGACTGACTGATAATCAACGCCCAGCCCAAACCGCTTGCCCTAGAAGGCTGAAAATTTGCAGGAACGTTACTCATAAGTAGTAGGCGCGTACTAAGAAAGATTTTTCCAATCCGCCGCCATCTTAAAAAATGGAGCCCAGAAATGTAAAAAATATTCTCTATGCAATTAAGTACGCGCGTTTCAACCGATTTCACAAATATTTAGTACACTGGTTTGATTTAACCTTAAGACGGGCTGAATGGTCTTTCGGGTTAGATTTTTCGCCATCTTTTAAAATGGCGCCCAGAAATGTAAGAAAATATTCTCTATGCAATGAAGTCCGCGCGTTTCAACCGATTTCACAAATATTTAGTACAATGGTTTCCTTTAACCTATAGACGGGCTGAAAGGTCTTTTTGGTTCGATTTGTTGCCATCTTTTAAAATGGCGGCCAAAAACTTAAAAACCCTTCTTTATGGAATAATGTCCGCGTGAAAAGTAATAAAAAATATCCCGACGGGCTGACGGACTGTGCCGAGTGCCTTCGCTCCTAGGGTGCTACAAAAATATTAGTCATCAGTAAAATCTACACATTATTTATATCATTTTAGATGGAAGTTCTTATTACACGCGAGCGACGCCGCGGGTAACAGCTAGTATTGCATAATCGAATTACTCTTATGTGTAATTTCTTATTAAGTTTGTGTAAAACTAGCAGCCCGTCAGCCCGTCGGATATTTTTGATTCTTTTGGGACCGTAATTTTAAAATGAAGCGGGATGTTAAAACGCAAAAGCTATAAAGCTAATTTTTAGGATATAGCGGAACACGTATACTAGATATTAATAAAATCGGTAATTGAAACTTCTGAAACTTTACACTTAGGGCCGCAGATTGGATTTTTTTTTAGCGTGGCCTTACGAGTAACTTCTATGTTACCAGTCTAGAATAGTACGCTCTTTACAAGCTTAAAGGCTACCACACGCATCTTAACAAAAACACTATTTTTCACGTGAGAGTGGTCACGTAAGATATAGCAATGAATGGTGACCTTTACGTTCAACTAATTATATTTCGCATATGGGTTAAGTAATCTAGACTATAGAGTGGTACTGAGAAGGGAGGAGCTACGGAGACGTGACGTCAATATTGGTAGCCTAAATTGTACGGCCTGAGTGAGGTAAGAGAGGGGAGGGTGTCACGTCACAAGAAAGTTCGTGATAGCAGACTATAAGGAGTGGACAAAGGGATGGAAATATCCCCCAATAAGCGTCATGCCGCCTCTTAGCCAATCAGGCGCACTCCCCTACAAGCCTTCGACTCTATAAAGTCTGCCGCCATTTTGGTGGAAAGGGGAAAAGCCATATTAAACTACACCCCTCTGGCCTTTCTCTATATTATTAGTCCGCTCCTGGAGATTATCCACTACCACCTAAGAAAAAACTTGTACGTCCCCTTCTTGAACAGTGTGTCCTTTTGCACCCTTCTCGGTATTAAAAGTCAACCTTTCTTTTTCAGGGTTCATACAACTTTTGGAAAACAAATTTCCCTGAGATGTCCAGGTTTTTCCCGTATATGGGGTATCCTATGGAGCAAATGTTAACGAAGGAGGGGTAAATAGGACTGTTTCATAATCGAAGGACATCCCCATTTCTCTAATATAACCAGAGTTATTAGCCTCCAAAATTTAGTGCAATGTTAATCCTATGGAGGGTATGTTTATGAACATTTTGCTTAATTACTCGGCCCCTGTTTGACGCAAAATTTCCCTGATTTCCCTGAATTTTCCCTGAGGTTTTTGTAAACTCTTTATTTCCCTGATTTTTCCAGGTTTTCCTGGTTTTCCAGGTTTATATGAGCCCTGTTTTTACTACAGATTGAATGAGATCACTCCTAATGAAATTATGCCTTCATTTTAATTTTGAACCTAAATTTAGGCCTTGGATCTTTTAAGGTTTACTTTGTTGGAACTATTTTAAATTTTATTTTGTTTTGTTAAAAAACAACAAGACGCTTGAGAATTATCTTGTATTCCCTTTGTTTCTGCAATTGAAACTTTTGGGGAAGTCAAGAGTTCAAATCTCGATCTCCACGACAGCCCACGGACGAAGTATATTGTTCACTTCTGAGAGCAAATTCAAGTCAAATGTAAAATGCGTATGTAAATCCCATGGCACGCAATGATTTAGCAGTCTACTGTACATTTATAAACGATAAAAATGTTGCGTTTCTACTTTAAAGAAATCCTTGAAAAAGCTGCTTAAAGAATTGAGAAAGAATAAATTTTAACTAGAAATTTCGAAACGTTTAGACTAGCTAATAGAAAGGGTAAAGTATTGGAATAAACTGTTAAAGATTAGTGGCGACGAAAGGATTTGGTTGCGATAGGCCACAGCCTACTTGCAATTTTAAAATTTGTCTACAAAATTTTGCATAAAGGCCTAGAAGTTTTAGAGCTATTATAAATAGTGTAAGTTCGAAGTACAATAGGTTCTAAGAGTGATTTGGGGTCGAAAATGATCCATGACATTTTGTTGTCTTGTTTACCGTTTACAGGTTGTGATAATGACTGGAGTGTTTTACGGATGTCATGACCCCTTAAAAGTAACGTAAGAAATGCTAATTTTACGTGTAACTCCAATGCTATTTAATCTATTTTGTTTGGGGTAGTCCTAAGGGCAAAAAGTCATAAAACATTTTCGACTCAAAATTGTCCGTGGAAACCACTGTACTTCGGTATCATAAGTTTATAAGATATGTTCTATAAGTATGTCGTAATGCTATAGAGACTTTCTGAGAGCTAGTTCGAGAACGACAAGTGAAAATTGACTACACTCGGTTAATTTTACAGGATTTCCATCTTCCTATTTAATCTGACATACTAAGCCATTGGCAGCGCCTCACCAGGCGTCGCTTTACTAGATTCTGAGTACGTTTCAGCTACGTCACTTCATGACAAGCTATGAGTAAGCAGCGACAAACTTATGGTACATATCTTATGAACTTATGCTGTATAAACAACATATTATTTTTGTTCACAAGTGCTGTCGAGGACGTCCTTGATTAACTATCTTTAATAATTTGAAAAAATAGATCAAGTCAACAAAAGAACAAACACAACATAACAACACACATACACAAATAGAACAACACACATACACAAATAGAACAACAATAACAAAAGTTTATAATACTGCCTCCTCTATCCTATCAAGGCCCGCTCATACTATCATTTTCCGTTCTCAAAAGTGACAATTTATTTCGCGTCTAGATAAGCCTTTTCTCACACACTTTCGCATGCACGAATTCACGTAAAATGACGTCACTTTGCAAATTCAAAGCGCTATTTTGCTATGATAAAACATTTGTTGAAAATTTCATTACGAAAATTGAAAAACAAAACAGATTCATAGTTGGGAGGCTAGCCGACTCGCACTGCCTCTAGCGGTACATCTTGGCGCGAGTGAAATAACCCAATAAGGTTATCTCCCCCGCCTCTGTGGTGTTTGCTTCTCTTAGACTGGAATTAAGCTCGCAACGGTAACATTGGGATATAGGTCACCTTGACCGCATCACTAGAATCGACAATTATGGAGGGCAGAAAAAATAAGTGTCTTGCGAATCGTGCATGCTTAATTGCCATAGGTGCAGCAGAGGCGTTAGCAAAGGCTTAGGACAGACTAAATGGGAAGATGGACTGCAAAAGAGAGTGTAGTCAATTCTTGCTTATCGTTCTCGAACTAGCTCTCAAAAAGTCTCTAGCATTACTAAGCATAGTTAGTGTCAGACTTATGGAACATATCTTATAAACTTACAATACCACAGATACATGATTCTAACTAATCAATCATTCATTATCAATGAGTGACTGGAGCGATTGCTGAAGAATTTAAAAATTACGGCATATAAGCACTTTTAAATGAGAGGCAGAAATAATTGTACAGACAATTTATTTCGGGGAGGGGGGAAGAGAAAAATCGAAGGACCTTTTCAAAGAAGGAGCTCTTGAGAAATATTTAACTTCGTCAATTAATAAGAAGGTAGTAAAAGTAATTGAATTACAACATGAAAATGATGAAATAGATACGGTTTACAGACCCCCCCCCTTCCACGTATAAGTGAAAGAATTATTAGCACCAGATTGAATCTATGAATGTAATCCCACTTTCATTAAATAAATTAGAAAATATACGTGTATTTCAGTAATACCACAACATCCCTTGATTTTCACTAGTTTTTTATCAAGATATTATCAAGAAGCGATATCTAGTTTACTAGGTAGAAGGTATAAGATGCCTAAGTATTCGCGCGCCATAGTCCCAGTCCCCTTTCAAAATTCCAGGGGGGACGTAAAAGGAGGAGGCCGGGCTATTTCGCCTCTCCTCAGTCGGAAAATACGTACTTTTCGTCATTCGCGTCGCCCCGCTGACGTAAGTTTTCAAGAACCAACGAGATGCTGGTTGTAATTTAGAGGCGGGGAATAACTCCGGCCCTCCGTTGGGGCTTTGGACTGGAGATAAAGCTGGAAATGTGGCGAATTTATACCTGCTCCCTAGTAAACTAGATATCGCTTCTTGATATTATCTATGCATTGTGGTTTAGAGTTAATTTTCTAAGACGATAAAAAATGTTCAGCGCGAGGGGTTGCTCTCTCTTTCTAGATGGTGTATGTACACCTGATTTTAAATTCGTCGAGTCATCCTTAAAGGGAGGGTGAAGAGGAAAATAAATTGATTTTTTTTTATCGATTCTTCTACTTATTATAAGGCCATTCTGCATAGTGAAACATTCAGGAAATACCGTTTCCGAATGATTTTAAAATTCAAATTAGGTTCAGATTTTAAGGATAATTTCAAATAAGGACCTCTGACCAATCGCGTAACGCATTGCCTTCTTGTTAACAAAATTCTCGTGGCACTCTCAATGTCTCGCTACACGATAGTCACATCGCGAGCAATGTTTATCAAATCTCGCGATAAATTTCACTCGACATGGAGCGTGCCACGAGAATTATGTTAACAAAAAGGCAGGGCGTTACGCAATTGGTCAGAGGTACTTATTTAAAATATGTCATAAAATCTGAAACTAATTTGAATTTTAAAATCATTCGGAGACTGTATTTCCTTTAAGGTTTCTTTATGCAGAATGGTCTTATAATTAGTAGAAGAATCGATAAAACACATTTTTTTCACTTCACCCTCCCTTTAACGACCAAAATCTTAAATCTCAACAAAATCTGAATTTACAGAGGAAATCTGTCCATTAAGTGTGAATTTGCAAATTTTAAGCATGGATAAAGAATGCGTGTGAGGAAATTTGTTTTCACTCTACAGGATAGGCAACTCCCTATCTCGGACGACAGCTTATTCTGTATATACTCTGTTAAAACATCGGTTGTCAGCACGCGTAAACCTAGGTCTCTATGTAACGTAGCTTTGTACGTGGTGTCAAGAGACGAAAGACTTCAGGATCTTCAGGATTTAAAATATCCGCGAGTTTTTTTAGCTCGAGTACACAGACCTCTAGGCTTTAGTTTCAAATACGTGTAGTAGGCTGTAGACAATTTCACACCCGATGTTGTAACAGAGTATATACAGAATAATCTGTCGTTCGAGATAGGGAGTTGCCTATCCGATAGCGTGAAAACAAATTTGAAATTTCCTCACGCGCATTCTTTATCCATGTTTTAAGAATTGAATAATGAATTCATCTTAATATAGAGTACCTTTTCGCTACCCCCCCCCCTTTTTCCCAACAAAAACCTGACAGACAGCTTAATAATTAGTACTACCCGTAATGGAACCACCGAATCAAATATAACAACGCCCGCCAGATCTATTTTACAATTTTTACGAAATAATTGATAATTTTGAATCAAGATAATAATAATAATAATAATAATAATAATAATAATAATAATAGTAATTCGTAATTAGGCCTAGATAATCTTTGTGTAAAAGATATAGAAGGTTGAATTTAGGGTGCCAAGCAAGTTAGCATCGGTAAATATTTGATGAAAACTAAAAAACTGTGACGTTACGGAACGGAACCAATCGTTTTACTTATTATCAATGAAAGATGTCTTCCCACATTTGGTTCAATTTTTCATATTACATTTATGCGCCCTAGTTTCTAGTACCGCATTTAAAGACGTTTTAGTACCCTAAATAGGTTAAAGTCATATAGGCGTAACAATGGGGCAACAAAGACTTGAGTCAGCCTTTAATCTCCATAAACAACAAAAAAAATCCACACACAAATATCCTATGCAGGATGCTGTTATTTTCTCTGTTTATCCATGGATAAAGAATGCGCGCGAGGAAATTTGTTTTCACGCTATAGGATAGGCAACTCCCTATCTCGAACGACAGCTTATTCTGTGTATACTCTGTTACAACATCGGTTGTCAGCACGTGCAAACCTAGGTCTCTATGCAACCAAAGAGAATATATTCTCTTTGATACAACTTAGCTTTCTGCGTGCTGACAAAGACTAAAAACTTCAGGATCTACAATATCCGCGAGTTTCGTAGCTCGAGTGCACGGACCTCTAGGCCTTAGTTTCAAATACGTGTGAAATGGCTTACAGTCTACCACACGTATTTAAAACTAAGGCCTAGAGCTAAAAAAACTCGAGGATATTTTAAATCCTGAAGATCCTGAAGTTTTTGGTCTCTTGACAGCACGTACAAAGCTACGTTACATAGAGACCTAACTTGACGCGTGCTGACAACCGATGCAGTAACAGAGTATAAGCTGTCGTCCAAGATAGGGAGTTGCCTATCCTGTAGAGTGAAAACAAATTTCGTCACGTGCATTCTTTATCCATGGTTTATCTAAATAATAATTTATTAATGCTTGTGTTTCCCGAAAAATGGGTAAACAAATGAACACGTCATTTTGAACTACAAGTATATGGGTCCCATTTCTATTGGTTAGGGACCTTCAAACTTATATCCTACCTCGAAAAATAAATCCTAGCGCCGTCACTGGAGGTTAGGTACATTTCTGTTGGCCCCCTGGTGGAGAAGAGGGAGTTGGGAGGGATAGCTAACACTCGGATCAATATTTATAAACGAGTCCCCGTAAACTTAAGAATCCGATGAGAAGAGCGTGTTCGTTTCCGGGGTCCCATCGACACGCGAAACAAACCCTCTTTATATGGAGCTTGGCCTTCAGTTAGCCAAGGCTAAACGGGGGGGGGGGGGTGAGGCAAAATAATAAGCATCTTTGCTACAGCAGTCACTTGGATGACACAATAGTAAAGAGATGAAGGGCTAAAGACTCCCTATTTCGAATTTGGACTCGAGTTTCGCGAGTTAAAAACTTCTTTTAGAATTGGCGATCTTAATCACACTCGCTTTAGAATTGGCGATCTTAATCACACTCGCTTAAAGTTTAAGTTAAGATCAAACTTAAGACTGATGTTTTTAACGCGCTCTGAGCAACAATGAGTGATGCACCCCTCGGGAAAAAGAGCTATCAGTCGTCTGAGCTCAGGCATAAAGACCTTTGTCCGTAACTTCTGTAAACCTTTCAGTGTTGCCATAGAGGGACAAATCACTTCGCGTGTGTTCGAATCATATATAATCAGACCAATCCTATCTTATCTAATTTAAAAAACAGCCATAATTGATGCAATGTAGTAGGTATAACCCGCTTTTAATTACCATAAAGGGTGCATCATTTTACGTTCGAAGTGATTGACCCCTCGGCGTTAGACCACCCAAGGGGCTAGGGCAATGCTTTCCTTATACACGATTTAATTCGGTGCTTTAATATTTTTTTTGGGTACTTACAAATTTCTTTCTTTTATCGAAATCCAACAGCAATATTCCAAAATTGGTTAATCCTTTTTCTAAGCGATTATTTCACTCGCGAAGCACTCCGACACAAAATGAAACTCGTTGTATGTAGCTCTTGCCTCAGGGCCAATTATAATCCACAATGCGGCCCGAGTGTGACGTCACTATTGCTCCGGGTACGGGACTTTGTTAAGCCTTGGTCGAGGAAATAGAGAGAGAGAGGGTACTCGGGGGAAGACGTCCGCCAAAATCCGGAATAGTATTGTCGCGAATCACGCAACTTGCGACCGTAGATTTTTAGCGCTAAAAGCGAGCGGACCGGAGCACCGCGCCAACTACCGGTAACTGGCCTCTGGCTTGGGGGAATAGGTATGGAAGCTCGCGATCTGCGGGCTTCCGAAGCGCCGCTCAGCGGCCATACTGACAAACTTCTAGGAGGAACGAGTCAAAACAACTAGAGAACGCAGAATGTGAGAGAAAGATGCCCTTTGCGCCTTTCGTAGCGCTACTAACTCGCTATCTATTACTTTTGGAAAAGCAGAAAAACAGACGTGCTGAATATTACAAAAGGCAAAATTCGAATTCGGTTTTGCTTTCAAATAAAATAGAGAAAACAATGTTAGAGCAGAATTTTTTAGTTATGTAGGGGCACAGCGAAAACACTCGACTCTAAATGGGTAGTTAAACATTAATGCTTATTTTATATGGTTAGCTTGGATACAAAGCGGCGCTGTAATTCAGAAACTTTAAGAGAATTACTCCATGCCTATGGAAAAATGTAGAATAGAGGGGTGTACCGTGAAATATTATTTTACATGTATGAAATTGAGTCTTTAAATCTATAAAGCCTTGAAGAGTTTCCTGCTGTTGATTAAGATAATCACTACGCTACACTGCGCAATTGGATATGGAACCTTATAGAACTCACCTTGAATCGAAATTAGAGATATAATAGAGATGAGATATATCAGTTGTGACGTCATCGCGTAGGAAAAACGTCATGGGTATACTTTAGACGGTATGCAGCCATATTTAGTACCGTTTTTCCTCTATGATCAAGTAGCGTGGATGACGTCACAGCAACCCTTCTGTACTTTTTGGCTTCATCGTTTTTGCGTCAGCGAAAATGATCGAAAAGGTGTATCGCAGACGTAATCAAGGGTGAGATTTAAAGGTAAAGATTAATTTTATGTATTTTATTGTATTTTTACATAAAATGCACATAGAAAGGTATCCGAAGTTCGTAGGACGATTTTATTACGATGGTCGCTAGCTGCCCATAGAAATTAACCATCATCTTCAAGCCTAAGCCCACGTTTCAGTTGACTGTGAGAAATATATCCTTCCAGTACATGCTATGAATTGATTTCTTCTGTTTAATCTAATCTTGAAGCTATCGTAAAGGGCTCAAACAAGTTGATTTATTAGCTTTAGTATATTGAAATGTTTTGTAAAACGTTAATTAAACCCAATTAATCATTGGTCTTGATTTTAACAGATTTTAAAAAAGTTGTTGTTCTGAGTTTTTGCTGTATTTTCAGAATTTTCCTGCAAAATTCAAACGCCGGTCTCATTGGCCAAAGTTTCCGAGGGGCCATTCACTCAGCGCAATCGATGTATCTTTAATCATTCTAAATTAATTACACGGATTTAACCTTGTCAGGGCTAAAATGATCAAGCGCAATCCGTAATCGTTGTACAAGGAATGTGAGAGTGATTAGCCCCTCGAAAGTTTCAGTCAACCAAACTTTTGTCCCAATTGTTATAGTGTTCTGTTTTTGGTTGGCCGAAACTTGGCCATATACGAGATGTGGAAATTGTATAAATTTCTTTCTGATTTATTAGGCCTAATTTAGGCTCAATAGATATCATCTGCCTGCAGCTGACTCCCTGGAGTGCCCATGAAGTTTTACAATCGGTTAAAAATAAACTAAAACGTATAAGTGAGTTTCGTCGAAAGTTTATAAAACTACGTGAACGTTTTTGAGATTATTTAACATCCTAAAGCGAATAAAATCAACGCATGCTCAGTTTAACTATGTATTAAATTAGTTCCACATCAGAACGCGTACCTCTATCTTAAAATGTAATCAACAATTTGACGTTACGAAATCGGTGTCTCTTTCGTTTAATCAATTCAGATTTCGTCTACCAAACATAAATAATTTAAACTCAGCTCGCTGCCGCGGCTGCCTGCTTGAAAGCGGAATTGACGCTGTACTTGTTTAAAATCGAAGTCTTTCCATTTGGTCTTTCTATCCTAGAGATTGTGGAGAAAGCGCTCTCTACCGGCTGTCGTTCCATTCCCTCTAGCTTTTTCGTAATACACTCCTAACTTGTCCCTAATCTCTTTTATAACCGGTCTATTTAAGCGTCTTTGGTAACGCTGTCGATCAACAAGGTTAGTTTTCATAAGGAGATAGTATTTGGACACGAGTGCTGTCACGTGAGTCTAAGAAGGAGGGCCGTACTCTTACCACCCACCCAGCCAGCTTAGGTTTGAAAATCAGCGATTGAATCGGGGCTGAATGGTATGGTATGGGTTACGCGTATTAACGTTTATACAAGACTACAAACCCGGAACGTTTGCACTAATCTTCGTTTACCTCTCAATCACCCTTGAATAAGAAAACCTTCCTTCGGAATTGTTTAAGCTCTTAGAGTCGATTAAGTATTGTTCTTTATAAAGAAATACGGACGGCGACCCACTTAACGTCGGTTCTGAAGAAACTATATTATAACGCTATAGCAAGTTCACTGTGATTTGCTACTGATAGTTGAACTAAATATTGTAAATGGTTATAGGCTTTATCATAAGTCTATAAGATATGTTCCATAAGTACGACACTACCTATAATTCGTAATGCTAGAGACTTATTGAGAGCTAGTTCGAGAACGATAAGCGAGAATTGACTACACTCAATTTTGCAGGACTTCCATATTCCTATTTAGTCTGTGATAAGCCTTTGCCTGCGCCTCACCAGGCGTCGTTTTATGAAAACCTATGACGTTTCACCTACGTCACTTCATTACACGCTCTCAGTAACCATGCAGTGACAAATTTATGGAACATATCGTATAAAGCCATTATATAATATTGATATGTGCGAACATTAAATAGCTCTTGTACTTTAAACTGCATAAAGAAAGATGAAAAATAGTATAGTCAGGGGTAAATAACGAAAGGAGTTAGAGACGCTAGATTCCGTATTGTGGAATACAGTGGGACTTTCAAACGCAGACACATAAAAGAGAAAACGCCTCGGTCGCGCCGCCTATAATTCAAAATAAGTATGATATTTTCCAACCAATAGCGTGGCAATTAGGCTTAGAGTAAAGTTTATTCATTAAGACGCATTTGAATTAGAAACATGCAACTTTAAAGTTGGTAAATTCCTTATTCGATAATGAAATGGAATTAAATGTCGTTTTTGCATCCTTCAATACAGTTTTAGTTGTTTTAATTTCTTTAGTCACAGATACAGTCGATGATCCTGATCCCACAGTTCCCACTAAGCCTTGGCTCACTGGGCCGACTCTGTAACCGCGCACATACGGCAAAACAAGTTTGATCACATTTTGAGGATTTCCCCGGCTTCAAATTGCAAATTGTTGACTTATCTTTCTTCTTTAAATCGCTGTTTACTCGCGATTGAATATAATAATTATATTGGGTTGATTTATGAGACGACTTCACAACATCGACACCCGCCATTTTACTTTACCCAGAATACCTTGCGGCGCGAGATTTTAAGGCAAAACTTTTAAGGTTCAGGTCTTATTTACAATACAGTTTCAAAGATGGCACTACGTTAGTTACAAATTCTATGACGTTTCAAGGTCCCACTGTATTCTACACTACGGAAGCTAGCGTCTCTAACTCCTTTCGTTATTTACCCCTGGTATAGTCAATATTTTAACGGCAGTTATATCGCCATGAAGTGTTTGTAACCTATGTAGCCGCATTTTCAGAAAAGATCTGAGTGATCATCTAACACCATAGCCCACTCGATCACGCACAACACGACGCAAGCTGCAGCGCAGCGTCCGTGAGCGAGTAGCGAGTGTTCTATGTTAACAGTTAAGATCAAATCATGGGTTTATAAAAAACGAAAGTGCATCTTGCCACACAGCTTCCACCCGAAATCGCGACCTAGAGGCATTGCCTTACCAAAGGTAGAAGTACCATATCCAGAAACGATAGTTTTTTATAAATCCATGATCAAATTCCCTACATAGTTTCAGCATCGTATGTCAAAGGTTTTGGAATTATTGTGAACAGTTAGTATCTATATTATAAAATTCACTATCGGGGATCAAGGGAATTTTAAGATACAGTGAGTGGTTTTTGCGAGTTCTCTATATCATAAAATTCACTGGTGAAGGTCAAGGAGATTTTTAGATACAGTGATCAGTCAGTCCAGTGAGTGACTTCACAAATATCTATAATATAAAATTCACTTTCAAAGAGGTTTTAAGATACAGTAATTAGTTTGTGCGTGAGTGGATTTCACAAATAACTGTATAATAAAATTCCCTTTCGTCCTCTTTTTCGTGAAAGCCAAGCTGGGGTTGTCAGGCCCCTTTAGCCTTTCATATACCATTCTGCTTACTTCATCCTCAGCATTTATTCTCCAGACTCGTTTCCGGATATTTTTCTGAAAACAACGTCGATAGTTTTTCCTTTTTTAAAAATTTATGTTATTTTAGAGTAGTATAAGTCAATGTGATGTTTTGATTAAAGCAGGGATAGATGTAATTTTAGAAGCAGGAATGGAGAACAGAGTATTCTGGGCGCGACGGGGGGGGGGGGGTATGAATGAATAGGCGGGTCATAGCGACAAAGGTAAAAAGGAATTACGAGTTTTTCGCCGTCCCCGTCAGCAACGTCATCAAAGCGTAGTTTAAGTGAGCCAATAAGATAATTTAAAATTTTCGTTGTGTGTTGGAGAGAGGGGCTCTATACTGGGCTATGAGTTGGACTGAAGTAAATACTAACCGTTCTCCATTCCTGCCTCTAAAATTACATCTATCCCTGATTAAAGTGAAAGGCGGTCAACATAGCTGTTGTGAATAAAGATTTCAAAGGGTGAACTATGACTATAATTTACCTGAATTTTATTTATTTTATTACTTTTCAGTCAAGCATTTTAAAGTATGGCGGCGAATTGAAGCCCAAAGTTCACATATCCTTCTATAGGACAAAGCGAACTAGCATACTACATTTTAGTAAAATCGGTTTAAACGAGCGAAAGTTATTAAAGGAAATGTTTAACATTTCTAGCGCCATTTTTCAACATGGTCACATATTGGAAAAAATTAAGTAAAGTTCTTTTGAAACAGGAAGTATTGTTTAAATATTGAACCCGCGAAGTACACAAAGCTCGTGGTGAATTTCTATAATTTAACTTCAGAGGAGCTGAGCCCAAGCGATGGTGGACAGGTATGCCATCTATAGGAAGTTTTTGATCGTATAAGCACTGTTCTTCCGGACTAAAATTGTTGGTCCCTAGTATCCAAGAGAGAATTAAGAATAGTTACCATTTTTCAAGAGAGAATGAAGAATAGTTACTATTATTCAAGAGAGAATCAAAAATAGTTACTATTATTCAAGAGAGAATCAAAAATAGTTACTATATTATAAGGTGGGGTGGCGTAGCGGTTAGCGCTTTCGCCTCGCAGCAAGAGGATCCCGGGTTCGATCCCGGACTGTGGCACCGGGTGAAAATCTGGGAACAAATCCTTCTGCGTAGAGTTTGCAAGTTCTCTCCCCACTTGTTAAAAGGAGTTTTCCTCCGCGGTCTAACCCGGTTTCTCCTTTCCATCAAAACTTGCTGAGGTTAACGGTAATAGTTAGTATAGGGCGCTGTAGGTTAGCTGTGGCATATGGGCTAGCCACCACCCCTCTATGCAATATAAAGGGACCCACCTGTAAATAAGTCGCGAGTTGACTTAGTGTGGACATCCCTTCCTAGACCAAGCTTAGATTATTATTATTATTATTATTCAAGAGAGAATCAAAAATAGTTACCATTATTAAAGAGAGAATCAAGATTATTAGCCACTGTTATTCAAGGCAGAATCAAGATTATTAGCCACTGTTATTCAAGGCAGAATCAAGATTATTAGCCACTGTTATTCAAGGCAGAATCAAGATTGTTAGTCACCATGCAGTATTAAAGACAGAATCAAGATTATTAATCACCATTATTCAAAAAAACAATCAAGAATATGATTCAGAATTCTAGGGACAGTCATGAATAGTAACCAGTATTCAAGAAAGAATCGAGATTATTAATCACCAGTATTCAAGAGGCAATCAAGAATAGTATTCAGAATTCAAGGGACAATCGCAAATAGTCACCAGAATTCAAGAGACAATCAAGAATAGTCACCAGAATTCAAGAAACAATCAAGAATAGTCGCCAATACTCACGAAATAATGAAGAATACTCATCAGTACTCAAGAGACAATCAAAATCATTCGAAAGAAATCTCCAAATTTCTTAGTTGAATCAGTTCGTAATTTTGGACAGCGTATGGAAATTATGGTAATCACCGTAATCATTTTAAATTTTGAGAGACCTCATCGCATAAACTGTTAAAACTGTAATCTTTATTCTTGTGCTAATTTCATTTTCATTTCCCATTTACGAAGGCTAAAGGGGACACTAAAGGTTTTGGAAATATTTTTATTGCAATTATAAAAGTTTCGTCGAGGGGTAAATAACTTGAACATTTGAGACAAAGAATTAATTTTTAGAAACCTCTTCGAGTGAAGTTGTTACGAATCTGAGCTAAATTACAACAGTGACATGCCCCTGGTTTTGGAATTTTAGGAACGCCCAGTTTCATTCAACAACCAACACTTCGAATCACGACCTTTCGATTTTACACTTAGTTTGTAATTACATTCATCTGTCCGTAGCCCAGGCCGTGTCCTCTACTATATATTAGCTTTCAACTTAGATGCAACGTCAAGTGAACCTTTCAAAATAGAAATACGAGGGTCTACCTGCCTTTGGCAGTGGTTTCGAGTATTATTCGTTACGAGTACAACAGTGTATGTACGCTATTTCTTTTCAGGAGTTTTCGCCACCAGAGTGCTTCCGAAACAGCAACCCAGCCTGCCATACTGCCCAGCCCCCCAACGGCTACATATCTTTCCATCTCTTGCCTCGTCGACGACCCCATTCGTCCACCAGACAAAGTTGAAACGCAGTTAATAAGTAGTTGGGAAGAACAGGATGTATCGCAATCATCCTCTGGACGCCTGCAGTTCAATTCTGTTCATGTGGGTGGACGGATAGAGGGAGATCGAATGAGTCAAGAAAAGGCGACGGCCACTCGAGCACGAACGGACCGACTCAGGGATGTTCCCCCTGGTACGCCATACACGGACCTTTTCGGAGCATCGTTCGAGCAATTTTTCGTACGCCTTTGACTGTATCTGGTCTTAAACCTTGACCCGGAAAATCTATAAACTAGTACGCGCAAAGGCGAGCGTAGGTTTAGTAACAAAGTCGGCGGTGCGTACTAAGGATGGCGGGAAGACCCTTACATCTTTACGTTCTTCTCCCAGTTGAAATTGCTTACGCTTAAACCCAAGCCAAGTTTGGATCTTTGAAAGACGTGAAAACCGTTTGGATAAACGTCATCTTAAATCGGCGACCGCCACCAGAAATAACAAGATGGCCTAAACTGATGAAACCCCCCATTGTTCACATATTACAGGTATTGGTCATGGTGTATACTTTACTGATAAACCACTTTACACAAAGTCAATCGTTTTCAATAAAGGGGATAGTGAAAATTGTTCCCCCCTCTCTCAGCTTTAACTTCAGTGCAGTGTTAACAAGCCCTCTGTGAGACAAGTTAGTCAAGTACTGATTCAAACTGAAATATTAGCTTCCTCTCGACAGTTTATTGGCTATAGGGAGCTAACAGTTCTGACCCTGAAACGTCACACCCTTCTATCTCTTACTGGAGTTTCATCCCCCCTAACGGTTTGAAACAGTATTCTACACGCAAAAATGCCAACCAGAGAGGGGCTGCGTGACGTCAGATTATCTCTTCCCCCCAGCCAGTTGTTAGCTCCCTATACATTCATATTTATTTCTACAAACTTAACTTGAAACTTTTCGTTTAAAAATACATATCTTTTTACCAGGAAAACCATGATTATTACTTATTCTAGTACCCCTTTGAAAATGACTATTAATTATTCTAGTACCCCTTTAAAAAAATCAGTATTATTCATTTCAAAAAAGTGACTATTACTTAAAAAAAAACTTGATTATTACATATTACACTACTCCTCTAAAAACATGACTTTTTGCTATTCTTCAACCCCATTAAAAAACTATTACTTATTCTACTACCCCCTTAAAAACATGACTATTACCAGAAGGGGATAATAGAAGAAGGATGACACTCTGTATCCTCTTAATGCTTTAGTTATGTAACGTCATTCTTCCCAGGCTCGCCCTTTTAGTTTGCTTTCCCGCTCATCAAACTACAAATGGGCATTGCACCTTAAGGGTGAATTCTATAATTGTTTGGCACTAAATCCCCAGCAATCATCCCACAAACATCGTCTTGACGTGGGACAAAAACGCGCAAGCGCGTCTTGCCAAATATTTAAACGCTAATAGAGTAATGATGAGGGAAGTATTTATCGCGTATGTGATTCGTTTTAGTAACCTTGCTCTAAATGTTCCGATGTTGGGAAGAGTGACGTTACACTTACCCCGCTTTGTGGTACACTTCTCTCGAAGAGAAGTATTATATACTTCTGCTATTACTTATTCTACTATCCTTTTAAAAATGACTATTAATTCTACTAACCTTTAACAAGTTTGTCAAGACAAAAATATTAGCCACATCGTATGATCGTAACGTACATAAATTAGAACAACAAGATGAATTGGAAAAACTTCTTCCCGGTCGGTTAAAATTTATATAATATACTTATGTTAGCCTATACCGAAGAACTGCGAGGGAAACATTTCCCCGATGTTAACATCTTCATATACTTATGTTAGCCTATACCAAAGAACTAATGTCTCTCTTCGTAGTATGGCTCCCAACCGGAGAGAAGGAAAATTTTCTGGTCGGTCGATTAAAAAGAAATATTTTGCCTCTCCTGCCGCGAAGTTATATTATTATATCTCCTGGCCTGTATCAAGTTTAAAACTCCACCTGTGAACTATAACGTTAACTAAAAAGGAAAATATTTTCTTTCGACGCTCTGTGGCACTACTACTGCTACTACAACTACTACTACTATTACTACTATTACTACTATTACTATTACTACTACTACTGCTACTACTACTATTACTACTATTACTACTATTACTACTATTACTACTATTACTATTACTACTATTACTACTATTACTACTATTACTATTACTACTATTACTATTACTACTACTACTGCTACTGCTACTACTATTACTGCTACTACTACTACTACTACTACAGGGCAGGTCAAACTAAGAGCCCCATCGTAGATATCCATCATACGATGTGGCTAAAAATGCCTATTACTTATTCTACCAACCTTTAAAAATGACTGCTTATTCTACTACCCCTTTAAAATATCAGAATTATTCAACTACCCCTTTAAAAACATGACTTTTACTTATTTTACTTCCTCTCTGAAATCATGACTATTACTCATTCTACAGCTCCTTTGAAAAGTACTATTACTTATTCTACAGCTCCTTTGAAAAGTATCATTACTTATTCTACAGCTCCTTTGAAAAGTACTATTACTTATTCTACAGCTCCTTTGAAAAGTACTATTACTTATTCTACAGCTCCTTTGAAAAGTACTATTACTTATTCTACAGCTCCTTTGAAAAGTACTATTACTTATTCTACAGCTCCTTTGAAAAGTACTATTACTTATTCTACTACCCTTTAAAAACATGACTATTTTTTACACTCCTAAGAATTTTAACAATTTGACTGATATTGTACTATCCTGAAAATAAGTATTTCGTTCGTCTCTTGGCAGCACGCACAAAGCTACGTTACATGGAGACCTAGCTTTGCGTGTGCTGACAACCGAAGCTGGAACAGAGTATATACAGAATAAACGGTCGTCCGAGATAAGGAGTTGCCTATCCTGTAGCGTGAAAACAAATTTACTCACGCGCATTCTTTATCCATGTTAATTCCATGGGAGGTAGAACGTAAAAATTTTAAAAAAATAAGGCTTAGCCTAATGGCTAAAGAATAATCTAGCGTTTTCCATTGGGATCGCCTGGTCAAGCATGGGAGCGCTCCAAGATCGCTCCGTATTTTGTTGATTCGTCATCGCTCTAGCTCGGAGGACGAATGTAGTTGCTCCCATTGAAAGACAAAAGTTTTTTCAGAGCGGTTTTGTGACGTCATCAGGCGCTCCATTTTGGTCGCTCCGTCGGAGAGGTTGGGATCAATCCGGGAGGGAGCGACTGGGTCAATGTAAGACGCGCTCACCTCAAGGAAAAACGCTATCCTTTATCTTATGGGAAGTAGACGTTTTGGGGGAAAATTTGAATTTGCGTAATCAATTTTTTACAATGACAAGCTCTCACTAACCAGTGATAAACTTATGGAACATATCTTATGAACTTATGGTTTTGGTGATATGCAAGGATAAGTTGTATGGAATTTACAGGCACTAGTATAGAAATCAAATATTTAATTGAAAAAATCAAAGTCATATGCTTAAGGGACTAAAAGAGCACGTTTTCAAACATTACGATCGATAAAGGATTAATTTCAAACTCAGCGTTGATAAGATAAGAGACTACATCGCTGTGATAAGCGGTTTACGAAGCGTCATCTGCTACAATCATGTCAATTTTTTTACGAACCTTGCGCCACAACATCCATTGAAGTCTGGAGTGTGGCGCACTCGCCACTCCTGCAAGCCAAACTTCTGGGTGACAAAATTTGAAGGAATACGACACATGTCGGCGATCGTACCCTACAGGTGCTGTTCGCCGGAGGTGACTTGACCCCAACAATGCCAACACCCCTTCCGTCACCTTCCAAGTAAACCTCATTTCATTCTCCGATTCATCACATACTAAAACCAGGGTCTATACCTGCTAAAATCTAATGAAATAAATCCAGGAAATTTGAATTGGTCGTTTCCAGTTAGCTGTTTCTAAGGGACCGGACATAAACTACGACACACTCTTATGGGGGGAGGGTGTTGGTAAGTTTGTGACGGTCATCATATCTATGGTGACGGTACGTGACAACAGTGGAGGGAGGGGTTCTTCGATGCGTGACGTCACATTAAACATTAATTTTTTCACGAAGTCAGTAAGAGGCTAATTGCCTCTCTTTTGTTATAGAAGAAAGAACACAACATTCCAAAGTCCACCGTGGGAACGACCTCTACAATAATTTAAAAAAAAATTATTCCATCATCGCTTAAATGGTAGAAAATTTAAGCAATGATCTCCAACTTACGCCTAATTTAAAAAGCGCATTTAAAATAAATTGCAGAACTTAGGTAGCTACACGTACGCGTAAGAATGGCTAATGTAGAGAACGCGTAGTGCCAGCTTAAACTCTCTAATGTCACTGTTCATTCGCCACTAATATTAGCGAGGATCCTCCTTCCGATTGAAATGATTTGTTTCTTTAGCATATTTTTGAAATCTGAATCCCAATTCCCAAGCTCGACTAGCCTAAGGTTTTCGTGTGTCAATGTCGAAACCTATGGGCCTAAAGTGTGCCGCTTTAACTAACATTTTGAGTGGAACGCCTATCACTAAGAAAAAGGGGCCTCTTTTCAAATTAATCAAATTTAAGTTGTACATTAATACAAATCATAGAAACGTGACGTGGTTTTTTGGAAATGGGTCTGAGAAAACGTGACGAAGCGTAATCTGGGGGGTCAGAAAATGCTTTTTTTGCGTGACGTAGTTTATGGACGGTCCCTAAACCTTTAAATTGTCTATATATGATATAGCAAGTATCGTTATAGAACGACACGCTTAGAGGAGAAATTATAAACTAAATACCAATTTGGGAAAAATCACCCAGAAAATTGCCTTCCCTTTCTCTACCAAACTAAACGTATTTATTAAACGGAGATGAGAGAGTTGAGGCTGCTATGCTCGTATCAATTGAAAAAAATAATAATAAAATGTTTTAAGGCATTTCAAAATTCGTCTGCTACGATAAAGCATCCAGTTATCGTTGTTTTCTACTACTGTAATGTACTTAAAGCTGGTTTTAGTTAACTACAGTTAAAAAATAAAAATTTTCCGGATGGAATTCATTACTAGCAGGGCCGGAAATAAGAAAAATTTCTTATAGGACACATGGATTAACTAACGCTAGCGTTAGTTAATCCATGTAGGACATGTGTCCAGTGACCCCCGGTTTAACTTTATAGGACATTGTCCACTGGAGTGTGCAAAAATAGTGTCAAGCTATCAAAACTTGGGAAAAATTATTGGTCAAACTGTCCAGTGACCCCCCTAGTTTTTGAAAAAATTATGGGACATTTTAAAATTTTATTGGACAATGTCCAGTGTCCTGTGCTTATTTCCGGCTCTGATTACTAGAACTATCCTGACGCTAGACACATTATAGCCGCAATAGCAGACAATTTTTCTGTATTCTTTTAAGCCGAAATAAATTTTTAATTTGCATCGTTAAGTACCAGACTCCGAAGCCTAACACTATGAATACTATGGGGTCAAGTTGTCATCTTAACCCCTGTAGCAACCGCATCTTTCTTGTGATTTTGAGGAATTAGATCAAGTTAGAAAATGAAATGTTTGTGACACGAAACGATTAGGGACATGGCTGATGTCCGTGTTTATTTGAACTCCTGGCAGGTAAAGAGCTGCTAAATAATAAAATAGAAAGTTTCACAGCCATCCGACTAGGTATAAAATTAAACGCCGCCTTTCTGTTCTCGTTATTGTCACTTGTCAGGCGCCTTGAAGCAAATGGGAGACAGGCGGGGAGGGTTTCATATGTTCGTCTCTTCCCCCTCGGGCGCAAACTTCGAATTTGTGGTCCATTAGTTTCCCGGAATCAATATTTGCCTAATTCAAGCTATCCTCCGCGCAGCGCAGCGCCCTCTATCTACTCTCTCCCTCTCTCTCACTCTCGGTTGGACTATATTGGGGCTGTTAATATTCATCAATGGATAATAACTCATTAGAGCGAGTGTCTTTAATAGAGCGGATATTCCAGGATTAATCCCCTTCGTTCCAATTCAAATATATGGCCTCGAGTTTATAAGCCCTTCAAAAGCCGATTGCCCTTTTGTTTTGTTTTCAATGCACGATGCATTTAATTGATTGTTACAGAGAGAATATAGGACGCGAGAGGGGTCGGCCAGACACGCAAAAGGCGCAGTTTAGTTTCCCTTCGTTGACGCGTTAGTTTGCTAATGATTGTAAAGACGCGTTTACACATTCACTTTAAAGGCCGACTTCCAGCGAAAAGGGTTCTAGCGAACTGAAAACCGAGCATCGAGACTAACAATGGACTGAGCGACCGTGCCGATTTTCGAAGCCCCGCTGGGTCAAAAGTTGGAAGGGTTCTTGCTAACTGAAAGCCGTGCAATTTGGTTCTAGGGAACTGAAGATGAACAATAGAAATACTATTAAATTTATTTCCTCTCGAATTTTTGCTTTTCTCTATTGTGTATCTTCAGTTCGCTAGAACCACATTGCACGGCTTTCAGTTAGCGAGAACCCTTTCAACTTTTACCCCAGCGGGGATTCGAAAATTGGCACGGTCGCTCGGAGGTCGCCCAAAACGGCACATTTTTGTTCGCCACCCTCAAAAAATAGATAGCTTAAAACGGCACACTTTCCGACAACCAAAAACGGCACACTTGGTCTTGGATTATGGTTTGCAATTTAAAACCTTTAAACCTGTGTCCTAGCACTTTAATATATTCTTGTACATCGATTTCCCTATTTTTTAGCAATAAATATTTTTCTTCGAGAAAAGCTTCTCTCTCTCGGTCTCTTTTTCTTTTAATTTTTTTAGCGCCACTTATTTTTTCTTTAAGTCTGTCGTTATCTGAATCTCTATTAAAACTGTAGTCCGCGCTTTTGATCGCAATCAATGCTTCAGATATTGAAGTAGGTATTCTTGGTATAAGCTTTCGTCTTTCCCTGTACACCGACTTTCTTACGCTCGAAATATCACTGGCCACCAAATCCGAATTATTGTCATAAATTTGAACCTCTCTCCGTATTAGTTTCGAAGGCTGGACAGAAAAGTCTTCAACAGCTTTCCTTTTGCAGTTAACACGAAGCTCTTGTCGCTGTAGGTCATTTGTCTTTAATTTGTCATGAGCATGGTCCATGTTGTTGTTACCTTTTATTATTGATTTGTTAACGTCGGTTGTAATAGTTACGTTACAGTTCTTAAATGTGCATCGCCATACAATATCGCTACTTTTCTTTAGTGTGCGGAACAACTTAAATTTAAATTGGTCAAATATTAAGCACTGGCCACCCTTATTACTAGCAATTAATTTGAAGTCCATTTTTCTAGTCTATCGGCTTACAACTTGTCCAAATGAGGCTATAAAAATATGACGTTTTGGGCTACAGTAAACAATCAGATTTCAGAAAACCTACGAAAAAAATGTGCCGTTTTTGGTTACAAAAAATGTGCCATTTTAGGCCAACATTTTTTAATAATGTGCCGTTTTGGGAAATCTCGGGTCGCTCAGTCCATTGTTAGTCTCGATGCTCGGTTTTCAGTTCGCTAAAACTCTTTTCGATGGAAGTCGGCCTTTAATTAAAATACTTTTCAAACGTTTTGGAAAAGGTCGAAATATGTCATTTTATTGTTAACAGAAGTAAATGGTTCATTTAGTTCTGTTGTTAACCATGCTTATTTTTGTGAGAAAATGCAATTATATTTAAAACTGGGTTACGCCTTTGAAAAAACGGTTCTAAAGATGGAACAACCATTATATTGATCCAAAGACGTTATATATGACTTCAAACATAAGTTTATAAGATATGTTCCATAAGTATTACACTACGTATACTTCGTAATCTTAGAGACTTAACTGAGAGCTAGTTCGAGAACTACGCCAGAATTGACTACACGCGGTTTTGCAGTCCGTCTTCCTATTTAGTCCTTACTATGACTTTGGCAAAGCCTCACCAGACGTCGCTTTACCTAGTGTTTCCACTTTGCGGCGAAAAAGTCCGTTTTCGGCGAAAATCTAGTCTCTGAGCACCAAAATATTGAAAAGCGGCGAAAAGGCGAAAATGCGGCGAAAACCTTATAAAACGGCGAAAACTTTATTTAGATATTTTTTTACGTTTCATCACACATTTTTGCTCAGTTTTTATAATATCTAGTAGGCTATGGGCTCAGGGTCTGATTAGGCTCACTTAAAGGGGCTGTTGGTAAGCATATCGCGACGGTGGCGCCATTCCTTATGGCCAAAGAGCTGGGTGTTTTCCCCCTGAACTAAGGGCGGACTTCAACCCAACAGCGCCGGTTAGCCCCTTTAAGTGGTAGAGATTGGTGTCATTGCTTGGCGGTCTTAAATTATAATGGGACACAACAAGCGTGATCGATTTGGCTCAACTTGGCTACGCTTTGTGTTTCTCTCAAGCACAGCCAACTCCATCGCGCCATAAAAGCCCCTTCAAACAATTTTTCCTGTGTAAAAGCGTGTATCAGGAATTTTCGGCTTTTTTAGCTCGAATAATAAAAGGAGTCAGCTTTTAACATGATCGTCTATGGGAGGAACACCACTTTTTGACCCTTATTTTAAAAAATTTGGTTCATATTTCTTGAAATTTATATTAGACTAGCTGTTACCCGCGGCGTCGCTCGCGTGTAATAAGAACTACCATCAAAATGATATAAAGAATGGGTAGATTTTACTGATGACTAATAATTTTGTAGCACCCTAGGAGCGAAGGCACTCAGCGTTGCCCGTCAGCCCGTCGGAACATTTTTTATTATTTTTCACGCGGACATTATTCTATAAAGAAGGGTTTTAAGTTTTTGGCCGCCATTTAAAAAGATGGCAACAAATCGAACCCGAAAGACCAAGCAACCCGTCTATAGGTTAAAGGAAACCCGTGTACTAAATATTTGTGAAATCGGTTGAAACGCGCGGACTTTGTTGCATAGAGAAAATTTTTTACATTTCTGGGCGCCATTTTTTAAGATGGCGGCGGATCGGAAAAATCTTTCTTAGTACGCGCCTACTACTTATGAGTAACGTTCCTGCTAAGTTTCAGCCTTCTAGGGCAAGCGGTTTGGGCTGGGCGTTGATTATCAGTCAGTCTGTCAGTCAGTCAGTCAGTCAGTCAGTCAGGACTTTGATTTATATATATTTATATTAGATATGAAAATTAAAAGCGAAAATTTCTGATCCGGGCTTTTACATAGCGTTTCCAGCCTAAGCCCTATAGAGTGGGCTGTGGTTGAACCAATAAAAAGAGAAAAAATTAGGGGATTTTTTGCGGCGAAAATCTACTATAGATGGGGCGAAAAACAGCACTTTTGCACCTAAAGTGGGCGAAAATCCTAACCTTCGAGTGGAAACACCTTTACCTCAAATCGATGAGGTTTCACCTACGTCACTTCATGACAAGCTCTCAGTAGCTAGTGACAAACTTATGAAACATATCTTAAGAACTTATGCTTCAAACTATTGGACTGGTAACTTTGAAGCACTATCAAACTTTTTGATTCCACATACCGGAGGTTCCGTCTTCAACCTTCATTAACCAGACGATAATGCTTTCCCCTTTTAAAAATTGTGTATTGAAAGCTAGCCTTTGCCAAGACATTTACCCGAAATTAACTTTTCAAATTACCCGAAACTACCCGGACACAAAAAGTTTGGTCCTTCTACCCGTGTCAAGGTCAAACTGGTCGTCGGGTAAACAAGAAAAGATGGGGAACCTAGATATGCTATTATTGCTTTATACCAGGAGTTCATAATAACCCGAAGTACGAAACTGGTTAAAAAGCCCGTAACAACAAAGTTTCGCCGTAAAGCTCAGCGGATTCATACACCGCTTAACTCCCAAAGAAATAGTTACCTCATTTTTTAGCGCCCACGCGCATTAACTTACACACTTCCGGTTTAGCACTATTTTTATCTTGTGATTTGGGAGTGAAAATGGCTCACGTCTGCTTCTGTCGGAACGGTGTAAATTAAGCCTTGGCTAAGAAGTTGGGTTTTAGTCGGGGTTTTTAGTTTTCTACGAAACATTTAAGCGATCGTCAATGATGTTTTCTTGTGATATGTGTGAGTGAGAATTTTGTGGTTAAATTAAAAGGGTTTGGACAAATTTATTCCCAGAATCTTTAATATAAGAATTGCAACGTGTTTCTACGTCCACCATAAGTGACCATATCGCCATTTTTCTTTTCGACGAAGATCCCAGCCAACGGAAGTTTTGGAACGAAAACCAAGGAACATAGATACCACTACGATATACTGTAAGGTTGTATGTCCATAAACAGGCTAATCCTGTCTATGCGCAACGACAGAATCTTGTTGTTCGCGATTTTTACCATTAGCTCTATGGCCAGTTTCATACTTCCCCCCCGAAGGGGGGGTTATTATGAACTCCTGTTTATACTGATAAGCAACTGCAGAAGTTAAAATTAATGAATTAATCAAGCTTTAATCAAAGCTCTATCCACAACTAGGATGGCGTGTAAACACTTTCCTCTCGTTATTCCTCAAAGAACATTCTTAGTTTGCCAGCATAACTGTTAACCATGTCCATATTAAAAGTCGAATATCTCTAGCCGTACAAAAAGAGAATGAATGCTCCCAAGCTATAGGCGTAACCCAGTTACGATCAGACCTTAAACTCTTGTGATTTAGTTGACGTCACGACACTTGATTCTATCAAAGGACCTAAAACTGTTAATTTTAATGTTTATTTAACTTTCAGCCGTTAATGTCTCATAATAGAGGACACTTTAACATAAATATCAATTAATCTCATCTTGGACCGTGAGGGTTTAATTCTCAGCCCACTACAAACATATACAACATTAAATAAGCATTAAATTCCTTTCTACCTTGCAACGTCCAAAAAACGTTTAGGCTATATTTAAATTTGCTTGTGTTTAAAAGCAAAAGCAAGTATGTACTGACGTTAATTTTAAAGGACTCAAGGCGTTTTCATTACGACATCAGTAGTCACTTGATTTCTGCTCGAAATTGAGGGAAGTTTTGAAAGAAAAAGTAAGAATGTATCGATGTTATTTTTAGAATAGGGTTAACGCGGTGTTTATAACAATCTCACTTGAGACAATAAACCCTCGTTCTACCGAATTAGAGTCATCTTACCGTTGTGGGGATTTTTTTCATTCGAGACCCCATTGAGTCTTGAAGTTATTCACATATCCCGATGAATATGGAATCACTTAAGACTATGTGATTTGTGGAATGCGAGGGTGGAATGTTTATTTCTTTCAAAATATGTTCTAATAAGGTAGGTCTAGCGAACGATGTGACTACTATTATGGCCCACCAGGCCCAACCCTTGAATCATCTTGTTACAAAATATGTTCTCAGAATGAGGCATCATGTTTTGTTTGGGTAAAAATAACGGTCAGTTCCTCAACAACCGAGTTGAACGGTTAATCGCTACCTACTAATTCACGTTTCCAAACGCCAGGAAAACACTTTAGACTAGAGATTACTTAATTATAAACTGTAGGGTAGCTCAAAGTGGAATATATCCCCATCTGTTAGTGGTGCCGTGTGGTACGTTTGAACGCTCTAGCGAGGCCTTCAAAATCAAGACTCAAAAATGCCGGGAGAGGGATAAGATGGGAATGAAGAGTAATTGTTGACAAAAGCGAGCCTATAATCGCCTTGAGCAGCTTCCCTATAGAGAAGAATGAGTGGAAACGACACGACATGACTTTCGGTAAAACCCTTGGTAAAACTGAAGGTTGGCAAAAACTCGCGCTAGAGGAGAGTTTGCTAACAGTACAGTACTCTGCATTGGGGGGAGAATCAGACTTATCGAGTTTCAACACCCCTCGAGCAGCGACACTCTGTAGGAGGTGAAATGGAGAGAGGCAAAAATAGATGAACTGCCATTTCAAAACGAGCGCTCTAGCGTTTTGCATCACGTGGCTTTTAGAACTACATCTTTCCCAAAGTTTTCACTCCCTTTCTTAATTCTCTCTGGTCACAGAGGCAGGGCCGGCGTTGAGGGAGTTATGCGGGGCAAAAGTGTCCTGGGCCCAGGACGGGGACGTACCTGCTAGGAGGTCAGGGCAGGGAGCACAAATTTTTGTGCTCACTGGTCAGAGCCGCGTGTAATGTTGTCTTGATGGGAGTTCACGTTTTCCTCCATTTCCCAGGCCCTGTTCAGAGGCAACGTTTTAGCATGGGTATAGAGTTTTCCTCTCTTTCAAGCATTCCAACAACGATCATATGACGCGTTCTCTCTTCTAACGGAATTCACCGAAGGAGAAAGATGTAACAGAATGAGCTACGTGTTTTGAGTTTATACTTTCACAAATTAGCCTCCTATAGAATCTCCCTGCCTCGAGCCCCCATACTTACCCTTAAAATGTTTGGACAGTAGTGCCATCTACCGTGTTTAGAAGGGCAGAGGAGAGAAACGATTCCCATCTTATCGATCGAAAATCAACTTACTAAAGTTCCCTAGAAGCAAGACTAGGGAGCCTTTGCTTTGCTAGAAGACATCAGGGAAAGGTAAAACACCCTATTCACCCAGGCTTAAGGAAACGTTGGTATTTTGCGAAGCTAACTCTGTTGGATCTTAATTTCTCAAATCGCAAATTCTGACCGAATCTCGCTTGACATTTAATAATAATAATAATAATAATAATATTTATTTCGCAAAAATAAATCGCTGGCAACCACAGAGGCAAGCCTATATGTGGTGGTTACCGGGACAACACGAGACAACAATAAAGAGAACCATACAGAAAAAAAAAATTAAATATATAAATAAAATACAATTACAAATTTTCACGTAACCAATTATTGAAGACAAGATTAGACACTAGAGACTCCTTAACATTAATCAGTCGCATTTCGTAACTAATGTAAAAATATGGAACAAAATGGCCTCGGATAGATTAAAGCCCCATTGTTTGTAAGGTTTCAGCTATCGAGAATATTTTACTGTTTAAGATAAGTAACCCTTAATAGCAATCTCTTTTAAAATCGCCAATGAGTTTTTAGTGAGTAGTCCCTCGATGATTACACTTAACCCAGACACAGCCCTTAATCCCCATCCCATTTAAATCACCAATTAAAATCGACACTGAACGAAACGTATCATTTTAAAACAAATAAACCCTTAACTGATGTACAGAATATGTGTCAATAGGCACTCAATACGAAGCCAATATTATTACTCCCCCTGTAAGCTGTATGGTCAACTGTATGTCCCTTGATGCGTTACCTGTAGCAGTCGTAAAATGTTTACACACACGTAACCCTTAAATAATACACTTACAAAAGTTTTAGTTCACAGCATACTGAGTATACCCTCTATGTGTTACCTTTAACAATGCTAAAATAATTATACACGTAACCGTTAATATAAGTACAGAAATTCTTACTGATTACCCCTTCGATAGTGCTAAAAAATAAAGGGAGGATGAAAAGGAAAATCAAGTAATCTTTTTATCGATTATTCTACAAATTATAAGACCAGTCTGCATAGTGAAACATTCAGGAAATACCTCCGAATGATTTTAAAATTCAAATTAGGTTCAGATTTTAAGGATAATTCTAAATAAAGACCTCCGACTAATCGCGTAACGCACTACATTTTTGTTAACAGAATTCTCGTGACAGGCTCTATGTCTCGCACCTCGATTGTCACATCGCGCGCATATTTATCAAGAACTGTAAATCACCAATGAACGAAAAATATCACCTTTGCACAATCTCTATCATTTCACTCTCCCTTTAGAAGACGAATTAAAAAATTTTACAACAACTTCTTCTTCATCACAGGTGATACTAATAGCCTCATGTTGAGATGTACATAAACGATGTGCCAAAAAAAAAAAGGAAATTGCCTCACCCCTCGGATGCTGCCTTCCCTATTCAGACTATAATTCTCTTTTAATTGAAAGTCTTCGTTCCTGTTCTTTACCGGGATAAAGTGAATAAGTCGGTGGTTCAATGCTAAGTCAAGTTATCCCGAGCAGGGGTAAATAACGAAAGGAGTTAGAAACGCTAGCTTCCGTAGTGTAGAATACAGTGGGACCTTGAAACGTCATAGAATTTGTAACTAACGTAGTGCCATCTTTGGAACTGTATTGTAAATAAGACCTGAACCTTAAAAGTTTTGCCTTAAAATCTCGCGCCGCAAGGTATTCTGGGTAAAGTAAAATGGCGGGTGTCGATGTTGTGAAGTCGTATCATAAATCAACCCAATATAATTATTATATTCAATCGCGAGTAAACAGCGATTTAAAGAAGAAAGATAAGTCAACAATTTGCAATTTGAAGCCGGGGAAATGCTCAAAATGTGATCAAACTTGTTTTGCCGTAAGTGCGCGGTTACAGAGTCGGCCCAGTGAGCCAAGGCTTAGTAGGAACTGTGGGAACTGTGGGATCAGGATCATCGACTGTATCTGTGACTAAAGAAATTAAAACAACTAAAACTGTATTGAAGGATGCAAAAACGACATTTAATTCCATTTCATTATCGAATAAGGAATTTACCAACTTTAAAGTTGCATGTTTCTAATTCAAATGCGTCTTAATGAATAAACTTTACTCTAAGCCTAATTGCCACTCAGTCGTAAGCAGACGAACACTAGCAGACAGGAGAAAATCGATATTCCAGCATGCCTTTCGAATCTTTGCTGCCACGCTATTGGTTGGAAAATATCATACTTATTTTGAATTATAGGCGGCGCGACCGAGGCGTTTTCTCTTTTCTGTGTCTGCGTTTGAAAGTCCCACTGTATTCTACACTACGGAAGCTAGCGTCTCTAACTCCTTTCGTTATTTACCCCTGTCCCGAGATATTCACGTTTGAGAAAATTCCGTTTTAGGTAATACAATGCAGCGCCCCCAGAGATTTCATAAATCCTATATAATATACAAGTCCCTATATTTCCCAGAATTTCATATCAAGAAGTGATATTTAATTTTGGACTAAATATCACTTCTTGTTCTTGGTCATATAAAATCCTTCATTTTAGCAGAATGTCACATAAAGTCCTATATTTCCACAGAATGTATTTTCTTAAAAAAAGCACTTAATATGGATTTTGCATAATTGAAAATAGTTCGTAATTATAGTTAAGAACTAATTAGCAATTGCTGATCGACCAAACTTATCTTTAGGCGGTATTAACCGCAACGCATTCTTTAGTCTTAATAATGCTGTTAAAGTTTCTTTATTTACATTTTATCTTCATTGCCTTTAAAACAATTCAAAAGTGGATAATTAGTGTGTTATTTCATAGTATAGCTTTGGAAAAAAGATCTTTAAAAAATCTTTTTACATAAAAAACCTTAATTTAGCTTATAAAGAAAATAGGGAAACATTTTCGTGTAGATTATTTGAATTAATAAACTTTAAAATGGTTTTAAAATATTTTAACAGATGCGATGAAAAGGCGTGAAAGAAAGACTAAACTAGGTGGCCTAGCTGTATAGTAATATGGATAAACCATGGAACTAACTAACGCTAGGGACGGTCCGCAAGCGTGAATATCTGAGAAATGTTTGGTGTCAACGCACCCTAGCGAGCATTTGGTGCGAACCCGAAAAGTGATTCAATTTTTAAAAGGGGGGTAGCAAAAAGCCTTAAAAGCAGTCTGCTATATTTCCAATTAAGACTGGGTAGTCTTTCCGACATAACCATTCTGTCCATTGCTAACATTTTCATAATTACGCATAGGTTTAGGAAAAGCGATAAACTCTACATCTTTCATGTACTGTTTATGCGCTAAACACACAAATCTTCTTAGGTCTCACCATATTTATGAGTATTTTAAAAACAACGGTACAACCTATAAAGTGTTAAATACTTAGTTCCGTAAATAAATTATGTTTTAAGGTTAGGGATAAAGTGAATATCTAAGCGTTGGTTAGTTTTATAGTATCACAATTTACACAAAGGTTACACTACGCCCAACATAGCAGTCGGCTTTTACAGCGGATCCCGTATATTAGTACGAAAACTAAATTATAGGTGGCGTTAAGAATCTAGCCCAATTCCGTTTTGAATCACCAAATTTCAGGAGGGGGGAGTTAAAATCGGGAGGGTTTATCAACGAATGTTTTTCAGAGAGACTAATGTAAGTTGTATCGGTGCGGACCGTCCCTAGCGTTAGTTAGTTCCATGGATAAACATTCTAAACTCGACAAGATTCACATAGATTTCCTCCCAGTTTCTTGAACCAGAAATATTATGATTACCCAAATATTACATCTACACGTGTTAGCGTACTTTTATAAACAAATCCCACTTCAGAGATTTTAAGAAATCGAATTGTGTACAAGTACCCAACATCTTTAGTACAAGTTAGGCAAATTAAGATTTCCAAATTATCTAGGTGTGGTTGGTGGTGAGAAGGGCATAATAGTTTCTTATGTGCTAGCGTAGACAATACCTATTTTTTCTCACTCGCTAAGGTAATTTACGAGATGGTCCAACGGTTAATATATAACACCAGGGATAGATAGACTTTTTTAAGACGGAATGGGTAACAGGGTTATTCGGGTGCGCGTCCTAGTCCACGACCCCCTTACCCGTGACGGGGGGGTATGAAAGAAGAGGCGGGTCTTATTTTCATTATGGCGTTGTATGTATATCCGGGTCAAATAAACGTCGTCTGCCAAGTTGGAATGGATTGGGCTCCGATTGTAATTTTTGAAAGAACATTGTTTAAAAATGGAAGTAACACAAGACATAGGGCTTGAAACCAAAACACATTTTGAAATACGATTTATTTCTCTTTGATGAAGTTGTAGTGATGCTTTAAAAGCCTTCATAGATATTACAACACGAACAGGTTTTAACCAAACACTAAGCTCGCAAAACTCCTGGCCATTCACTAAGCCTTGGTTAACTTCATCAAATTCGCTTACAAAATTATGAGGATAGTAGAAATGATTGGATTTAGAAAGAATTAGCGAACACTTTTCACCCTTACAGATGTACTCCAAATCCAAAACACCGGCAATAAATTCCCTACCTCTTAATTGCTATTAAAAACAATTCCCAAATAATTTCCTACCCTTGCTTTGAGACGGCTTCATTTTGAACCCCTGTAAAGATGCTTATCTGTACAACCATAGCCCACTCTATCACGCGCATCACGACGCAAGCTGCTCGCGCTATATAGCGCGAGCAGCGCAGCGCCCGGGAGCGCGGATTGAGTGGGCTCTTGTACAACGCAAGAGGGGTCGTAGTCATAGCGACAGATGTAAACAGGAATTACGTATTTTTGGCCCTCCCCGTCAGCAACGTCACCAATACGTAGTTTTAGTGAGCCAATAAGAAAATTTAATTTTTTGGTTACGTGTTGAAGGAAGGGGCTATGTACTCGTCTATGAGTCGGACTGAAGTAAATATTAACCGTTGGGAATTCCGTCTTAAAAAAGTCTATCTATCCCTGATAACACCAACGAAGCCTGTATAAATAGTGTCCTTTAAGAGTCTTTTTCTAGCCTTTGCGCCCGTTTTCCTCATCCCTCCACTCCAACCCTAGGAACCGGTATATAAAATAAATATTTTGACTGTATACACAAAGAGAAGGGAAATTTCCCTCCTCTTTGGTATACACTCAAGGAGGATGTATCAGAGGGGAGACTTGCTCTGGAAGGGGGAGGTAAAGAAAAACGAAGCAGATACCACATGCAGTGGCCCGCAACTTCGACGCGCAAGCCGCTAGTAAAGGCACGCGTCACGTGATCCTTGGTGGAAACGAGGTATATTCAAAATTATAAACAAGCTCATGAAGCTAGAGCAAGGAGGCTTGAACGCTAAAAGTGAGAACGTACGCTCTCTCGTCGTGAGGCGGTAGTGGTAATCGTAGTAACCGGGGAACGGCACAGTACGTTTACGACCGGGTAGCTACGTACATTTTGTCTGACTCTCAACCTCCCCTCTTATACATCCCCCTTGATACACTTTCCAATAAATTGGCTTCGATACAGCTGCCCATCAAATTAAACGAAAACTTGAGGGTTACCACAATATACCGGGGTGAATTCGTTGACGATGCCATTGTTTTTTATTTCCCAATACTTCCGAAAGCTGAAAGTGTAAGAAATTACAATGGGCTCCAACATTTTTTCGTTGCGTGTTGGAGGGAGGGGCTCTATACTGGACTATGAGTCGGACTGAAGTAAATACTAACCGTTCTCCATTACTGCTTCTAAAATTAAATCTATCCCTGATGTAATATAAGGTAGCAGCACATTTGCCGAAAATGAAATCGAACCGACTAACCTGAAAATTATAAAAACTGAATGAGTTTATATACCAGCTGGACCATCAAATAAAAAAACACCCTCTAAGGATCTACCCGCTTACCATCAAATCTATGGTTTAATATAGTTAACCCACATGTTATGATTCATTAAAAAAACTCGAATTCCCTGGGTTTAGGGCAAAAACTGAAAATTATGACCCGGCCTTACACTCCACTTTTGGGAATTAAGAGAAAGGCAGAGTAAATTGTTACTATTTGAATCGAGTGAAGGTCGTATTAATTTGTGACTCAAGCGACATCTTAAAGTCTAAATTTTGATTATCCCTCACCAATGGAGCTGTAAAAAGCCCCCTCACCCTTTTGATAACCTCGCAGTTGTTTCTTTTACATGCAAATAAACGAAGCACGTACGAACACCATGTTTTTCTTTTCCATGGGAGATAAGCTTGAACCGTTTTATTTTTTGCATTTTATTATTAGGAGAGGGTGTGGGAGCTTATCAACAAGTCGGTACGGTAGTTGTAGAATTCTTATTCCTAGAATAAATTCATGCCCAGATATGGAAATTTTTATCTTTCATTGGAGGGGTATCAATCCACGCGTTCGTAGATAAAAACAAAATGTATACCTTATTGAAGCTTAATTGCAGCGCGTAATATGAGAACCCTTTACCTCTCAAAATAGTGTCGATCCCCCTTTGCCGATGATTACCTTCATGACAGGGAACCCGAGGGGCTAGTCATTCGCCAAAATTTTGCACACCTGATTACTAATTTCTGAATTTTTATGTGATTTCCTATGATTTCTGAACGAATTCCTTGATTTTCATAATCTTTACACTGATTTTCCGTTATTGCAGCAGATTACTTGTGATTCCTGTTTGAATTCCAATAAATTCCGGTGAATCGGTAAATTGAAAGTTTCCGGTTAGATTAGTAATTTCGGTCGCGAGGCTGCGGTTCGAGCAAGCATTTTACCTCTGAGATTTATCCCTGTCAGAGACCTGTACGGGCCGAGTTTTTCAGGCCCGACCCAAGCCCGGCCCGGTTTTAGAATTTTAAATAAGCCCGAAACCCGGCCCGAGTCCGAGTACATAGTTGGTTTTTCGACCCGGTCCGGCCCGGCCCGTTACATGCATTAACCAAGCCCGGCCCGGCCCGGCCCGACACATTGAATGAATTGAACAGGCCCGGCCCGGCCCGTTACACGTAGTTCAGTTGTAATTTTTATATTTTTTTACATAAAATCAATGATTTGAATTCATATTTGCTTTAGCGTCGTGTATTATTCATTTCTTTTGATAATTGTTCTTTACATTTGTTCTTAGAAACTTATACTCATTTAAATAATCTTTCATTTGAACTTTGGATTAAATGAGAATCAAGTTCGGCCCGGCCCGTTATCTTCCAAAATTTTAAAAGCCCGACCCGGCCCGGCTTGTTAATTTTTCAAAATTTTAAAAGCCCGACCCGGCCCGGCCCGATACAATTTTCAAAAGTGGAAAGCCCGGCTCGGCCCGACCCGATCGGGCCGGGCCTCGGGCCGGACCGGGCTTGAGCCCGGCCCGTGCAGGACTCTGATCCCTGTTAGTTATTTTTCATCCATGGGTGTATTTTTCGTGTTCGTTTATGACGTCAAGAGTAGGGATTCTCTGTCGAAGAGTATGAAGCCTTGCACAGGTAAGAGATTTGATGGTAGAAACTTATTTTTTACAGCATTTAAATAAAAAAAAAACATATTAAATTAGGGTTTTTTTCTAAAGCTGAACTGTTATGGGCCTAAATTAGGATGTTTGTCACTGATTTAATGGCTCGGTTTTAGCGGACCCAACCTTGAGGAACTCGACCAAACCTCTGCTAAAAAACTTCCCCTAGTGTGCGCATGAAGATCATTCGTTCGGACAAACAAACAAACCACTTTCTCAAATCAAGAAGTGATATCTAGTTTATTAGGGAGAAGGTAAAAGATGGCTAAGTATTCGCGCGCCACAGCCCCAGTCCCTCTTCTAAAAGGAGGGACGTAAAAGGAGGCCGAGTTATTTCGCCTCTCCTCAGTCGGAAAATACGTAATTTTCGTCATTCGCGTCGCGCTGACATGAGTTTTCAAGAACCAATGAGATGCTGTTTGCAATTTAGAGGCGGGGAATAACTCCGGCCCTACATTTGGACTGGAGATAAAGCTGGAAATGTGGCGAATTTATACCTTCTCCCTAATAAACTAGATATCACTTCTTGCTCAAACATAAAAGATTTTGAAGTTCTGTCAGTCGATAAGCTTTACTTATTTGGCTTGTACCATAAGATATTGAGATAAGTTCCATAAGTTTGTCACTGGTTACTGAGAGCATGTCATGTAGTGACGTAGGTGAAACGTCATAGATTCTCGTAAAGCAACGCCTGGTGAGGCGCTGTCAAAGGCTTAATACAGACTAAATAGGAAAATGAAAAGCATGGATTTAGTATAGAAGCTCACGCTTCATGGATATATCACTGTAGCCTTCGGTAAGGCAATTCGATTTTAACCACATTAATGTCATAAAAATTGGGCGGGTAGGGGTACAAGCTGGTTGATGACGTAGAAATTGAGTTAAACTTTCTTTTTCTCTCGGCGCACGAGCAATTCACCTCCCTCCTCTGAATTTGCTTCAAATTCTACGTCACAAACCAGTTCGCGCCATTTCAGACGAGGAATAAATGTGGTGCGTGTTTTAAGGTGAGTTATTTTTCCATGAAGCGTAAGCTTCTACTAAATCCATGATGAAAAGAGAGTGTAGTCAATTCTCGCTTGTCGTTCTCGAACTAGCTCGAGCTGTAAATCTCAAGCATTGCTAAGTATAGGTAGTGTCATACTTATGAAACATATCTTATAAACTTATGCTTGTACGTATGGGAAACATGATTAGCATTTTGCTGAACAGGGACGGATCAGGGAAAAAGGAGCTAGGAAAGGAGTTTGAGGATGATAATCGACCGTACGAGCCTTCCTTCCCCATCCCCTCCATTCTGCGGGGATGAAAATCTAAGTCAGCTTCCCCCGGAAGAAAGAGAGCTGGATTCAACATCCGAGAGAATGAGTATATATTGTCCAGACGGGGCTCGAGATCCCTCGAACAAACATTAACCCGCCCGCGGTAGATAGGGGGCCCAATGGAAAAGGAGGAGGGGATTCTCCCCCGGGATTGGGTTTGTAACCTAAGCTCCAACGTCAATCGAGACTTTAATAATAGAATAGCGTGGTTACTGGTAACTTAACAGCCTCATATATATAAACTCCCTCTAGGCTCAAACTTTGATATAGTTTTGTTCTAGTATAGTTCGCAATATAGAGCAACAATCTTGGCCAGATTAATACACTTTGTTTAATCTCCTATATACGTATATAGAAGTTGCGAACAACCAGACAAGTATATCTTAAGGTCACTTTGACGCCTTGAAACAAATGTAGATATGCAACATCGGGTTAATTTACAAGACATAATATGAGAAAGAGATTGTGTATAATGACGTAAATTAGCTTAATTAGTACGGTCTCGACTTTCGGTTCGTGAAATCAGATATTTCTATTGACCCTTTTCAAAAAGAGGGGGACTCGGGGAGTTACAGAATCGTCTGCTAAGGGTTAAGAGATGGAACACCCGGAATGTGAATCCAAAGAACTTATATATGGCTTCAGAGTAGCCAGTCCACCAAAGTCTTTTTGTTTGAAGCCATATCTATCGTGTTTGGATCCACATATAGGAAATAACTTAAATAAGGTCCTCAAGGAATAAGAAAACAAGGTGGCCAAACACCAGACTATTTTACACCGATGTTTGTAAAGGGATTTACGAAATATGCATGAAAATGGGAGTCGAAGGTGGTTCATCCGGTTTGAATTTTGAAACCGAGTACTCTCTACCGTACTACGTCAACGGAAATTGGATGAAAATTGCCGCGAGGGCATTCGACACTCCTTTTGATATTGGAATATAGAGTACTTTCATTTGGGTTTGTATTACGTCACACCCTCAAAATCTATCCATGGTTTTACAAGCCAAATTGGTGGGTTTCAGCTTTCACCGCGCATTCAACCCACTAGTGTAACTTATGGCGCGAATCTAATCTTACCAATCTTAGATCCTCCCCCAAAGCTCTTTATAGATTTTGCAGAAAGTATAGCCTATGACCTATTGACCAGCTATAGGTGATGTCAACATAGCGCCATCTGGTGACATTAAAAGTATAAGTTCAACATTTTTAATTTACGACTTCGACAGCCTAGCCCCATTGTTACCAAGTTAATCTAAAATGGACGAAACAAATATGGAAATCAGACTGAAGCATCTTATGGCTTCAATAATATCCGCGTTCTAATTTCTATAATGCATAACTAGCGCTATCGAGTGTAATTTAAAACCACTTATGATTCGCTACTCGTTTACCCTCAACTGGGCAATTGATCAGAGATGGCACCACTAACTCAGTCACATGGAGGCAACATTGACGAAAAAAGCCAATGTACTCATGCGCATGCACTTTCGTTGAGGATATAAAAACGCAGTATAAAAAGTCGGTGTTAGACCGCAATAACCTTGCTTCTAAACACTAGCAACTGTTTTCCTAAACTAATTTTAATATTTGGGAGAAAAATGCGTGTGATGTCAACTCATCAGTAGGTGATTTCGTTCACGTAATGAGCCACTGATAGAGGCAGTCTGTATGTTCTGACTAGTACCATTGTACTTTTTTAGTACATTTTGTAATTCCATTTTTACATTAGCGTCTATGGGACGAAAATAACGCCGCTAGATGGCGCTAAAAGCCGTGGAGGGGGACGGACATTTTAATAGCCCCGAGGGGGAAAAGCAAGTTTTCAAAACTCCTCCCATTGGGGTAGTACGTTTTACCACTTGGTCGTGGCGTCATAATGTTTGAAAATTAAATATCGCGGGGCGAATGAAAGTGCCATCTAGTAGATTGTTTTACATTTTTATCCTTTACGACGTGACACGTCCGCCATGATTGTGGAGCGGAGCTATTTGTTAACTGGGGAGAAATCCGAGTTACTCGCGTCAAAATGGTTAGGACGTGTTGTTTAAAACGTTGTAAAAGTATTAGCACGAAAGAGAAACTAAGTTTCTACAGCATACCATGTGTGATAACTAACCAAGGTGAAAAAACAAAAGAATTATCCTTGAAACGGCGTCATCTGTGGCTGAAAAAGCTAGGCCTTGGACCCGATTCAATATCGAAACATTCAAGAGTTTGCGCTAAACATTTCCTCTCTGGTTTGAAAACTTTGTCTAATTTGAATCTTAATTAATATTATGTGGGAAAATCATTAAAATGAAGGCAATTTAGGCGCACCTTCCCAGCTATATGATGAAACGAATCCAGACTGGATTCCAAATAAAAACTTATATGGGTGTGATGCTAGCGAATATTTACTAACAGAATCTCTTGAAAGATACAAGCGTAAGAAAAACCGTGCGATGCTTAGAAACGTTACATACACGAAAAGGCTGAAAGATGTACTAAATGCTATTATTTTTCATAATGGCATTCAGTTGACAATGAAGTTATTTCTACTAGGGAAAGGATATCACTTTTGAATCGGCAATTAAAATGCAGGAAGCTGAAATATCGCAGACAATTTGCCAAGTTAGTGTTGCTGAAATTGCACATAGTTCTACGTCGGGCCAAGAAGCATCCTCTAATCATGTTTTGGGAGCACACAAGGGGCTTATAAACGAAAATATGACAAGCTTCGAAGTAGACCACTCATACCCCAATTTCGTAGTAACCCCAATGTTGCATACATTAGTATTGGTTGATGCTAGTACACAAACATCAGTTAGGGCTTTTCAATGCAAGGAGACTCAAACCAGTTTTGAAGTGTCTGATTTTGAATGTCAAGTTGGTGGAAACAAAGTCGATAGTTGCGCACAGTACTTTCCCTAAAATCTAAGGAACAACACTGAACACAGCGTTGCCAGATGAAAATTACCAAATTATCTTACCAAAGCCAAAAAATTATCGATTTTCAACCAAAATTATCGTACGCTCTGAGCGCCTCCAAAATAGCAGTAAAACCTATGCGAGTGTTCTGATTCACCTTGAATTTATACTAAAATCAGTACAAGGGTCATAAGGAGATAGGGTAATAACGTCTCCAAGCGTTTCTCACATCCTGCCTTTGGTCTTAAGTGTATTATTACTATGGGATGAACATGATTCGCTGCCTCCAATTTCGCCTTTTCTACCCCTAGCGAGACTTCTCTGCCCAGATTAGTTCAATTTCCCGCTGAATTCGAAATTATCGTACGCCTAAGCCGAATTATCGAATTTAGCGTACTATATAGTACAGCCTCAAAATTATCGTACGCTTCGAAAAAACTCTTAAAATTATCGCATTGTACTATAATTATCGTACGTCTGGCAACGCTGAGTCTGAACAGCTCAACTCCCATTCACGTGTGGTGAAATAAGGCTGCTTCTAGGGTGCATCCTAGCCTGAATGAAAATACCTTCGTAAACCTGTACAGTTAATTTCTCTTTATTATTTCAGTTTCGAAATTTGTCTCTTAAATTAAAAAAATTTACAATCAAAAAAGGATGGTCCAATTAATATTTATGTATATTTTTATTTTTTATTGAATTACCAAAACAGGATGGCTGGGACGAGCCAAACTCATGCTAAATTTGGTACAATTTGTTTGTGGTACGGAGATTGTCGTAATTTTAGAGAGTTTAAGTACTTGTTTTTTTCCATTGAAATTATTATTTTCCATATCACGCGGCGACCGTTTTTTCTAACAATAAAAGGGTCGCCATAACTAGATAAAAATCAAATGGTGATTAACATCTGATATAACGAAATATAGTAACATTTTCAACACAAAATAATAACCGCAATTTTTTAAATTAAGTACATCAGGTTAAATTAAATTAAATTAAGTTCTAATCCATTTTAATGGAGATCTAAGGCAACGAAAATTTATCATCCTTACATCCCCATTAGATACATGCCACTCGTTTCTACGCATTGAGACTAGATGATTGAAATGATGAGCCTTTTCTAGGGATTCTACGTGATTTATGGTTTTCCTTATAAAATTTGATATAAGTAGAAAAAGTATACATTTTTTTTTTGGTTTCTTACAGTATTTTTAAGTATAAAAAAAATTAAACCCTGGCGGGAAAAATTCAAACGACGAGTCGACACCTCTTTTTGTTTCGTACTGTTAATTTCTTCCCGCAAATGCGAGCTAGCTAGTAACTTCATTTACTAACTATAATTCAAATTAAAATCCAAAATTTGCTGTTCATTTTCAAAAACTAACCAGAAAATAGCCCAATACTACCATTTAATCGAAAGGGCCACCGTTGAAATTTATTTTTATTCGAAATAGCATATAAAATAAAATAATCTTTCAAAACGGAACCATGTATCCATCTACGATATAGGGACTTGGCAATTCGGGCTAAACTCCGCCCCCAGCGCCATTATGGTATGTTTTTTTAACAGAATGAAAGCTATATAAGCCCCTCCTCCTGGTATGTTTTTTAGCACTAATGGAAGGTAGCCTGACGTTGCATGACGTAGTACTACCAAGTCCCTATTAAGGAAGATACAAGCAATAAGTTTACGTTTTGGCAATGCTCATTAAGCCACATTGTGAACCAAAAACGGATTTATGGGATAAGAACGTCGGAGTTAGCGAATTCACTCCCCATCCTCGCATACTTTATTGAGAAACTTCGTCTGCTTATATTTTGACTCCACCCACAAATTCTGTATATAGCTACTTCTAGAGATCGAATTTGTGGGTGGAGTCAAAATATAAGCAGACGAAGTTTCTCAATAAAGTATGCGAGGATGGTACTAGAGGCTAAAGCTATGATCCGACGTTCTTATCCCATAAATCCGTTTTTGGTGAACCAATAGCATTAAGTTAAGGAATTCTATTGGACGACTAGTATCACGTGCTGGATTGTTTCAGTGTCGTCTCATATAATTCTTAACTCAACGCCATCTACCTAAAATTGAAGCCAAATTAGTACGTAAACTTATTCTTGAACCTTTTATAATATTGTAGATACACATATATTTCCAATAGGGACTTGGCAATACTACGTCATGCAACGTCACGCTACCTTCCACTAGTGCTAAAAAACATACCAGGAGGAGGGGCTTATGTAGCTTTCATTCTGTTAAAAAAACATACCATAATGGCGCTGGGGGCGGAGTTAAGTCCGAATTGCCAAGTCCCTATTACTCTTTGAATAAAAGCGAGGAAATTATATCGTAGATCTTTCCTTTGATGAAAGAGTACACTTCCGACTTTGTCTTACTGAAATTGTCTAGTAAATTGACGGCAAATTACCGTTACGGGGTAGCTATGACGTCACAAATACACTTTCAAGATTGTATTTGCTCTACGATTACAAGATGGTATTGGCCTATTTATTGGAAATCTTACTTTCGCGCTTCCATTTCATTCTTTGAAGTAAATTAAAATTACTTTTTTTAAAACAATGCCCTTTCTGAATTAGATAATTGTCCATAAAATTTAACATACGCTGGTCACAAATGTGTTAAAGTCAAGGTGTTATCTATTTTACCATCCCGAGGCTGATCGTCTCTGATGGGCGTTTCAAGGTCCATTACCTCGATATGGTTTAAGTCCTCGTTTTCCGCGGGAAGTTTCTCGAGTTCGAAGGAGGAGACAGAATTGGCTTCTTGGAATGCAGGAGGCGGATCACCTATCCCATTGGCCCGATCACCATCTGGGCCCCCGCCATTACTCTGACTGAAGAACTCAAAGGCGGCGGAAGAAACGAGGGTGTTGGGCGATTGGAGGTCTGAGCGAGAGTTGCTATAGACGTCGCTGTCCGATGGCGACAATGGGGGAGGTAACCAGCCAAGAGAACCCCCCGTCTCGTCTTCCAGTAACTGATACTCGCTCAACATAGACTTCGAGCTTTGGCACTTTGTGAACAAGATGTAGTTGATCAAAAAATTCTAAACGAGACAAAGGACCCCATGATTAAAAATAAAATTAGCACCTGAGGTGATACTGAAAGCTAAAACGTGAGTAATTAATTTATGTTCAGCCTTCATTATAACATCAGACGTGAAACTTTGGTTGGATCTTAAGTGCCAATTACCTCTGCGAGGAGAGCCAGAATCAAATGACCAGCAGCGATAGCCACCAGGGCGATTCGAAATGTAACAGTCACTCCTTCCAAATCGAACTAATTTCGAAAGATAAAAAAATTATTATTAAAGGGTTCACAGTACAGTTCTTAAAGGGGCTGTCCAGGCCGTGGGACAAACGACGATCATCCTCATAGAGGGCATCGGCGGGAGGGGGTCGTACAGCCCCTTTAACATTACAGAGCAAAAGTATGAAAATGGCCAAAAGTCGCGAGTCATCGGAGTTTCGCCGTAGTTGACCGTTTTAGTGGCGTAGCTATACTGGGTCTGTTCACTCCCTTAAAATAGGTCTTGTGTTAATTCGCGGTTACGCGGTTACCGTCGTCTGCTATGGTGTATGCTAGAACTTCCTCGATTTGTGTTTGTAGTCAGGACAGAGTAGCTGGTAATGTTTTAAAAGGTATTTGAAGGTATAATATGGATTTAAGTAAGGTTATCGAAGAAATAGAAGAACACATAAAACTAGATGCGTTTAAAACAAATCTCGGTAATTTAGCTATAGCGCGAGCAGCTGGCGTCGTGATGCGCGTGATCGAGTGGGCTATGGTTAAACCAAGGAGCATAAATGTCTGAACTACTTTCAGTCGCGAGTTTGCAAGTCCATCAGTCACTAGTAGACTAAATAGTTATTGGCGAAACTTTGATGTCAGCATTTTTTAACACAGGCTCTATGGCCATTGTCATACTATCCCTCTCATCCACATTTGATTACATTAATACTAGACAATGGTGTTAGGTGGGAGGGGGGAAGGTTTTAATTACCTCGAACTGGTAAGCGAGCCACGGTGTGGGTTCCAGGACCAGGTAGGCAGTGAAGGCAGTCATGGCCAAAAGAGCACCCAAGAAGACCTTGTTGGAAGTGATGGATTTTCGGTAGGGGGCGCCGCTCGAGAACACCACCGCGAGTACAATATACTGGAAGACAGAAACGGCGAATACCGCGTAGTTGTCGTGACACTTATGGTTGTCCTCGTTCATCACCGCCTCGTGAGGTTTATACCTGAACCAATTAATTCGTTATTAGCCTTAAAATACGGCGACAGAGGTTTCTTAGTTACCACCTACCAAGACCGAGACCAGAGGAAGGAGATGCCAGCCATTTGAAAGGCTAAACAGAGAAGGACTTGAACGGCCACTGAAGCCAGAGGTGCCAACCCAATCAGGCTCGAAGGAGGAGGACGCTTATTCAAAGTTTCAAAGGCACCCGTGCGGCCAACTATAAAGAATTATACGTATTAGAAAAACCAAAATCCTTTCTAAGCTCAATAAAATAAATTCGGGACTCACAGAGGGCCACGAAGATGGTAATCAGAAACAAATCAATGTACAGAAATTCCATATCCGTTAAGTTCGTTCGACACTAAAATAAATTAATAATGATCGAAGTTGCAATTAGAAACCTCGTTAAAATCAAAGACCTAGCAAGGTTCGCTACTAGAGGGACTGTATCAATTAGAAAAAAAAAACTCTTAAAGTGTTAGTGCCACGTTTTTTGAAAAGTGGCTAATTTTCGTTTTAAAACATCAATTGGGTTATAATAACAGTAGATCCAAGGTAAAAAGTCATATAGAAATTTATTCATTTTGTAATATGAAAAAGAAAATTGATATTTCACATACCTCATTCAAACGGAATTATAAATATACCCCTGGTGACGTCATAAGAGGTTGACCAGCGCGAGACAGATTTCATTAGGAGAGCTAAGCCTAGTTTTTAAACATCGCGCGCGCGTCAAATTCGATCACTTTGAAAGCACCACCTATCAATAAAAAAATAGGACTAAAGGCTCGTTTTCATAGAAGCTAGAAAATTCGAAAACGCTCACGCTTCACGAGCTTGAATACGCGCGGTAATGTATTTTTTTCAAACGTTTCCGCTTTCGCTCGAAATTTTCACGCAACTCGCACCTATGAAAACGAGCCCTTACGGAGTCGCGCGTGCCGCGTGCTCACGCGCGCTCGAATCGTGACGTCACCAGGGGTATATGGAGTACCGCGAAATTTAACTGTCAAAATAGTTTGAAAAAATTCTGCGAGTAGGTTCCGAAAGCCGGGGTTTTAATAATATTTGGAAAATTATAATGCATTATATAAATAGATATTCTGAATCAGAAAGATTTGATCTTTCAGATGGGATTAAAACCTTTTAGTTTTAAAAATAGCGATTTTTGGTGACTCTAACACTTTAAGATGCTAGTCAGTCCGAAAAATTGAAATAGCCATAAATCTTGGATAACACAAAGGTTTCTGGTTTAACGCTTTTAGTAAGCCTACAAAGGTAGGCCTTAAAATGCTTGTTTTTAAGGAGAAGGTAGAACTTAATGACTTACGACGTAGAGGATGATGACGGACATGAACTGAGCGAGACTGTAGAGAGCCATGTACTTAAGGACACCGAAGGAAGTTACCAAGGCCGCTCGACCCTCTCGGATCAAAGTAGGAACACATGAAATATTCGGAGTTTTTGAAGTGAACGGTGAAGCCACAGACGCCTCAGTCTCCGATAACGAGATGCCGGCGTGAGCGGCTTTCAAAGCCTTAAATACAAAACAATATAACAAATAAGCAGAAGACATATGTTCTTCAGTTTGATTTGAGATAAAGATACTAGTTTATCTCGTTTTAGCTAACAATAGCGAGAAGAATAGAGTTGGACCACGTATAGTGACTACGCAGCTTAACTCTAACGCTAATTATTATTAAAAGTCGAAGTTAAACTTACCCCGCAATCGTTAGCGCCATCGCCACACATAGCGACAAAGTAACCCAGCTCTTGCAGTAATTCTACCAACTGCTGCTTTTGTTCGGGAGCCATTCGTGCAAAGACTGTTCCGCGAACTGCCACCTTTTTCAACAAGTCTGGATAATGTTCCCTCAAAACCGCGAATGTTTTGCCCGAAATGGCCACGTGAACTTTGTCCGTTTTCTCCATGATGATACTTACGTCCTATGAACACAATGTTTTAAATAATCTTAGGAAAATATATCTCGTCAAATGTCGAATTTTCTGGCACTTACCCTTTGAAAAGCTCTTCTCTCCAACATATCTTTTCTGGCTGTTTCTGAGAAATGCCAATCGAGTCGAGGAATGACTCTATATTGGTGGCTGGACGATAAAACCACGACTCGATGATGGTGCTCGATCATGCGACAGTCTCTGGCTACACTGACAGCGGTCAACATGTTGTCACCAGTGACCATAATTGAGCGAACGTCGGCTGTCTTCAGGGTCTCCAAGATTGGTGTCGTTTCTTCCTTCAAACGGTTCTCCATCACCAACAGACCCAAGAAGCTCATGTCAGTCTCTAACTCTTCCCTCGCTATCCTCTGCGCTTTCGTGTACGACAGACGCAGAGGCCGGAAAGCCAAAGCAAGAACTCTATATCCTTGCTGAGTGTACGTCATTAACGTCTCCCCAAAGTCTTCAGGAACTATGGACAAAAATAACACAATTAAATAAGTTTGCGTTGCTGATTCCTGAACACTGACAATAAATGCAATCAAAAAGTTAGCATTCTCACTTGTTAATGGATCACATAGAGCGATGATGGTTTCGGGAGCTCCTTTGCAATAAATCTCAAAGTTCTCAGCACCCAAAGTTCGCGCGATAACGCTCATTCTCTGCTGACTTGACGAGAATGGAAACTGTCGTACAATGCCCACTTCGTAAGGCAAATGCTAAAGAAATGAACGAATGAGCACTTGACGAACATCGCAAATAGCAAAAAGAGAAAGATAAGATTTACCTCAATTTCGTCGGTGATTTCGTCACCTGACTGAACCGTTTTCGGTTTAACCACAGTCGGAGTGATGATATCATACTTAGCTGTATCGTCAATTTCCGGTTCTTCTAGTTGCTGAATAAATATTAAATTTGACAGTTGAAATAAACGATCTTCAAGTACGTTAGTGTAAGAATGTGAACTGACCCATTCGGTGGCTTCAAACATTTTTAAGTCGAGGGGATCTCCGGTGAGGCATCCGTCAATGATGGTCAAAGAATGACAAGTGGCCATTCCAACAAGCAGGGGGCATTTACCCATACGGGCGGGAGAATGGTCAGGAAGGCCGAAAGAGTTGTCGTTGACAGGAACAACCCCCCACAGATCGAGCCCGTCCTCTGTCAAGGTGCCCGTTTTGTCAAAGCAGACGCAATTGACGCAACCACTGATGTTGATTGAGCGAGGAGAGATGCAATAAATCGAAGCTTTCTTCAGACGACTTTGAGCGAAAACTGAGCACGCAATAAGTTAAAGTTGTATTAAACGCATTTAAGTTTTACCAACTACATTGGTAAATTACCAATTCCGATGGTCATAGCAGCTGGTAAAGCGGGTGGGATTACTATAGTTATTAGATCTAAAACCCGAAGAATAATTTCGTGGTACGCCACTTCATCTTGTACCTAAAAATAACGAAATAAAACGAATACGTTTAGGGTAATAACGTAAGAAGCCCCAAGGAAATAAGATATGAAAAAGGGGATTTATACGTTATATAGATCTTTGTTAATATTTCTGGGTCCATGGTTCAAACTATATCTTATGTTGCGTAATTTAAAGGACGAAAACCCTTAATGGTTCAATTAATAAACTTTATATGAATAATTGCTTACCATATAAACCATGGTGAAGGCCATTCCGATGGCTGCCAGGCCAGCTAATCCGAGGATGAACTTGTGAATATGTCTATTGAACTTGAAATCGACGGGTTTAGGGAACATGATTGATCTGACAAGCTCCCCTTTGGCTGTCAAGAAGCCAGTTCGAATGACGACAGCTTTGACGGCCTCGTTGTCATAGTATCGTGTTTGGATGACGCGAGTTCCACAGAAGAGCGTGTGACGCGCGTCTTCCTTGGTGTCGTAGTTCTTATCCGATACTCCCAACGGCGTCTTCGTCACGGGGACACTCTCCCCTGTCAAGACGCTCTCATTGACGATGCAGTTGCCACTGACCAGAACGGCGTCACAATGCATTAAGCATCCGTGACGGGGGATTATCACCACGTCCCCAGGAACTAACTCTTCCGAAGGAATATCTTCTACGCCTAAAGTCAATCACATTAGGTTATTAAATCGTTTTTTAATTAAATTTTCTTATGACCCTGCATTGTCTTGAGGACCCTTTAAACAAAAGAGCTAGGGGAAATAAGACGTTTGAACTTACGATTCTTTGCTCTGCAAACTTGAACAACGTCAGAGGCGTGAACCGTGTCCTTCAGGGATTTTTGGTTCTAAATACACAAAATACGTTATAGCAATACTATAATAGCAAGAATACATACAGCTAATAGAAATCATTATGTAGCCATTTATTCAAGGCATCTTGGCGGGTTTTGTGGGAAGACCTGGACTAGTCATTATGTATGACGAACTTACATAGCTAATAATCCATTTCGCTACGCCTTGCACCTAGCCTGACCTCGCGTTGCTACCAACCAATGAAATCAAAGTTAGTAAGAGGCCACGAAGCGCGATGGAGTACTGAAAGGGGCTGTTCGGACTATGGGACAAACGACGATCTTCCTCACAGAGCTTATAGCATAGCGGATGGGTAAAAAAGGAGAGGGGTTGGTCAGTCCCCTTGAAGCTCGACCCACAAAATCCGCATAGAAATTAATATGGGATAAATGGGGGCACAATGATTCCTATTAGCTGTATGCATTCCTGATAATGATGTTATAGTTGAAGATCCCTAGATACTTACTTTTCGAATTTGGTAGACGCTGGTGGTGAGTGACAGGGCCGACATGACAATAATGCACGAAGCGTAATAAATGTAGCTATCGAAGTACCATATTAAAACGCTAAACACCTGAAAAACGTAAAAAGGTCCCAAAACCTAGCCACGAATGAAAAATGAAAGTAAAAATTATTATTAATTGCTCAACTTTCATATTACCATAGGACATAAGTAAATAAAGAGAAGTTTGAAAAAGAGCTATGGCAATTATTATCCCGCGTTTAGTAAATATAACCGAATGTTCATGTGTAGTTTCAATTGTCTGTTTGGGAATGATACAATTGAAAAATGTCATAGGG